>NC_080072.1:106309865-106683108 GCF_949987535.1 Balaenoptera acutorostrata | reverse complement strand
AGCTTTCTAGTATTGTCTGAAGTCAGGGAGTCTGATTCCTCTAGCTCTGTTTTTTTCCCTCAAGACTGCTTCCACTATATGGGGTCTTTGGTGTCTCCATACAAATTTAAAATTTTTTTGTTCTAGTTCTGTAAAAAGTGCCATTGGTAAATTCATAGGGATTGCATTGAATCTGTAGATTGCTTTCAGTAGTAGAGTCATTTTCACAATATTGATTCTACCAATCCAAGAACATGGTATATCTCTCCATCTGTTTGTATCATCTTTAGTTTCTTTCATCAGTGTCTTATAGTTTTCTGCACACAGGTCTTTTGTCTCCCTAGGTAGGTTTATTCCTAGGTATTTTACTCTTTTTGTTGCAATGGTAAATGGGAGTGTTTCCTTAATTTCTCTTTCAGATTTTTCATCATTAGTGTATAGGAATGCAAGAGATAGCTGTGCATTAATTTTGTATCCTGCTACTTTACCAAATTCATTGATTAGCTCTAGTAGTTTTCTGGTGGCGTCTTGAGGATTCTCTGTGTATAGTATCATGTCATCTGCAAACAGTTACAGTTTTAATTCTTCTTTTCCAATTTGTATTCCTTTTATTTCTTTTTCTTCTCTGATTGCTGTGGTTAAGACTTCCAAAAGTATGTTGAATAATAGTGGTGAGAGTGGACATCCTTGTCTTGTTCCTGATCTTAGAGGAAATGCTTTCAGTTTTTCACCATTAGAACGACGTTTACTGTGGGATTGTCATACATGGCCTTTATCATGTTGAGGTAGGTTCCCTCTATGCCCACTTTCTAGAGAGTTTTTATCATAAATGGTGTTGAATTTTGTCAAAAGCTTTTTCTGCATCTATTGAGATGATCATATGGTTTTTATTCTTCAATTTGTTAATATGGGGTATCACAAGGATTGATTTGCGTATATTGAAGAATCCTTGCATCCCTGGGATAAATCCCACTTGATCCTGGTGTATGATCCTTTACATGGGTTGTTGGATTCTGCTTGCTAGTATTTTGTTCAGGATTTTTGCATCTATATTCATCAGTGATATTGGTCTGTAATTTTCTTTTTTTGTAGTATCTTTGTCTGATTATGGTGTCAGGGTGATGGTGGGCTCATAGAATGAGTTTGGGTGTGTTCCTTCTTCTGCAATGTTTTGGAAGAGTTTGAGAAAGATGGGTGTTAGCTCTTCTCTAAGTGTTTGATAGAATTCACCTGTGAAGCCCACTGGTCCTGGACTTTTGTTTGCCGGAAGATTTTTAATCACAGTTTCAACTTCATTACTTGTGATTGGTCTGTTCATATTTCTATTTCTTCCTTGTTCAGTCTTGGAAGGTTATACCTTTCTAAGAATTTGTCCATTTCTTCCAGGTTGTCCATTTTATTGGCATAGTGCTCCCTGTAGTAGTCTCTTAGGATGTTTTGTATTTCTGCGGTGTCTGTTGTAACTTCTCCTTTTTCATTTCTAATTTTATTGAGTTGAGTCCTCTCCCTCTTTTTCTTGATGAGTCTGACTAATGGTTTATCAATTTTGTTTATCTTCTCAAAGAACCAGCTTTTAGTTTTATTGATCTTTGCTATTGCTTTCTTTGTTTCTATTTCATTTATTTCTGCTCTGATCTTGATGATTTCTTTCCTTCTGCTAACTTTGGGTTTTGTTTGTTCTGTTATCTCTAATTGCTTTAGGTGTAAGGTTAGATTGTTTATTTGAAATATTTCTTCTTTCTTGAGGTAGGATTGTATTGCTATAAACTTCCCTCTTAGAACTGCTTTTGCTGCATCCCATAGATGTTGGATTGTCATGTTTTCATTGTCATTTGTCTCTAGGTATTTTTTGATTTCCTCTTTGATTTCTTCAGTGATCTCTTGGTTATTTAGTAATGTACTGTTTAGCCCCTATGTGTTTGTATTTTTTACATTTTTTCCCCTGTTATTGATTTCTAATTTCATAGCGCTGTGGTCAGAAAAGATGCTTGATATGATTTCAATTTTCTTAAATTTACTGAGGTTTGATTTGTGACTCAAGATGTGATCTATCCTGCAGAATGCTCCATGTGCACTTGAGAGGAAAGTGTAATCTGTTGTTTTTTAATGGAATGTTCTATAAATATCAATTAAATCTATCTGGTCTATTGTGTCATTTAAAGCTTGTGTTTCCTTGTTAATTTTCTGTTTGGTTGATCTGTCCATTGGTGTAAGTGAGGTGTTAAAGTCCCCCACTATTATTGTGTTACTGAAGATTTCCTCTTTTATAGCTGTTATCTGTTGCCATATGTATTGAGGTGCTCCTATGTTGGGTGCATAAATATTTACAATTGTTATATCTTCTTCTTGGATTGATCCCTTGATCATTATGTAGTGTCCTTCCTTGTTTCTTGTAACATTCTTTATTTTAAAGTCTATTTTATCTGATATGAGTATTGCTACTCCAGCTTTCTTTTGATTTCTATTTGCATGGAATATCTTTTTCTATCCCCTCACTTTCAGTCTATATGTGTCCCTAGGTTAGTTTATTTATTTATGTATCTATTTATTTATTCATTCATTATATTCTACCTATGGAGTTACATTTTGTGAACCATGTAAGATCTGTGTCTAGATTTATTTATTTTATTTTTACATGGGATACGCAGTTGTTCTAGTATGTATTGTTAAAAAGGCTATTTTTTCTCCATTATATTGTCTACACTCCACTGTCAAAGATCAGTTGATTATATTTGTGTGAATTTATTTCTGGGCTGTCTATTCTGTTCCATTGATCAATTTGTTTATTCTGCTACCAATATCACACTGTCTTGATTACTGTAGCTTTATAGTAAGTACTAAAATCAGATAGTGTCAGTCTTCCAACTTTGTTTTTTTTCTCCTTCAATTTTGTGTTGATTATTCTGGTTTTCTCGTCTCTCTGTAGAAACTTTAGAATCAGTTTGACAAGGTCCACCAAATAACTTACTTGAATTTGGATTGGGCTGGCACTGAATGTATAGATGAAGTTGGGAAGAACTAATATTTCAACAATATTGAGTTTTCTTGTCCATGAACATGGAGTATCTCTCCACTTATTTAGTTCTTTGATTAATTTCAACAAAATTGTGTAGTTTTTCTATGTCAATATTGTATTCAATTTATACTTAAGTTTTAAATTTTTTAGAGTGTCCACGTAAATAATATTGTGTTTTTTATTTCAAATTCTACTTATTCATTGTTGGCCTCATTTTTTATTATCCATGAAACTGTGTTTTACATAATGCTTTTTAAAGGAATACTATTTTTCTATGAAAATCATGAAAAATAGTGTGTAGCATAAAATAAATTCTCAGTAAGAAGTAGTTATATTGTTACCATCATCATGATATTATTATTATTGTTAACATTATGAAGTGTTTGGACTTGTAGTTCTCAGGGAGTTGAAACAAATAAAGAAACCGCAGTTTTCTCTGGGTTATACCTGAGCACTTTTAAAAAGTGTAAATATTCTTAGTCCTCTGATTTCTTGAAAAGGGACTTTACCCACTATCTCTTTCATTTGCCTTGTGAAGACATGTTATGGACTAAATATGTCTCACCCCAAATTCACATGTTACGACCCCAATCCCCAATGTTACTGTATTTAGAGATATGGCCTTTAAGAAGGTAATCAAGGGTAAATGGAATCAGAAGAATGGGTCCCTAACAATAAAACTGTTGTCCTTATAGGAAGAGAAATAGATACCAGACGTGAACACAGACAAAGAAGAGACCTTTTGAGGATAAAGCTGGAAGACAGACATTTGAAAGACAAAGAGGGAGGCTTCACCAGGAAACAACACTGCTGTCACCTTGATCTGTGAGAAAATAAGAGTTATTTTAGTTTTCTAATTGTACCAACAGAAATCAGGGAATTTATGTGGAAATGAATATTAAAGGTGTGGGATAATAGTAGATGGATCTATTGAGTTAGGCTGAACTTATTGATATAGGACCACAAAGCAGAGATTCTGCATTTAATGCTGCAGCTTGCGGAGTTTGGAAGGACTCTAATGGTTTGGTTGATTGGCTGAAACAAGGACCAAAATGTGGCCTACAGTGAGTGAATGAGAAATGCCAGACTGCCTTTGTTCACTGTTGAGGAAGGTATTCAAAGACTTAGGGATGGAATGTGAGTGGATTTGCCATCCAGGACCCACTCACCCACCCTGGAAAGGTTCCGAGAAAGACTTTTGCCACCACTATGAGAAATAAACTTGTGAGGGGAGCCCAACATATGGCTTTTGACTAGCTAATCATGGTCTACATATATGTACACACACACATACATTCTATTGGTTCTGTTTCTGTTACTGAACCAAACTTGGGTCTGCTCGCCTGCACTCAGTAAAGCCAATCTACTGACACCAGGTTGTGGTGAAGGAAAGTACAGCATTTACTGTAGGGCACCAAGCAAGGGGAATGGGTAATTCATGCTCAGAAGGCCTAAACTCCCTTGATGGCTCTGAGGGAAGGGGTTTTAAAGGCAGTGTAAGGGAGTGGGCTGCAGAGTACATGATCAGCTCGTGCACAATTCTCAGACTGGTTGGTATCAAGGTGAAGTTTCAAGCATCCTCCACCTCTGGTTTCAAGGGGTCTAGGGTCTATGTGCTTGCGGTCGGCAGTTTTCATCTGGTGGGGGTCTGCTTCCTGTAAAAACAACTTAGGACTGTGTGTCGGGCCTTTATCTCTATCTTTCAGGGAACTGGGAGTTCAGTGATCCTGCGATGTGACAGATTTATAGTCTAAACTGTTACCAGTTTCCCGGCTCTATAGCTATACTTTGGGCTTACATCTTTACATTTTCCAATCATTAACTCTTGAGCCACCCTTTTGATTCTTAAGGGAGGCCTAGAAAACTAAAGCAAAAGCCTTTTACTTCAAAAGACAGGAACATAGGGGCTTGTTTTAATCCCCCATTTTCTTTGATACCCCTCAATCTTGAGGGGAACACGTTCAGGAAAAGAAAGGGAGTAAAGTTTTGGATAGAGAGGTTGATGATAAACTCGGCGAGGAACTCAGTTTCATTTCGCTGGATAATTCTAACTAATACACAATATAATGTATTCCAGGCAAGGGGGCAAACATTTATCTCAGCAAAATTAAATTTCATATATATATATATATATATATATATATATATATATAATTTCAAGGTTTTCCTCACACTCTTTAAGATGCTCTTTATGTCTTGAAAGAAAGTAAGATTTGAATCCAAAGTCTCAAGTTCGCAACCCGCTCATTGCTATGTTAGGGAAATCCCTTCACTTCTCTGACTTTTACTTTTTAAAATGAAAACAATATTATTTACCTAATAGTGCTCTAGCTCTCTTAAAAGGGCTGAATATACTAGTACTGATATATATATACACACAAATAGTTATATATACAAATATATATATATATATATATATATATATATATATATATATATATATATAGCTATTTGTTGAACCCAATGATATCACTATTTTTATGGTCGGAATGGCTGAACATCAGCAATTTCATATAGTTCAGCCTAAATATGTTTAAAAGAAACTATTATCCAAACCCCAAATCAAGCAAAACAAATGAGGTATGAAGGTTTTGTTGCTGACATCAAGTTATGCTCTAATTCTCTCTTATTAATAAGTATGGTTGGAGCATTCATGAGGTGCCAGATGCTGAAGCTCACACTCTCTCAGTGAATCCCCCAGACAACCGAATACATGGGGGATAATGATGCATCTTACATCACAGAAGAGGAAACCGAGGAAGAAAGATATAAAACAGCTTGCCAAAGGACAAAACTTGTAAATGGTCAAACCAGAATTTTAAAGCAAGGTAATCTGACACCACAGCCCAAATTCTTAGTGATTATACCTCACTGCCTCTTCAGCAAGTTGAATTACAAGGACAAAGAGGACTTATTTTTAGATGCTTAGAGTCCAAGTCTTTCATCCAGTTCCCTGCTGCTTTTTTCTGAACTGTGCCTAGAACTGAATTAAACCCAACTCATCTCACTTCTGCCTCTTTCAATATACAAAACAGCATCACCTGCCATCCATCCCCACCCCTCCTCCTGTCAGCACTGAAGAAGGGCTTTGGTATTCTTCACACAAATGCAAAACAGCATTTTGGTTCCTTAACTACAATAGAACGGCCTGTCCACTTTAAAATTTCATTAGGAAATACACCCTGAGGCTCAGATGTGATGAACTCAGGTGATGCATAAATCCGGGGAGGCAGAGAAGTGTGGAGAAGAAGATGGACATTGCTTGCTCTAGAAATGTGAGGAACAGGGTTTAGTGAGAATGGATGTCTGAAAAGCAGCGTAAAGAGACTCTCATGAAGACCTAAAGCTCCCATTGCTTCAGAAGGCTGTAATTCACAAGTTCAATAACAAAGGCCACAAGGCTGAAGCTTAAAAATGAGAGGAGAAAAAGTAAAGTTCTCTGAGGAAAATTAACTCAAGTTCAAGGATGTTGTTTGTCAGGAAGTGGATGGGTGGAGAGTAAGGAAGCAGAAATATATTTTCTCATGTTTCTTGGTAACCTGAATCATTAGTGTAACAAGAGAATGGGAGAGATAATGTATTTGTATTTCACAACTCCCTTCGTGATTGGTACTGAACACAATTAGACAGGCTAAATTGAGACTAATTTGCCATCTCTAGTCTAAACCAACTCAAAATCAATGGTCCACTGCAGATTACCCCATGGGGAAAGCAAAGGCAAGAGAGGCTTGTGTGACAAAGTAGGTCATGGGTGTCTGTGCTCCCCAGCCTGCTCCTCTATCCATCAAGCTGATAGGCACACATAAACAAATAGCAGAAGGGACAGCTCTGTGAATGGCTCATGATTACAGCAGAAAGTGTTGTTGAGAAAGGAAATGAGGTCTGAATACAAAGAGATTACATTTTGTCTACCAGATGCACTATAGGGATTTGTATGTTCTGTAGCCACTCTCCTAAGGGTTTCTTTACTTCAGCAAATAGAACAATTCTATTGATGAGCTTATCCATCCTCCTCTACCCTATCCCACAGGTGGTTTTCAAATGTTATTGCGCATAAGAAACACCTGGAACAATTATCTAAATACATATTTCCTGGCCTCAGGCTCAGAGATTCTGACTAGGTCCATTGGGGGTGGAGCATTTATCAAACATTCCAGCTATTTTGATACAAGTCATTTGTGAACCACACTTGGAAACACTACTAAGGGTAACAGATGTGCATGCATATACATGTATAGAATTTATATTATTTATATTTGTTCTCATGAGGTAGTGACTGTTTAGTATTCAACATAAATAATATCACAAGAAAGCTTATCTAAGATTCCCTACCACCACCTCCACACATGATTTCCACTGTCCCCAGAGACAGGATTGACTATGTCAATCACAAATGATAAATCTACTTTATCAAAGGTAATTTGCTTCTTACTTTAAGTAATTGAATTTTAAGTGTCTTATTGAGAAATAATTGACATACAGCACTGTTAGTGTGTACAGCATGATGGTTTGATTTATAGAAATTATGAAATTTATATATATGTATACTGAATTTACATTTATATATATAGAAAACTAAACCACAATAACTTTATTTAACTTCCATCATCTCATATAGATACAATAAAAAGAAAAAGAAAAAATATTCTCCTTGCAATGATTCTTAGGATGCACTCTTTTAACAACCTTCCTACATATCATACAGCAGTGTTAACTATAGTTATTGTATTGTACATTACATCCCTAATAGTACTTATTTATCTTATAACTGGAAGTTTGTAATTTTTGAAGTTTGTACCTCCAATTCCTCTTCCCCCCAGATTCTTTGAATGTAATTTACAACTGAACATTTACAGTTCCCTCTAGATTAACTTGTATATTAGCCAATTTCTGAATATTAATTGCTGGTATAATTATTGGCAGTCAAATTTAATACGATTTTTAGCTTGATACAATAGTTTTATATAGTTAACTGGCATAAGGTGAAAGTTTTTTTATGATTACTAGTCACTCTTCTCTGTGTATTTTTTAAAAGCAATTAATCTTTCATTGCAGAAATACTTTTAATTAAAATGCTTCCTCACTCTCAAACTCAGAAATATATGAAACACAAACAAAAGAAATTAAAGATGAAAACTTAAAGTTTTGACAATTCAAGTAGGCATCACTCATGTTCTGTGTTATTTTATGAATCACTGCATGAAAATAAATCTAGATGAGCAGTGAATATGGACTAAGTTAATAAATTGAACAATCCTATAATCTCCTTAGGAAAGCCAGTTCTCATTTGTTTTGTTTGAAAATTTAGGAAAAAAATAATGTTTCAATTCACACTTAAAATCCATAATAAATGTTTTAAAAATCCACCAGTGTCCCTCAACATGATGGCAACAATCATGCCTTTTAGAAAATTCTTTATATATCCAATGCCCACCACATGGAAAGTGCACAATAGATACATATGGTTTTTGAAGAAATTTTGAATCTATAAAGTAATTTTTCAGTATGATAATCTTATCTTTTATCGTATTTAGTATCATAAATTAGTAGATACCAAGTACAAGTTCTACTGGTCATGGCCAGCAATATAATTAAAATTAATATAATTAATATAGCTAAAATTTTGATATCTGTAGATTTACATTTATAGAGTCTCTAACCTTCAAGGGTTCTCATTCTTCTTGATATGAAAAGACAACTTTAGGCCCACCTCCATCCCCTATCTGGCTGGAATCTTTGCTCAAGAACAAAAAATACGGTGCCCAGAACTAGACAGAAGGTAGCACTGGGAAAGCTGGGGAACAGTCAGGAATGACCTAGAGAGGCGAGCCCTGTGGCATGTGTGAAGCTGGAGTGGGTTTAGCATTATCACCTTAAATGGGCCTTGCTCCAGTTAGACTATAGGAAAGCAATATCTCTAAGGACCTTGGTTCTAAATATTTAGAATTTCTTGCATTTCCTATTACTGTGTTCTGTATAGAGGGAAGAATGATAAATGACTTAGGACAGTGGAGAAAGATCAAACCAAAGTGCTCACAAAGACATATACTAACAACAGCAAGTTGATTTGCCCTAGAACTCTATATGGGATCAAGAATTAGAGGCATCATTTACCAAGGAAAGTGGGAGTGAGACAAAGTAGAGGTGGAAAGGGGACTTAAAAATCTACAGAAGGTGCTCCAAAGCTCCCAGGTCCCTGTCTGCACCCAGCAAAGAGACAACTGCTCTTTTATAAATCATATAGGAGTTGCAAAGTATTCATGGAGACCAGTTAAGGCAGAATGACTCTGGGTCTAAGGACAGTAAACACAAAACATAGCTGTGGGCTTCTGGAAAGAAAAAAGTCATTGCATTAAGATTATATTCTAAATGGAGATAAGGCCAGTCCCCTCCCTAAACCAACTTCAGAATACTAATCACAAGGTATGTATATCCTCCCTCTATAGGCAAAAGAAGCAAAAAGATATTTTCAGGAAAACTGAAAATTTCTAAGAAATGAGCTATAGAGACTGATATGTAGGAGACTAAAAAAAAAAAAAAGTGGACACTGAGTTACCATTCCACAATGATACACACAAATCCACAAGACATGTCCCTATATTTTCTGTTTCTAATTTACATTTTAGTGTCTCATTCTTAAACATATATGTATCTATCTATCCATCCATCCATCCACAAAGAGTCACTCATTAGTTGACAAAAGCTTCTAAGAAAAAAGAGCAAAATAAGCAATTAGGAAACAAATAGAAAAAAATAAATTTGAAGGGAAGAGAGATGAGACATGGAGGAGAAGAATACCACCAAAAAGACTCCTATATTAATTCTCAGGGAGATAATAGAATAAATTACTTCATTTTTAAAAAAGAATTAAAAAGAAAAATAGAGTAGAAAGTAACAAATACAGAAAAGAGTATAAAAGTCAAATGAAATATTGTGAAAAAGTCTTAACACCTATAATGTGGATAGGGGAATGAAAAGAAAGAGTAAAAAGAGAGGAGACAATATTTTCAGAGAGTCTGGCCAAAACGTTTTCAAATGTGATTTCAAAAATATCAAGCGACAGATTTGAGAAAATTTATAAAGCCCCAGTGGTATAAATACAAAGAATACTGCAGGTAGCCATATTAGAGTAAAACTTCTGAAAACCAAGGAAAAAAGAGAAAATCTTAAAAACAGCCAGAGGAAAAGGATACATGAGCTTCAAAGGAAAAACAGTAAGACTGACAGTTCTTTTTTCAACAGAAAAAATGGAAACCAGAGAACAATGTAATGATATTATAAATGCTAACAAATATAATTCTCAATGTGGAATTCTATACCCAGTGAAGATAAACTTCAGAAAGAAAGACAAAATAGATTTTCTATAAAATTTAAAAATTAGGTATTTAATCACCAGCATATCTACAGAGAAATAAATTCTAATAAGGGGTTTTCATGAAGAAGAAAATATAATCTCAGATGGATAGCATTAATGAAGAAGGGAAAAATTGTTACTATTTAGGTAAAAAAAAAATGGTTATTAACTGTTTAAAACCATAACAAGAAACGTCCTATGAAGTTTAGCATATGTAAGAATTAAAACACATGAAAACATAGCATAAAAGTCAATAGGGAAATAAAGTATTTGCATTATGAACAGTAAAAAATAAATATTAGACAGACGTTAATATGTAAAGGATGGATGTTATAATCTTTGAAGTAATCAATATAAGAAAAATTTAAAAACTAAAATGAGGTAAATATAATAACAAAATGTTTACTTGATAATTCTAAAAGAAAGAAATTATAGAGGGAAAAGACCAGAAAAAAATTAGTTAAATATAAAACAAAAAAAATCTACTGTAGGTATAAAATCAACATATCAGAAATGACATTAAATGTCATGGACAAAATACTTTAATATATTAATATATAAAAATTATTACACTGGATAATGTAACAAAATGCAACTATTTTCTACAAATGACATGCTAAAGTGTGTTATTTTAATAATTATTTTTAAATTATTAATTTTTAAATTATTTTATTTAAAAATAAGAACACAAAACTATTTTAAATAAAAGGATGGAAAAATATTTCATGCAAACACTAAAAACAATGATAAAAAAACAGGTATAACTTATTTAGTATCAGAAAATTAGACTGTAAGGAAAGAAGTATTACTAAACAGAAAGAGAGACATTTCATAACAAGAAAGGATCCACTCTACCTGAAAACATAACAATTGTAAACTTGCATGCACCTAAGAATGTAGCCTGAAAATGTATAAAGCAAAAGTGAATGTACAGAAAGAAGAAATAAACAAATCAAAAGTAATAGTTGGAGATTTTAACACATTTCTCTTAATACCTAGTAAAAAAACAGATATAAAAATTAGTAAGCATAAAAGAGGTTTGCACACATTATTAACGAAATTACCTTAATTGATATGCATAGAATATTGCACTCAACAACTGAAAAATTTGTATTTTTAGAGAGCATATGAAATGTGTTCCAAAATAGATCATATACTGAGCCATAAAGCACGTCTGAAAAAATTTCAAAGGATTGATATCATCCAAAGAATATCCTGTTATCAGTGTAGAATTAAGCTGTAAATTACTAGCAAAAAGTTTATCAGAAAATTCCCAAATGCCTGGATGTTAAATACTGTATTTCCAAATCATAATGGAAATTAGGATGTATTTTGAACTAAATGATAATGAAAAGTAAATATAGCAAAACTTTTGGAATGAAGCTAAAGCTGTACTTAGAAATATACAGCCTTAAATGTATTTATTAGAAAATAGAAAATACTGAAAATCAATAATGTAAACATCATGTAAAGAAAATGGAAATAAAAGAGCAAATTAAACCAAATGAAGTAGAAGAAAGTAATAAAGTTAAGAGCAAAAATCTATAAAATAAAAAACAGATATAGAATAAAAATGCCATGAAAATTAAAAGTTAATTCTCTAAAAAGGGCAATAAAAAAATAAAAATTTTAGTGAAACTGAACAAGAAAAAAAGATAAAACACATATTACTGACATGAGGACACTATTGATTTACAAGTAAATAAGAAGATAATCTGAATTTGTGTAAATAAATTTGAAAATTTAAAAGAAATAAATTCCTGACAAAGAGCAACTTGCTGAAAGTAATGTAAGGAATAGAAATAGAAAAATTGAATATCCCTTCATGCATATAGAAATTGACATCTAATTTAGTACTTTCCTACATAAATTTCAGGCTCAGATGGCTTCACTAGTAAATTTTTCCAAATTTTAATGGAAGAACTAACATTCATCTTTCATAACATCTTCCAGAGAACAGATAGAGAACACTTCCTAATACAATTTTTAAAAGTCACTTTAGAGGACATCAAAGGACTTTCAAGGACACCAAAATTGGTAGAAATATTTTTAAAAGGAAAAAATAGAGGCAATTTATCTTATGAATATAGTTGAAAAATTCTGAACATAATATTAACAAATCAAATTCAAAACTAAAGCATTATGTCCAAGTAAAGTTTATTCCAAAGACGCAAAAATTGTTTCAACATTAAAAAAATCTATCAGTGTAATTCATCACATTAATAGAATGAAAAGAAAGCCACAGGATCATCTTAATGAAAGCAAAGAAAGTATTTAATAGAATTCAACATAAATTAATGATTACAAAACACTACAATTATTCTCAGCATTCTTAGGAAAATAGGAAGAGAAGCTTCTTTGTATGATAAAGATTATATTTTTATATAATATTTTTAAAAACCCTACAACAAATACTAGACTTAAGAATTATTTTTAAAAATATTTCTCTCTGAGACTGGAAGAAGATAAGGATGCCTGCTATCCCAGTTCAATTTACTGTTGTAATGATGGTTCTAGCCAGTACAAGGCACAAAAAATAAATAAAAAGTCTAAGCATGAGGAAAAGAAGTCCAACAATTGTCATTACAGGTAGATAATATAATTATGCATTGGACATTCACAAATAATCTGAAGATTTCCTTTGGAATTAAAATGTAAATTAAACAAAGTAACAAGATAAAAGGTCAAAATATAAAATACCAATTGTATTTTTTCCATATCAGTAAAAATCAATTAGAACATAAAAGAGAAGCCATTTTATTTACAAAAGCATGAAAGAAATATCATAAATGTAGTGAAAGGTACTGAAAGCCTCTATACCTAAGAATAAAAACATTACAGAAGGAAATTAAAGATGACCTAAGTGAACACAGGAATAAAGTACTTATAGATTAGAAGAAACAGTATTGTAAAGATGTCAATTCTTCCCAAATTCATCTCTATATTCAAAGACATTCCCATTAAAATCCCAGCAACACTTACCATGACATCTACTCTCTTCTGTTTAAAATCCCAGCAACAATTTTTTAAGGAATAGTAGTAAGCTCTTTCTAAAATTTATGTGGGTGATATATGAAATTTATATAGAGATTCTTAAAGAGAAAAAACAAAGTTGAAATTCTGGTACTAACAGATTTTGCGATACTATTTTTTAATAGAGCTACAGTATTGGCACAAGACATTTCTCCAAAGAAGAAATAAATACAAATGACCATAGGTACATCAGAAAATGTTCAATGTACTTATTATCAGGGAAAAGCAAATTAAAGCCACAATAAGATATTATCTAACACCTGTAGTGATGGTTATTATAAAAAAAAAAAAAAAAGACAAGAAGTGTTAGTGAGGATGTGGAGAAACAAGAACACTTGCTCACTGTTGGTGAGAATGCACAATGGTGTAGCTGCTACAAAAAACAGTATGAAGTTTCCTCAAAATATTAAAAATAGAACTACCATATGATCCAGCAATTCCACTTCCAGTATTTATTCAAAATAGTTTAAAACAGGATCACAAAGAGTTATTACCACTCCTATGTTTATCACCGCAGTTATCACAATAGCCAATTTGTAGAAACAATCTAAATGTTCATTTACAGATGAATGGATAAAGAAAATATGGTATATACATGCACAATGGAATACTATTCAGCCTTTAAAAAGAAGGAAATTCTGAGCGACTTCCCTGGTGGTCCAGTGGTTAAGACTCTGTGTTTCCACTGCAGGGGGCATGGGTTCAATCCCTGGTCCAGGAACTAAGGTCCCACATGCTGTGCAGCACAGCCAAAAAAAAGAAAAGAAAAGGAAGGAAATTCTGGAATATGTGACAACATGGCTGAACCTTGAGGATAATATAATAAATGAAATAAGCCAATCACAGAAAGAGAAATACTGCATGATTCCACTTAGGTGAGGTATCTAAAATATCCAATCACAGACTCAAAGAGTAGGGTGGTGGTTGCCAGTGGTTGGGGGGAAGAGGGAAATGGAGAGTTACTAATCAATGGGCATGTTTCACTTAAGCAAGATGAAGAAGTTCTAGAGCTCTTCTGAACAGTTAAAAACGGAAGAGAGTATATGTCATGGTAAGTGTCTTTGCCATAATAAAATTAAATTTAAAAGAAGAAATGTAAATTTCAGTTAAACAATAGAACTTTACAAAGAATGGGCCTATATGCATGTAAATTGTAAAAAAAAGATACAACCAGGAGGGTAGAGAATCCCAGGATATAACACACATTGTGACAAAATAATCTAATTGGATTACAAAGTTATGATACAACACCACTGAAGGGAGTTAAAAAGAACAGCTGCTGATCTAAATAACTGTAGAAATCCCTGGAAACTATAAGACTAAAGACAAAGCATTATAGTCTAGCTAATATATTTCTCACAGAGGTATAGGTAAGCAGTTCTTAAACCCTGTAAAATTATACTGGAATAAACAAATAAGTAAATGAATAGCAGAAGGTGAGTCTGATTTCTCAATGTTGAAGCAGGAATTTACAGGTAAGCAAGGAGAGGAGGAGTCTAGAACAAACCATGCAGTACTGGATAAGAGTTGGAGCTATCAGTGGGGTCACATGTTCAGGTTAAAATGGACACTGATGGACAGACATAGAAATAATTATGTGTGTATACATGGTCAGTATACATACATATACTTCCTAGCTCTGTCCACGGAGAGGACCTAGAAGCCATGACACCTCAGTAGCAAAGAACATAACCAGATCTTGTTTTCTAATACTATTCTCCGGTAAAAGGGATAAAGGTTTCTTGGAGAAATTGGAGATTCTAGGACAGGAGGAGCAACATACATGATGAGCCTAGAGCATCTTGTAGTGCCAGAAAGTAAGGAAGTGCTAAATAAACAAAAACACACAAAAAACAAAACCAAACAAACAAAAGTACAGTGATGGGGTATGTTAAAGCCAACTGAAAGAGCTCCTTTTGCCCAAAGTTGGAATAATTTGAGTAACAAAATAAATAGCATAGAATTTGATAATAACTCAAGTGTAAAATAAATATCCATGTGTTCATAGTGACATAAATAAACAATTGAACACAGCAAAATGGGAGACAAGAAACACATCTCTAAAGCAGAATGCTATACAGTGTATAAAGATACTACTCCCTCAAAGAGGTGAAACATAATTCCCACACTTTGAATGAGGTTTTGCTTAGGTATTTGCTTTCAAAGATTAAAATATGGAAAGAAGAAAAAGCAGCTCTACAGTAGAGAAATCTTGCAATGTACCTTAGTCAGGTGCTCAAGGTTAACGTCATCAGTGAGAAGTCATTAATTACATATACCCTTGATATGATGTGTGGGAAACAGTACTTTACCTCTGTGACCCTCCTCTCAAAAACCTAGTTTAACTATGAGATAAAACACCAGACAAACCCAAATTGAGGGATGTTCTGCAGAATACCTGAATAGTACCCCTCAAGGTCATTACCAGTGCTTTCAAGGTCATCAAAAACAAAGAAAACCTGAGAAACTGTCACAGCCCAGAAAAGCTTAAAGGCACATGATAATTAAATGTAATATGATATCCTAGATAAAATCTTGGCACACAAACATGAGATTATGGCAGAAACTAATGAAATATGAATAAAACATGGGGTTTATTTAATAATAATATCAATATTGGTTCATTACTTATAATAAATATAGCCTACGAATATAAGATGTTAAAAATAAAAGCAATTGTATATGGTGCATTCAAGAATTCTCTGTACTATCCTTGAATTTTTTTTCTTGTAAGTCTAAAAATATTCCAAAATAAAAAGTTTATTTCAATTAAAAAAAAATCACTAAGGCATTTGATAAGTAACAAAAATCCCCAAGGAAGTATAATTGCTTATGCAATAAAAGAAAAAAATAAGAAAACTACAGGGCAAATTCAGATTTCCACCCACTACACTCCACCCACCAAAAAAAGAAAATTATGGGAGGAAACTATCAAATAATTCATTCAATGTAAAAATTCCTAGAACTGAAGAACATTACTTGAGATTTAAAGAGACAAGTGAAAAGATGAATGAAAGGGGAAAAAAGAGAACCCCTCTAGAGAAAAATCAAAATACACAATGGAACAGGAATAAGAATGGCATCACATTTCTACCACTGGCAGATAGATGGCAGTGAAAGAATATCTTCAAAGTGCTGAGGAAACTAATGTCCAGCCTTGAATTCTATACCCAACCAAACTAAGAATCTAATTTGAGGACAATAAAAACATTTTCTTGAATATGACTCAGCATATTTACCTCTCAGAACTCTGTTTCTGGGCTCCACAAAAACCAGAGGATGAAACAAGGGATCCAGCATTGGAAGAGAATGAAGGAAATTCTCAGGATAATTGTAGATGGAAACTCCACTGCAGACGTTCAGAGCAACCAGTGCAGATGGAAGCAGTAGACGGAAGGTTCCAGGGGAATGTTTCAAGAGAATACAGGAATGGTAAATGAACTAACAAGTTTGGATAAGTGGGAACTTTTATCAATTGACATTTTACAAAGCTATTGTTGGGGATGAAAGGTTTGACCAAAGATTCAAAGAAAACTAAGAGGGGGAAAAACAAGAGGTGGGAATTCTCTGGAAGTCCAGTGGTTAGGACTCCACATTTCCACTGCAGGGGGCCCAGGTTGCATCCCTGGTTGGGGAACTAAAATCCTGCAAGTCGCACAGCACAGCCAAACAAAACAAAACAAAACGAACAACAACAACAAAAAAAACCCCACAACAACAAGAGGTAACTCCTTTGAAGGTGGGGAGGGTGAGTTGTTGCATAAGAAAGGGATTGTAGCAGTAATGTTCAACGAGATTCCACGGTAAATACCATTTTTATGGTCATAAAAACCAATATAATGACTATGGAATTAACCAAAAGTCAAATAATATTATGCTTTCAGCATGGGGGAAATGGAAGAAAGATTTAATAGAACTACCACAATAGGTAGTGCATTGACAATGTCTACATTTGCTGAATAAAGAGTTTGAAGTGTAGACATAATAGACACACATATTAGGGTAAAAACAAGAAAACAGCCTAAAGCATTGAAATTAGTTTCCTGTAGGGCACAAGAAATGCATGATGAGTGATAAGGACAGAGAACTGCTAGTTTTTTTGGTTGCTGTTATTGTTATAAGACTTTTGCACCTTTTGATTTTTTATAAAACTATGTCCATGTATCTACTTAGACACAAAAATAATTAACATTACAATTAATAAAAAAACAAAATAATAATACATTTAGTGATTTATCTATGAAAGGCTTATGTATAAATGTGTCATGGCGTATCAGTTGAAAAACAAGTGGAATTGTTTAATTTTTATTCACAATAATCCAGAATGTTCCCTCACGGTTCAGATGGACATAATTTCATATGATCACTCCTGCTAATGAACCAGTATACCTTCAATGGTCACATGGAAACCATATTTGTTACTTTATAAATGGTGAGACTGCCAGGTGATATGTAAGTATGAATAAATTTTTGTACTTCTGAACATTCATTTACCTAACCTTTTTAAAAATTAGCCTGAGCATTTCTGCAGAGTAATGGTAAGAAGCCCTTTTCTTGAACACAATACTGTGCATGAAAGTTTTTATAAGGATTATAGGCATTTCTATGCCTAACAGGGATGAACTTTTGATAGAATCTACTTATTCTCTCTGAAACCTGTATTTAATCATGGAGATTCTATTTTGTCCTTAAGAATCAGATAATCGGACTCATTAAATGGTGTATCATAGAAGAACAAGGTT
Organism: Balaenoptera acutorostrata; assembly: GCF_949987535.1. NCBI lineage: Eukaryota > Metazoa > Chordata > Mammalia > Artiodactyla > Balaenopteridae > Balaenoptera > Balaenoptera acutorostrata. Next base: position 106,664,984 of record NC_080072.1, on the reverse strand, counting down.
TCTAATTATGTTTACAAGGAAATATATGAGTTAATAAATAAAATACGATAGCAGTCTATTAAAATGATTAAGAACTTCTAGAATAGTGTATGCCACATCAGGTATATATTAGAATGCATTTGTACACATCAACATCTCTACATGTATTGTGTTAAAGCCGTCTTTGGGATTCAAACCAATAGCCAATGGGGCTAGTGAAATGTAAATGTTAGAATATATGATAGACAGAAAAGCCCAAAGATTGCTTGATGCTAACTTTAAGATGTAACATATTGTCAACTCTGAGCTTTTGACGTTCATGCAGACCAGACTTTCATGCAATGTTTTTTTAATAGCACATAAGACACCTTACATATGCAGAGTCACAGTTGAGGGATAATCTATGTGATCCCTTAGTGGAACTGCCTGTCAGGAGAAGGGGTCAGGCCATAGCCAAGGTGGAGAGTTTCTGTTTCCATGTGTGATCAGTGAGGAAGACGCATTGTCCTTTTCCTTCTAAGTTGTTGAAACTTGTTTCAAGGTCACCCTTTTTCCAGAAATATGGTGTCCCAGATTTGGAGGCTTGGGGTTCAATGTGTTTGTAGGTTACATAAATCAGCTAAAGTCGTTATCATCTGGGCGTGGAGTTTCTTTCTTTATCTATTAGCACTTCATGTAACTTACCTGGACAACTTAAAAAAAAATCTTAATGACACTGAACTTACTTTATATTTAGCAGTGTCTATTGGTACCATTGAAGATATGTTTCTGTTGAAATACTCTGAATTTCATCTTTAAATGTATTCATACTATGTTATGTTTATACACATATGTTAGAAAAGAGTACGAGAATTACAGTCAGAAGACTTGAGCTTAAAACCCAACTCTACCATTTTTTGACAATATGATCTTGGGCAAATTGCTTAACTCTTTAAATATCTATAAAAGACACTGGTTTGCCTAATGGCACAAGAGAGTTTCCAAAGAGAAAATATATTTTAGAACATTTATAAATTATGAAGCCCTGTTAAATGTTAGTTATTTTTCATCTTTCACTGGTTAGTTCATTTTCAGCTCCGTTTACCTTCCCTCCTTCTCAGGAGGAATTCATATTCTTTAGAACTATCCCCTAAGGCTCATTACTGTTGGAGGCCATGTCTGCATAGTTCCAGCTATGGGACTCCCAACAATGTTTCCTACTTTCCATTTGTCTCTTCTCATATTTTCTTGAGAAAATATGCTTTCCTTTTCTCCTGATGGACTTCTTTTCATCTTCTTCTTGTCTCCTATTCACTGCTAAAAATACTCACTATTCCACCTAGATCTGTGACACACTTGTCTTATTTCCCCCTACATTTTCCCAGCAGCACAATGAACAGACACTTTGAAAACCTAACTTGTAAAGGAATGGCTTGTGTTGAGTTAAAAGTTTTGCAGTATGGTACTTGAAAAGAGTTCCACATCTTTCCTGGGGACTCTAAAATGTCTAAGCTGCTCTGCTCATGTATCATTGCCCCATTGCTCACTCATGGAGGTCACCCAAGACTGCCCTTAGCTCTTCAGGTGCTCACATTCTGTCTGGGCTTTGTCTGTAGATTCCAGTTCCTCTAATATCTTTTGGACTGGATTAGTTCTATTAGTTACCAGTCAAACATCAGTGCTAAAGGTTCTGGAAGTCTCCTTTTCTGGCTCTTCCTGATCCTGATCACCTTTCACAGACTACCCATGCTAACTCCAGCTTACTGGAATTCAAGCTCTGACGGTCATCTTCATTAGTAGAACAGCCTGTTCACAGACACACACACGCATATACATATCTATCTATCTATCTATATATAGAATGGAATTTGTGTTAAATGGCCAAGATATTATCAAATTTAACAAGTAAATAGCCAAAGGGACCCGAAAAGTTCTCTATTCCAGCCTCCTAAATCACATTGCAAATTTGCAAGGACAGTGAGAATTCACCCATGCCTAATGGCCTCCTGAAGAGATTCCGAAGCCACCTCTATAATCTGTTACAATCTTTAACAACTTTCATTCCTTAGACATTTCTATTTTTTTTTTTTTAAAGGAAACCTGCAGAGTGTGTGAATAATTCATTTGCTTTTGCTCTTACATACTATCTCATTTGGTTGGATTTCCTGGTTTTGACTTTTCAGCATTTTCAGCTTTGGTTGTTCTTGAATTAATGCTAAAATGAATATGGGTACTGATACGCTAAGAAAAAAAGCAGGGGATCCTTACTCCTGCATAAGGTTTTTAATATTGGAAGTTCAGTGAGAGATATTTCTCCCATTATGTAGATAAAATATGCAATGGTGAGACTTATTAGCTTAGTACTGAGTTGGCCAATAGCCACACAAGACTACTCATATTTTACTTCTTTTTTCATCCAATTTTTTCACCTTTACAAACCGATTTAAGGTGTACAATACTGTGTGCAAACTTCTCTCCTTGCAGCAGGGAAAACTTCAAGAATGGAAATACAAATACCAATAGGAAACAGGCGAAATTGGTCTCCCAGTTCTGCTTCTTCTCTGCCTTCTAATTTGTATTAGGTGGAACTAAAAAACTAAAAGTTGGTTGGCATGGGCAGAGGGACTCATCTGGTCTGCCATGACAATAGTAAAATCCATATTATAGAATACCCATTTTATAGAAAGAATCAGACATTAATAATCCTAGATATTCAAGACAAATATCTATCAAGTAAATTTCATCAGCTTTCCTGTTCTTCTTGCCTTGATAGAGGATTCCCTGATGAAAAGAGATATAAACTTTATCCCAGAACATCAGACACTTTGAAACCAGGGCAGACTCTCCCTTTCAAAGGAAATGATGGTGTGGAAAATGGTAGAAAACTTGAATGGATAAAATATTCTCTCCTATAAGCCAACCCACCACGTATTTCTGATCTTACTCCTTTGCTTATGCTTTCTGAGTCAAGCAGAGTCTATCCAAACTAGTAAGTTCTGAGCACTCACCTACACGGACCTTGGAGAGATAACTGCTGTTTTGTTTTCACTTTCAAGAAAAAAACTTCCCAATTCCTTTGAGCAAATCAACAATAGATGGGAAATTTAGGACACATTTTGTGACATTTACATGCTGAGGTGGCTCTGGATTTTGCTATGATAATGACTAAACTGAGTCAAATAATGAACACAGTTTCCACCAAAGGAGCACAAGAATTTTTTCTCCAAATAAAACTCAGTTTAGCTTTATCAGTTTTTGATTATTGTGTGGTAGGTTTTCTACATTGTATATTATCACAAAATTTTAATACTGAACTACTTTTCTTCTTGACACCCAAGGAGCATGTCTTCCTGGGAACTCAAATTCATTTTAATATTAGGCTAAGTAAAACCACATGAAAAAGGAGAAAAGAACTGAAAAATTATCATCGTACTTGAAAGCCAAATATAAATGACGTTGGGATTTATCTGCATCCCTACTCCCTTCAGTTAGGGCAGATAATCAAATATTGGCACCAATTTCAGAGGAAAGTTGGAAATGCTATAAAAATGTGTTGCTTTCTTAGAGTTTCCTTGTTGATTAATTGCCACAGAATTAGAAACGGCCATGGTATAAATCTCTCTGGATGAAAATGTCTGACAGTTACTAAGCTAGCAAGAGACTTCCCAATTGCCCCTGAGAAAGAACCCAGCATGGAAAAGAGGAAAGATTAGCATGGAAAACCATATTTGGGGTTCTGGTGTCATTATAAATTGTCCATTCTTTTTATCATCCTTTTTATTATTACCACATAAGTGACTGATTTAGAAATTGGGTCAATAACCAGTGATGCCATTAGATGCCCAATACATCATTATTCTTCAGTGTTATCAGCTTGTCTCTGTGTGTGTCTGTGTGTGCAAGACTGTGTATGTGTGTGAGGGTGCCTGTCGTGTTTTAATATAAATTTGAAAAGTGATTTGGTGTAATGGAGTATTTCTCCTTGTAGTCTGGGGACTTACTGGTTTCCTTGTTGCATTCACATTTCAAATATCAAAATACCCAGATTTTTATCGCTGGCATTAAATTATAAGTAGTGTGGTGTTAAATTTTTAAAAAAGTCATTCTACTTCTAAAATGCCTGCCTTAAAATAATTCATCATTGCTATGGATCAGTGACTGCTCTGTATGTACTATTCCTTCCTTTAAAAAGGGAATTTTGATTTTATTGTATTAGTCCTGCTCCATCTTTTTATATTAGGAGGTATTTAGGGAACAGATAATATACTTTGGTTGATAAGTTACTAGATCAGAAAAGCCATATATGGACCTAATAGAGAGATCCTGGACTTTGAACAGGAAGTAGAAATTGGGTTTGATTTTGGGTTGTCCCCCTTTGTGGATCATATATTCTATATGTGGAAAAAAATGGTACACATGCATATTTGGTGGTCAAAAGAATGAATTGTGGCAGAGAAAAATAACTGTCAAACAAAGATTCAAGTGTTCAAAAAAAAATTGTTGGGAAGAGGCTGCCCATTTAGGGAATATATTTCCCAGCCTCTTTTGCATGGTTTGGGGTAACTAGTTCTTGCTGGTGGAATATGAGAAGAAGTGAAGTATGCCACTTATAAGTTGAGGCAACCATGCAGGTTTGACTTCTGTACTCTCTCTTCTCCCATCAGCCACCTGGATAGGGAAGGCTCAGCAAGGCTTTAAGAGATGTCAATTCCAAAAGGTCAAAGAAGCCCGGGTCTGTGAATAACGACCACGAGGAAAGCTGCCCATCAATTAGAAACATCTATTTTAGACTCAAAGTCTTATGAGTTTGGCCATATTTAATTTAGGGGTTTTGTTGGTATACCAGCTAATATTACTTTAACTAACGCATCATACCACTTGACTTACAAAAGTCATTCTGATTACTTTCTGTAATTTCTTCTAACACTAAGTAAAACTCTAGATATAGTCTATAAATCTTGTCCAATCAGCAATGTTGATTGAGTGCTAAATATGGGCCAGACTACTAATACATCAATTTTTTCTTTAGGAAAACAGATTTAAAATATCAGATCATATTACAATCCTAAAAATACATATCTATTTTGAAGAGTCAAGAGAAAGTAAATTTGAATCTACAATATATATTTTTTTCTATTTTTCAAGTTTGACTCTTACCTTTACTTCTCTCTTCCCATCCATCCACCACTGGAATGATATTCTCATGCCTTCTTGTACTAGAAACTAATTTTGCCATTTGATGAAACTGGGAAGGGACGACATCTGTTCCTTGATACTTACCATTTCTAATCTGCACAAATCCTACTAAATCCTTTCAATGTCAGTGGCATGGGGTTGATCCTCCATGTCGTTTTCCATTATTAGCAAATCAAGATGCCCTTTGGGATCTGATTTCATCACATAAGTCATTTAAATACTGTATAGAGAACAGGTTTAACCTCAATACTAATCTCTTTGTGTCTGTGTTGAAAATCACCAATGTGTATTCTCAATCTCCTGAAATTCTCTGCAGTCCTGATTTCCAAAAGGAAAAATATATGTTTCTTGATAAGAGTCATACTCAAATCCAATTAGATGAAGTCTCACCACCTCATGAGGGTAATATCTTTCACTCTCAAATAAAAAAACTCAAGTCAACTTAGGAAACAGAAAATTAAAAAAAAAAAAGTTTTTAAACTCCATTTCCAGCTTGGATAATTAGTGACAGACTTGCCGTGCCTGTAAGTCTCCTATGCTGGCTGTAAAAATAATTTCTAAAGGTTCTAAGACAACAATTTGAAATTAACTGAACTGTTAATAATTCTCTTCATCTTAAGAAGGCTGAAATTAAGACTAAGCCTCCTCATATTTTATTACAATAATGTTATTACTAAGGGTTTGCAATTTCCAAAGCTCTGTTTAAAGACATGTTTCCCACAGAATTACAAAATACCTAACAAATCTATTTTGTCACATTCCTGCCAGATGGAGAAGAATAGTTATCTTCAGAATAAGTCTCTCAGTCAGAGAATTGAATAAAAGACATATAGCCAAGTAAATCTCTTCCATTTTCCTCTCTCCTCTGCCAGTACCTTGCTGTCTCCTTCAACATTGCTGCAGGTGATTTGTGCCTCAGAGGTTCTGGTCCAGTAGAATTGCAAAATGGGTTTTGCCAGGAGCACTTTTTCCCATTCATTTAAAAGGAAATTGCAACCACACATTTCTGACTCATTTATGCTTAAATCATCAATATTTTGGCTTCTGGGAGCTTTCTGATGTCCAGCTAGACTAGGTTACCTTTTAATGAGCTTTTAAAATACATTTTCCCTAAAAAACAGGAAATCAGAGTGCTTACCATCTCATTTATTATGCAAAGTAAGCAAAGTTCAAATGTGTAGTAATAATTTTAAATCATATTCAAGGTCAATTTTTTTCCCCTAAAATCTATTCCCTCAAATTTATAAAGCATATGCTGTTATGGTTTCCCTCATGATTTTCATCTGTCTTCCCCTTCTTTGGGCATTTCTGACAAATATGGAACTCACCCTTTATGGTTCATGTCAGATATTTCAGTTGTCTCAATATCAGGTACAACATATCATGGTTCCTTCAAACCATGAGTTCATATTTGAGTAATGTTGTCCAGGACCTTCACATGTTTTAGGTCAAGTCACTGGGTTTCATTCAACTCCCCTCTTTTTTTCTTTCTTTACCTCATCTGAGGTTCCACACCTGGCCACTGGCAAGATGGTTGCCCTTTCAGTATCACTGTGTCTGAGTCACCATGTCCTTGATGAGGCAGGTAAGGGATGACAGAAAGGAAATGGGAGAAAATTAAATTGACCCAAAGTCACCGCAGGCATTTATAGGTGGCAGAATTTCAATTCAATGAACAGTTGCATTCCCTGGTTATCAAAGGGGAACTGTTCACTGTTTTAATCCATCTCAAAAGATAACTAATCAACCCAATGGAAAATTTTTTTCTCATGAAGAAACAGTTTTCCATATCTATTTGAATGAATCTGAACTGGGAATTAGAAGACCTGGATTCTAGTTCAATTCCTGCTATTGATTGTCATTGGGACTTAATAGTAATAGGTAACATTTAATGAGTAATCATTATACTCTAGGCACTGCGTAAGTGCTCATACAATTTTACAAAAAGAGATGCTATTATTGTACTCAGGTTACAGATTTAAAAGCTGAGGTTCAGAGAGGTTAGGTAAGTGGTGAAGTTGTGATTTTGGACCCAAGCATTCTAACTTCAGAGGGCTTGAACTAACCATTATGCTCTAATCTCCCATAATCTCACTTATGTTACAACATTAGCATAATCACAGATAAAATGAGGGCATTAAGTAGGTTACATTCATTCTTTCAATCAGCAAGTATTTATTACACACCTACCATGTCAAAGTACAGTTCTGGAAAATGGGAATAAAATAGGGGATTTCCTGGCTCTCCAGTGGTTAGTACTCTGCACTCTCACTGCTGAGGGCCCGGGTTCGATCCCTGGTTGGGGTACTAAAATCCAACAAGGCACGCGGCACAGCCAAAAACAAAAAATATGGGAAAAAAATAACAAACACTATAGACAGAGTTTCTGTGGACATGGAGCTTACATTTCAGAGGATCATTGAAGATTTTTCCAACTTTAATATCATCTATTTAATGATTCTATATAAATGCCACTTGTCCCTCCATGTATAACTCAAGTCCTATCCCCTTGATGAAAATCTATTCTGAATATGCTCACTCTTGCTGATCTGTTTTGAACAATTATCATCTGTTTTCCATTTCCATTTCCATTTAACAGTTGTATTTAAACCAGATCACCATAATAACATTTTAAAGTTATCAGAGAATGAACACTTTGGGCAAATAAAAATGTCTTGCACATGGCAGGTTTCAATAACTACCGTTTTGGATTCATTTGATGATAAGATTTTCTAGGATATTTAACCTTGTTCTTTGATCTTTGATCTCTTTTCCCTGGATCTCCCTCTGTTTCAGTTCGATGTAGTTAGCCATGCCCCTTGATTCCTTTCCAAAACACTGCATACTTCACAAATTCTTAAATTCATTCATTCATTCATTCAGCAAATCCTTTTCAAGTCTATCTTAAGAGAAAGACATCACGCAGGGTGATGCAAAGACAAAATAATTCTACAACCATTAAGGAAATCACAGCTTAATGGAAGACAGATATGTATATAAATAAATAAATAAATTGCAGTATAATGCAGAACAGACCATATAAAACACAAGTAAAGTTCTAAATTACAACCTAATAATAACTGGAAAGGGAGGGATGGCTTCACTCAAGAGGTGCTCTTTATCTTCTGAATAATAAATAGAAATTGTCTTGGTAGAGAAATGAGGCTATGAGAATTCTAGGTAGTGAGAATAAAATGTGAAGGAGACTGATATAGCAAGGAAACTGTTTGGCAGGGGTGTAACATTTGTGGGTGGCTGGAGAAGAGACTGGAAATTATATGTTGGGGTATAGTTAACAGATTTTGTGAGATAAACTGAAGGCAGGAAGCAGTGGGAAACTAACAGAGGTTATTAAAGAGAAAAGTGTCACTGAAAAGGGCACCAGAATTTTCTAGTTTGGAGCATTATGTAAATGGTAATGTTGCTAATCATCCAAATGGGTCCTTGCCACAAACCACAGCATCATATCCTGCTTTTGTACCTCAACACCAAACACCCTGGCAACAAGGTCCACAGAGAGTGCTGGAGAATCAGAGTAAGGAGCTGAGAACGGTGGGACTCATTCTGGACTAGAGTTAGGAAAGGAAACACTTGACAAAATTCTCATGTCTTCTAACCAAATTATTTACCCATATAGCACATGGGATTTTGAAAGAGTGATGCAAATTTTAAAGACAGAATTTTTGAATTTTATTTATTTTTTATACAGCAGGTTCTTATTAGTTATCCATTTTATACATATTAGTGTATATATGTCAATCCCAATCTCCCAATTCATCCCACCACGACCCCCCCTCCCCGCCGCCACTTTCCCCCCTTGGTGTCCATACGTTTGTTCTCTACATCTGTGTAAAGACAGAATTTTAGAGATTATCTTATTTTACTCAGTTAAGGAATAGAGTACCTCAAAAGATTCCTTTCTGATTAATCCAAATTCCAGTTTATAGGTACATGTAACAGAGGCAGCTGAATATTTGGTGTAACAAATGTTTTATCTTTATAATCATGTTCTGTGATTTCTGGGCAGGTGTTTGATCTAATCTCTGATCTACAAAGTTAGCTTTTGTGTAGGGATCAGATCCACCATTTGCTTCTCAGATATATATTAGATTCCAGAGAAAGCAGCTTTCTCTGACCTACCTTTTTAAATTCCTTCTTTGAGGATCCATATTCAAAGATATTTATAAGCTCAAGTTTACCAGCAGAGGAATTTGGGACTATAAATAGCTGACAGAGGGAAAAATACTTCTCTTTGGGTTTCTTTAGCTTTCTGTGATGGGTGTGCATTGAATTTGGTCTTTCTGTGAAACAGAGTGCCAAGATCAGATGCTTATGTTTGATAGTGGGAGATAAGACAGATGAAGTCGGTTTTTATCTGATTATCACAGGAAACATGGTCCTCCATTTAATACAGCCCAGGTTACTAAAATTATTGACTGGAGTTGAGTTCGGGGGATGAAATCCCCGACAATACAACATTATTTGCTCTTCCATTTAAAATTATATCATTATTTTGACATTGTTCCCCATGTATTTTACTCAGGTGTTATACTAGTCAAAATTCTGTTTTTGTTTTTTAAGTTAAGTAAAGAAGTAGTTTAGGACAAACAGTGGATTTATCATACCATATAATTATAAAGTTAAAAACCATTAGGCAGGGGTGGATACAGGAGCTCAGATGATGTCATGATGTCTATTTCTCTTTCTCTCTTGGCTCTGCTTCTTTCTATATGTTGGGTTTATTCTCAGACTGGTTCTTTCCATATGGCAGAAAAGATGGCTGTTAAAAACAACAAGGCTATACCCATATTGCCTGCCAATCTAAATGAATAGAACTTCTCCCTTCAAATGTCTTTATCTTCTCAAGTAAGAACTATGATTGGACCTGTTTCGGATACCTCGCTAGCCCTACCCCTCTCTCTATGCATGGAAAACTGTATGGTACACTTCATCTAGGTACAATGGTTGGTCTAGCTTAGGCTGCGTATCTGTGCTTGGGGTGCTGGGAGTTAAGGAGTAGGGCTGAGATAGATGGTCCTGCAGTGAGGGAATGGTGGTTTCGCTCGGAATAAAGTCTGGCAGACTATAATAGCATCTGCATAGAATCTAATTCCAAATAGTTCCTCTTCTAACTATCTCTCATAGCATAAACAACCACCAGCACACAAAAACATTTGCTTCCTTTCCTTTCCAAACAGAAATGAAAGACACAATTATTTTATTCCGTTTTGTTTCATATCCAGAATCTCAGAGTGTGGTACATTTTACTTGTGAAGGCTAGCTGAAGTTCCTTAGCATCTAGCTATCTATGGATGGATAAATGAAAACATTATTTACTCCTATAATTTACAATAAATAATTATGGAGGGAAAATAATTACTGTTAAACTATTGTATAGGACAGTGGCAGCAGGTTATAGAATCTATTGCCCCTAACTAGATTGGGAAAACAAGGATCTCTCCCTTGGAAGTGGAGTGGATTCCTTGATAGTTTATCAGTTAGGAAGATTTCAGCAGTAAATGAAAGAAAGTCCTGATTGAAATTGGTTTAAACAACAAGGAAATTTATTATTTAATAAAGCAAGAAATCTATAAGCAGTCATAATATCTTAGGAAGCCAGATGCCTTTGCCTTGGCTTTGCCTTCCTCAGTGTAATGGTTTCATCCTCAGGTTTGTAGAAAGGTGGTTCCTATAATACCAGATGTCATATTTAGGTATGTATATGTTGAGATTTTATCTTGCCGGCAGTACAGAGGACCTGTACTTCATAACTCATTTTTAATAAGAGAGGATTTTTTTCCCAAGAATTTCCTAAACAAAACTCCCACCCTTCCACCCCAAATTTTGAAGTCAGCTTCAGGAATTTAACACCTAAATAAATCACATTCAGTGCTATTAATTGCTATGGTTGGTTCAGACTGCTGAAGCTGGAAGGATGTTTGACATCCTCTGAATTATATGCTAGAGAAAGCAGGACTACTTGAACAAAACTAAAATTCTGTTAGGAAGAAGACAGGGGAGTGGAAGGGATGCCTGTATACACAATCTAGAGTGTCAGCTAGTTAGCGAAGCTGGCTGACTCCAGTTCTGCACTTTAAGAGGCTCCCCAGAGTTTATTGCTCTTTATAACAATACCTGGGGATGAGGTGGTGATTCATGGGTTTTCAGACTACAGTCACAAATCCTCGTTTACCAAATTTAGGAAGAAATCTAACAATATTCCTGCCTGAAAACTGCAAGCAAAAATACTTCACCAGATTTCTGGTGATGAGGTATTTACCCTGACAGTTTCTACCTTTTGGCTTTGGCCACTGCCTAAACCTTCCGTGAATAGTTTCCATCTTGGAATCACCTATGATGTTTAAGGCTGATATCATTTGTCCTCTGACACCAGATTGGATTACAGTGGAGAATGCTTTGCAAGGGAATATTATCTATGAGACTATAAGCTTGTACACACAGGTAGTTTGGGGAGGGTCCTGCATAATTTGGCCTGACCTATTTCTTTATCTTCTGGTTCTAAATCTTATCTCCTGGTTTGTTTTCCATCTTCCCACCTTTGCTCGAGTCAACTACAGTACACTACAGAGAATTTGGTGCTTGCCAATTATCATCTGCCCTTTAGTAGTAATATGCCATTAGCTATAAAAAGAAAGGGCCATTCTGATACATATCACTCCTTTTTAAACAAGTTAATTGAGACCAATAATTATCTGTTTTTGTTTTTTTTCTTTTTGCACCTTACCAAAGCCATAACAGACTCAACATTTTTACCAAATATCTCAGCGATCTAGCTAAAGGAGCACTTAGTATAATTTAGGGAAAATAGTGAGACGTTTAACCAATTGCTTCACTCCTACATGACAAGGATTCTATTTTCCACTGAACTTCACCTCACCTTAAACTGGTCTAGTTCCTGTTTTAGACTATATCACTTGAACTACCTTATATGGAAGTACCAATTTCTATATTAATGAGAACCCTTTTGACTGTAATTTTTTAAAAGTTTTATTAAAACTGGTTTCCCCAAAATCAACATTTATTGTCCAACCTAACCAGAATGTCTAAGGATTATTCAGGCTTTGGGCACAGTTGGATCCATGGATGCAATAGCTATCACCGGATGCTGATTTCCTCTATCTCTTGGCCCTGCCCCTCTCTCTATGTTGGAGTCATTCTCAGTCAGGTTCTTCCCCTGTGTCAGGAAGGAGGGTTTCTGGCAGTCCCACGTCTACATTTTTATGACTTTCTATCCAACAGGAAGAGAGACCATCTGCCTTCCATATCCATATATCAAATCTATCCAAAACTCCCTTCTAGTGGAATTGCTGGGGTCACATGCTTCCACTTGCATAACTCGTGTTATTCAAGGGAAGGACCACTTGTGATTAGATAAGTCCCCCTCCTGTGGCCAGGGTGGCAGGATGCCTTGGCAGACCCATCAGTATCACGTGGAGGTTGAAAGTAGTTTCACAAGGTAGAAGCCCTGGGATGACAAAAGAATGTTCTCACTGCAGGTAGGAAAGAAGGGAAGTTTGGCCAAGGCCAGATTTGGCTACTGCATTGTCCCCTATTCATAGTATCATTTAAGTAGCTAACCTCATCCTGCTCTCGAATACTCAACAGCCAATTTATGTTATGTGGGAAGATGCATTTGCCCAGTAAGTGAAAACAATCATATGGATGTATCTTAAAGAGTTTTTCAGATGAATATTGCTTTCCAAGTGTGAAATGTTGTTATGAGAAATCTCTACAACTTGAAGTTAATTTATGCAAAGGGTAGGTGGGGGTTAAAGCAGCAGTACACAGCTATTTCCCAAGCTGTCTTTTTCCACAGCTTACATCAAAAGACCTTCCCTAGCTCCCCCAAAAGGAAAAACAAATAATCCACCACAGAAAAAACCTCACTACTATTTTCTTTCCCAACAATAATGCTTTCCATCTTCCTGATTTTTCCAGTGAACAGATCATGTGAAAGCATTAATGATTACACAATGCATGGGGTTAGTAAGGTAAGTGGAGCTCATAATTACCTCATTTACATTCTTTTATTAGCTGAAACAGAATTCTTAATGACTTTTATGTGAAATGCAGGGTAATCAGCACAAATGAAGCTCTCTGGTGCAGGATGGAGAAGTGAGCCAATTCTCTGGCTCTCAGCAGAAAATGCCTGATGAATGGTCTAACCAAAGAGCCCAGATGGAGGTCTGGGGAGTTATGTTTTAAGAGACCAAACAAAGATGTTCTACTTTAAGAGACCAGTACAACCAGGTTGAAATCTAAGGAGCAGGGCTTAAAGGCTGAGAGAACCAGTGCCTTCTTACTATTCTCTGACTTTCTGAAGGAGAAATAACTAGCTTTCTTTGTTCAAAATATGTGGGATAAAGAAAACTCATCTGTGAATGGAGAGACCTGTGTTCCAGTACCGGCCTGTACACAAGCTAGTGGTGAAATGTTAATTAAATCACTTCACCTCTCCACATTGAAAATTATCCACTTATCAAACAAAAGGTATGCACTCCAGAATAACCTAGGAGAACTTCCTTAAAACAGCTTCATTTGGCATTTTCTAGACCTAGTAGTGCAGTATTTCTTGGGAAACAGTTACAATCGCATTTTGAACAAAATCCCCACCTGATCCTTAAATGACCAGTATGCAAAATGAAAACGTTAAAAAAAAATCAATTCATGTGAGCAAGAAGCTCTTTAGGTGAAACATTCTTGACATTCAGAAAAAAAAAATCTCAAAATATGGGAAGGATAAAAAGAATGACCAATGAACAAGTGTACCTATGACAGCATGGGTATTAAAAGACAAAATGAAATATCTCAAATATGCAGCAGTCACACTGAATTATAGTGACAGTATGAGCCAGCCAGTGTGGAAGACAAGACCATTTCCTGTCATTAAGGAACCCTAACACTGGAGGAATCTCCTATAAGAAGCTGTAATCTGGGTGGGCTAAGATGGGTAATCATCTGTATTGACACTTCACCCCAATTTCTGTACCTCTCTTATGGTTCTTAGAGTAATCAGCTTTGTATTCCAGATTTTAATACCACTGAGGACTTGGATCTCAACCTACCCACCTTCTGCCAATGTTTAGAGATTGTATAAGTAAATTTATGTGATTTCTATATCCTTTCCACCTCTAATATATCATTTCAATGTTGGAACATGTGTTCAGGGCTGACAGATATCCCCGTTGTTCTGGAGATATTCTAGATGTTTCGTGAACATAATGCTGATTTTTAAATGTTGAGAAGTAACTTAAGATCATTCTAGGACACTCAAACTTGTGGGGCCCCAAACATTGTGAGCCAAATTTTATTCTATGCATCTCTGCAGTAATAATATGCATTAAGAAAACCTATCCTGACATTTTAATAAATAATCTCTGACAGTTAATTTTGTCTACATACCTTTAAGAGCTCTGAGAGGTAGGGTATGACTAGTGTCTCTTCTTAATACCCCTAGCCTCCATGATTTTATCTGAACTGTTCATGGGCTAAACTATGAGCATTTATTTTCATTGAGGCAAGTGGTATCATCCATGTGCAGAGGAAAGTGCACTACTATGCATAGTAACCCAAGAAGTTAATAGCTCAGTTTTTCTCTAACTAGGTTAAGTGTCCACATTGCAGTTTGAATACCAAGGTTAGGATCACATTCACCACATGTCGAATTAGTGTGTTCTCCTCCCAGGACACTGTTGGAGGATTTCTACTTTATGATCAAATTTGTGTGAGTGACTGTTTTATTTCTATCTTTTCCTCTGAGCATTATTTCCCTGCTATTTAACATACCCCATTATATCTGCAGGGGTACATAATTTAACTGTACATTGTACATAGCCTGATACTCCCTAACTTCCTATGTCTACCAGGACTACAGTCCAATTGCTTTGGTGCCCTAAAGCAGACAGATATGAGACTTGGAAGGTGGGCTTGCAAAAGGTTAGGCAGCAGTCAGGGGACCTACTCAGGGACTGCCTGCAGCATTGACACACCAATCAAACTGCGTCGATTTAGTCTTGCTGGATGCTGAGTCAGACATGCAGAACTTGGCTGGTTCTTGCAATTGGTTATAGGAAGAAATTCTCTGTCCTTTAATGGTTGTAAGACTGTTTGAAGGCAAATACATGTTCTCCCTCTCTGCAGAGAATGCTTGTTCTCCAAGTGGGGCAAACGTGAGTAGGGCCTTTCTTTGTAGCAGCAACAACTTAAGGTGTCACGTTCAGATGCAAACCACCTGCCCTTACAAATCTGGGGCTTGTTGCTACATGGATTACAGGTGATGGTATAGGCACATAGACCGTGTCTACTCTGCAGTCCAAATACCTCAAGTGTCATGTAGCACAAATTCTCTATGGCCTTGCCTGACTGGATAAGTCTTTTGTGAATATCTATAGAAGTTGATAGGTTACGGTTCTCATTTGTTTAGGCAAAAACCTACCTCCCTGGCATCCATACCACTTTGCCAGGTATAGCTTCTGCTCTGAACTGCAGTTTGGGGCACCATAGTTTCCTTGGGCTCTTGTGTCAGAATCATCTGTTTCCACCAGTATTCACCACTACTCCACTAGGCATGGCTGTTGTCAGCTACTACTGCATCTCCTCCCATTGTCCGTAAAGTCCCTTAGTCTCTGTACCTTACCCATCCCCATTCCTAAATCATAGCAGCTTCCTGGAGATTCTAGATCACCACATTTCAAGTTGGATTCTATGTCCAACTGAGGAGAATGTTCCTTCCCATTTGTGGTCCACTTTTTTTTTTTAAAGTCCTAAACAACAGTTGTTTTGGCTTCATTGGGTCATAGAATTCAGTGAAACAGATCTTCAAGATTTTAAAATCTTCTTTCCTCCTAGGACTTAGACATAAACTTAGTGTAATGAGCTGCTGGTGGATTCAAGTAGCAGCTGCTCTTTGGTTATAAGAACCCCTGCTCTCCAACCTATGGGTCTGGGATTTCTATGTCAAGTTCCTTGTGCTTAGCTCTGTATTTCTTTAAGCTTATTTTTTCAAAGGATTCTCTCTCAGACTCTATACAAATAGATATTCCACTTGTCTTGTACATTTCTTTTTTAGCTGAGCATTTCAAGGTATATTCTGAACACACCCTGCAGAACAGAAGAAAGTCTCAGGAATTGGAGGCATTAAGCACCTTCAAAAATGGGAATAAAGTATGGGGCTGAATAAAGAAGGATTTGTTTTAAGCCTTTAGAGGAAAGCAGGAGATTCCTAGATGCACTTCATTTCCTAAGCTGCCAGTAACTACTCCTCCCTTGGCAGTAGACAAGAGATTTATCCTCAGGAGAAACGAACAAGAAGGTTCACTGACAGCAGGCATAGCAGAGGAAGTAGGCTCCTTAATAGAAATAAAAGGATTAAGTGAACATCTATATAACAGGTCATGAGAATCTCCTTCCAGCCTGCCACTGCCTGTCCTTTCCTTTTTAGCCCTGGATAAATGATAGCCAGGTACAATATTTACTCCCACCTTCAGCAGCACTTGTAGGATTTTCCAATTAACTTTTTACGGGCTTACTTTTAAATAAACACCACCTGTAGTTAACACATATTTCAGGAAAACTCTAACAGAAAAAACAAGCCAAAATACCAGAGGAAAAACCTTTGAAGTCATAGAGACACTACTAGCAGCCAAAGGAAAAAAAAAAAAAAATCACAGAAGACATTATTATCATTAGTTCAGTCAGATAATTTATGGCAACTCTGAAGAAAGAAGAGGATGCTATAAAAAAAGAAACAGAAAATAAGCTTTTAAAAAATGATCACAAGAATAAAATATTTAATAGAAGGGTTAGATGATAATTGTGAGGCTATATCAAAAGACAGCCAATAAAGAGACAAAAGAAAATAAATGAGAAAGGACATGGAAATCAGGAATTGATGAAGCAATTCATATATATAATTTAAAGGAGTTTCAAATAGAGAGCAAACAAAACAGTAGGGAAGAAATTTATAAAGTAATATTAAAAAATTAAGAATTGAAGAACATGAGTTGTGGTTTGAAATGAACCACTGAATCATTTAATTCAGCACTTTGGGTTTTAATATGTTCTACTCCAAGCCACATCATCCAGAAATTTCAAGGAAAAGGGGATAAATGAAAATACTAAAGCTTTTCAGAGAGAGTGGGTAAAAAGGTCATCACATACAAAAAGTAAAAAAAAAAAAAAGACAATAGACTTTTCAGTAGCAAAAATGAAAGTGAAAGAGCAATGGAAAAATGCCTTCAAAATCCAAAACGAAATTCTACCCCAACCAAACTGTCAGTGAAAGGGAAATAAAGATATTCTAGACACGAAAAATCTTTGAAAATATCCCAAACAACCTTTACTCAAAAATTCCTTGAGTTTGTGTGTGAGGTTAAAACTGAGGAGTAAATCAGGTAGAGGGAGAGATTAGATCAAGAGATGACCTGCTTTTGTTTGCCTGAAACTAACACAACATTGTAAATCAACTTTACTTCAATTAAAAAAAGAAAATTAAAAAAATAGGCTCAGGGGCTTCCCTGGTGGCGCAGTGGTTGAGAATCTGCCTGCCTAATGCAGGGGACACGGGTTCGGGCCCCGGTCTGGGAAGATCCCACATGCCACGGAGCAACTGGGCCCGTGAGCCACAATTACTGAGCCTGCGCGTCTGGAGCCTGTGCTCCAAGAGAGGCCGCGACGGTGAGAGGCCCGCGCACCGCGATGAAGAGTGGTCCCCACTCGCCGCAACTGGAGAAAGCCCTCGCACAGAAACGAAGACCCAACACAGCCATAAATAAATAAATAAAAGAACGTGAATTTCTTTAAAAAAAAAAAAAAAAAAAAATAGGCTCAGACTGACATTTGATCCAGGCCATGAGTCTGAGTTTGACCATAACACTAAGAAACAATCAGGTGAAGAGTATGGAATTTTCACTGAAAATGTCTAAACCTCTTCAACTTTTCTATGAAATTAGTACAATATGAAAATATCATTTCTTTCTTGCTTTGTGTTGTTACTGTATTTATAATAAGAATATATTAAATGCTTATAAATAAATGACTGATTAATTTGAGGAAAAAAAGTAATGACCTGTTTAAGGTGATTGGGATGGGAGATCCTAAATTGACAGCTCTGCAGCAACCATGCTATGGAGGAAATTGAAAAAGAGGGAAATTTCTTGTCATTTGCAGAGTATGATTATTGTAAAACTGAAAATTTTTACAAAATAAGAAAGCCAACTAAATAATTATTAGGAATCTTAAGGAAATACAGGAAGTAGCTATAGTTTTATTCTATAAGACACAAAACAGCTGTCTTGAGTTCAAAGAAAAATTGCTTAGGAAATAAATGCAAAATGAGATACCATGAACAAAGTCAGAAAAGACAAACTACTTAGCAAAATAACTGTAAATTTGCATGATTAAAACTACTCTACTGAAGGTAATAAATCAAACTTGGGTAAAGAGGAATATATATCCTCTTACTGCATAGGAAGAATCAATATTCAGAAGATTTTAATTCTAAGTTTCATAATTTTAATGGAATCCATTAAAAATGCTGACTGGTAATATATTTGTGAAAGTTGATATAATTAAAATAAAATAGAAAAATAGACAAGTGAGAATAGCCAAGGAATTTCTTAAAAACAATAATAATCAGAAGAAACTTACAAATTACTAGATATTAAAATTATTATTAAACTGTAATAAACAGTTGTTACTGAGATATAAATAGATAATGGAAAAGAGCAGATCCACACAAACATAAAAACATAGGGGATTTAATGAATTATAAGGGCCATATTTCAGAGCAATAGAGAAAGATGGAATATTGTTTTAGTAGGAGTGCATCAGAGTGTTCACGTTCCTCACCACTAGTTTCCTCAGTTATTAACATCTTACAGTTGTATGGTACATTTGTCACAATTAATGAACCAATATCAGTACATTATTATTGAAGTCCATATTTTATTCTGATTTCCTTAGTTTTTACCTAATGACTCTTCTGTTCTAGGATATCACATTTCAATTAGTCATCAGGTCTCTAGCTCCTCTGGGCTGTGACAGTTTCACATACTTTCATTGATTGTAATGTTCTTGACAATTTTGAAGAGTATTAGTCAGATATTTTCTAGAATATCCCTCAAATTGGGTTTTTCTGATGATTTTCTCATGATTAGACTGGTTTTATGGATTTTAGGGAGGAAGACTGCAGAAGTAAAGAGTGGTCTTGACTTCTTTACTTCCCATCACAGCAAATTAAGGACGATACTATGAACATGATTCACACCGTTGATGTGAACATTGAAAAAGTGGTTGGTGTAGTGCCAGCCAGGTTCTCCACAGTGAAGTTATTCCCCCCTCCCCTTTTCACTCTGTATTCTTTGAAACAGAATCGTTCTGTGCTGCCCATGTTACCCAATCAGGTCCATTTTGCCCAACATACTAGCAAGACAAAACACTGAGCTGCCGAGGTTTGCAGCAAAGAGGGTTTATTTGTAAGTCAATCAATAGAGGAGACAGGAGAACTAGTCTCAGATCTGCCTCCCCAAAGGCAAGGGGATTGGGCTATATGGGATAACAAAGAAGCAGGATGGTCCAGAGAGTGGGAAGTGTTGGGAGCATGGAGAGCTGTGATTGGAAAAAGGCACACTAATCATTGTTCTGCCCAGGCTTAACTAAGCTACAGGCCTCTGCAGATGCCCAGTTGAAGGGTTGGTGCTCCTATCTAGTCTTAACCAGCTCAGCTTGAACTAGACACAGCTACTCCAAGTTCCTGGAAAATAACTCAGGCAAACATCCTATTGTTTAGGTCACATTCTACTTGGAGAACATGCAAGTCTTAAAAAGACCTTGATTAGTGATGGCAGGTGAAATAGATTTCACTCACAGTTTCTGTCCCCCACTATCTTTTGATCATTCCTCAATCTTGAGGAAAGAGGGGTAATGACTGCTCTTGTTACTTCTTGCTGATGGTGGGGGTGGGGGAAGTAGACCTAACAAAGGCTTGAGGAATGAAACTGCTTAGCACTCATTTGAAATACTCCCTTGTTCCCATTTAACATTTTGATCGCAACAAACAAATACCATCTATGCATCAGCTGCCAAGACATTCTTAAACCCAAGATTGGTAACTAAACTACAGACAAAGGAGGTACCTTGAGTGGGCACACCAAACACCAGACATGTTATTAAACTTTAGGCTCTTATTTTTAAGGATTTTATCTAGAACATGGTCAAGCCAGGGATTAGTGCCTTACCTTTCTACATGTTGGAGTGTCTCAATCGTTAAGTTTGGCTAAAACACTTAGATATTAAATATGGAAGGGACATAAGCTAGGAAACATAAGTACAATTTCTATAATATCCTGACCAAGTAGAACCTTGACAGGGGTAGACAAGGTCATATTAGGTAAGGTTGAAAACAACTGATTACAGGCACAACCAAAGGGTCAACATGATCAAATACAGAAAAAAGTTTTGGAAGACATATGTAACAGCTGGAGAGATTACCTGCTTCTGCCAAAGTTTGAGAAATCCTAATCACTGAATTGTCCTTCCAAGCCTTAATTTTTTTCTTGCAGGTTCCTCCTGAAAAACAATTTAATTTCTGTTAGGATTTCACTTGCCCACTCAGAGAAGTCAGTTTCCCTTCAACTTCACTGAGAGATGGGTCACGAGTAGCACCTCAAAAGGTCCAGTCCAGGAGGAGGGGCAAGATGGCGGAAGAGTAAGACGCGGAGATCACCTTCCTTCCCACAGATACATTAGAAATACATCTACACGTGGAACTGCTCCTACAGAACACCCACTGAACGCTGGCAGAAAACGTCAGACCTCCCAAAAGGCAAGAAACTCCCCCCGTACTTGGGTAGGGCAAAAGAAAAAAGAAATAACAGAGACCAAAGAATAGGGACGGGACCTGCACCAGCGGGAGGGAGCTGTGAAGGAGGAAAGTTTTCCACACACTAGGAGCCCCTTCGCGGGCGGAGACTGCGGGTGGCGGAGGGGGGAAGCTTCGGAGCCGCGGAGGAGAGCGCAGCCACAGGGGTGAGGAGGGTAAAGCGGAGAGATTCCTGCACGGAGGCTCGGCGCCGACCAGCACTCACCAGCCTGAGAGGCTTGTCTGCTCCCCCGCTGGGGCGGGCGTGGCTGGGAGCTGAGGCTCCGGCTTCGGTGCTAGCTGGGAGGGAGTCCGTGAAAAAGTCTGCAGCTGCCGAAGAGACTTTTTCTTGCCTCTTTGTTTTGTGGCGCGCAAGGAGAGGGGTTTCAGAGCGCCGCCTAAACGAGCTCCAGAGGCGGGCGCGAGCCGCGGCTATAAGCGCGGACCCCAGAGACGGGCAGGAGATGCTAAGGCTGCTGCTGCCGCCACCAAGAAGCCTGTGTGCGAGCACAGGTCACTCTCCACACCACCCTCCCGGGAGCCGGTGCAGCCCACCACCACCAGGCTCCCGTGATCCGGGGAAGTTGTCCCGGAGAACGCACGGCACGCCTCGGGCTGCTGCAACGTCACGACGCCTCTGACGCCGCAGGCTCGCCCCGCCTCCTCCGTACCGCTCCCTCCCCCCCGGCCTGAGTGAGCCAGAGCCCCCGAAGCAGCTGCTCCTTTAACCCCGTCCTGTCTGGGCGGGGAACAGACGCCCTCAGGCGACCTACACGCAGAGGCGGGTCCACATCCAAAGCTGAACCCCAGGAGCTGTGCGAACAGGGAAGAGAAGGGGAAATCTCTCCCAGCAGCCTCAGAAGCAGCGGATTAAAGCTCCACAATCAAATTGATGTGCCTGCATCTGTTGAATACCTGAATAGACAACGAATCAGCCCAAATTCAGGAGGGGGACTCTGGGAGCAGGAGATATTAATTTTTCCCCTTTTCCTTTTTTTGTGAGTGTATATGGGTGTGCTTCTGGGTGAGATTTTGTCTGTATAGCTGGGCTTTCACCATTAGTCCTATTTTTTTTTTTTTTTTTTTACTTAAAAAAATTTTTTTTCCTAATAAATGTTTTCTTTTTTTTTTTTTTTTTTGATTTCTTGATATTATATATTTCCTCATACAGTAGATACTAAATAAAACTGTTATTATGTGGGGATCCTGATTTTTATATACTATAAAGGTGCCTGAATTTTTTTCCCCAGTTTATATATATATATATTTAATTGAAGTATAGTTGATTTACAATGTGTTAATTTCTGCTGTAAGGCAAAGTGATTCAGTTATACATATATATATACATTCTTTTTTTTCATATTCTCTTCCATTGTGGTTTATCATAGGATACTGAATATACTTCTCTGTGCTATACAGTAGGACCTTGTTTATACATTTTATATATAAAATGTTACATCTGCTCACCCCAACCTCCCACTCCATCCCTTTCCCAATCCCCTCCCCCTTGGTAACCACCAGTCTGTTCTCTATGTCCATGATTCTGTTTCTGTTTCATAGATAGGTTCATTTGTGTCATATTTCAGATTCCACATGTAAGTGATAGCATATGTTATCTGTCTTTCTCTTTCTGACTCACTTCACTTAGTATGATAATCTCTAGTTGCATCGATGTTGCTCTGAATTCTTAAAAAGAATGTTTTAGAAGGATGGTGGTCTCTGCTTTGCCTGAAAATTCTCTACAAAGGAGATGCATCACTTACAGGAGAAAATTTATGTGAAGCACTCAGCATCCTTCACAGATTTCATGCTCAACAAGGGTTATCGATTATCTTCATAGACTCCTGACCAGTACTCACAATGACCAGGTTCAGAAATACCCTTCTGAAATCTATTGTGCATCCATGATTTGAGTATGTCTCCCTCACCTTGAAGACCTTTGCAGACACGATGTACTCCCTCGCTTTCAGGAGTGGGAAGAACAGGCGCTGGGATTGGTTGTGGGCTGAGGTGGTCTCACAAGCATCACCGTCTCACTGTGGCTTCTCCTCTGTCCTTGGACGTGGGGTGTCCTCCTTGGTGAAGTCCAGGGTCTTCCTGTCAATGATTGTCCAGCAGCCAGTTGTGATTCTGGTGCTCTCGCAAGAGGGAGTGAGAGCACGTCCTTCTACTCCGCCATCTTGGTTAATCTCCAATAAATGTTTTCTTAATAATTTTTTCCTTATTTTCTATTTTTAGAAATTAAAAAAAATTTTTAGTAAGTTTTTTAATATTTTTTATTTTAAACAATTAAAAATTTTTTTCTTAATAATTTTTTTCTTATTTTTTACTATAAAAAATTAATAAATCTATTTTTAAAAATTAAAAAAAAATTTTTCTGAATACATTTATTCTTAATAATTTTTTCTTATTTTTTATTATAATAGCTTTATTTTATTTTATTTTATCCTCTCTCTTTCTTTCTTTCTATTTTTTTCTCCCTTTTATTCTAAGCCGTGTGGATGAAAGGCTCTTGGTGCTCCAGCCAGGCATCAGGGCTGTGCCTCTGAGGTGGGAGAGCCAACTTCAGGACACTGGTCCACAAGAGACCTCCCAGCTCCACGTAATACCAAATGGCGAAAATCTCTCAGAGATCTCCATCTCAACATCAAGACCCAGCTTCACTCAACGACCAGCAAGCTACAGTGCTGGACACCCTATGCCAAACAACTAGCAAGACAAGAACACAGCCCCATCCATTAACAGAGAGGCTGCCTAAAATCATAATAAGGCCACAGACACCCCAAAACACACCACCAGACGTGGACGTGCCCACCAGAAAGACAATATCCAACCTCATCCACCAGAACACAGGCACTAGTCCCCTCCACCAGGAAGCCTACACAACCCACTGAACCAACCTTAGCCACTGGGGACAGATACCAAAAACAATGGGAACTACGAACCTGCAGGCTGTGAAAAGGAGACCCCAACCACAGTAAGATAGGCAAAATGAGATGACAGAAAAACACACAGCAGATGAAGGAGCAGGCTCAAAACACACTGGACTTAACAAATGAAGAGGAAATAGGCAGTCTACCTGAAAAAGAATTCAGAATAATGATAGTAAAGATGATCCAAAATCTTGGAAATAGAATAGACAAAATGCAAGAAACATTTAACAAGGATGTAGAAGAACTAAAGAGGAACCAAGCAACGATGAAAAGCACAATAAATGAAATTAAAAATACTCTAGACGGGATCCATAGCAGAATAACTGAGGCAGAAGAACGGATAAGTGACCTGGAAGATAAAATAGTGGAAATAACTACTGCAGAGCAGGATAAAGAAAAAAGAATGAAAAGAACTAAGGACAGTCTCAGAGACCTCTGGGACAACATTAAACGCACCAACATTCGAATTATAGGGGTACCAGAAGAAGAAGAGAAAAAGAAAGGGACTGAGAAAATTTTTGAAGAGATTATAGTTGAAAACTTCCCTAATATGGGAAAGGAAATAGTTAATCAAGTCCTGGAAGCACAGAGAGTCCCATACAGGATAAACCCAAGGAGGAACACGCCAAGACACATATTAATCAAACTGTCAAAAATTAAATATAAGGAAAACATATTAAAGGCAGCAAGGGAAAAAAAAACAAATAACACACAAGGGAATCCCCATAAGGTTAACATCTGATCTATCAGCAGAAACTCTGCAAGCCAGAAGGGAGTGGCAGGATATACTTAAAGTGATGAAGGAGAAAAACCTACAACCAAGATTACTCTACCCAGCAAGGATCTCATTCAGATTCGATGGAGAAATTAAAACCTTTACAGACAAGCAAAAGCTGAGAGAGTTCAGCACCACCAAACCAGCTTTACAACAAATGCTAAAGGAAATTCTCTAGGCAAGAAACACAAGAGAAGGGAAACACCTACAATAACAAACCCAATACATTTAAGAAAATGGGAATAGGAACATACATATCGATAATTACCTTGAATGTAAATGGATTAAATGCTCCCACCAAAAGACACAGGCTGGCTGAATGGATACAAAAACAAGACCCATATATATGCTGTCTACAAGAGACCCACTTCAGACCTAGAGACACATACAGACTGAAAGTGAGGGGATGGAAAAAGATATTCCATGCAAATGGAAATCAAAAGAAAGCTGGAGTAGCAATTCTCATATCAGACAAAATAGACTTTAAAATAAAGACTATTACAAGAGACAAAGAAGGACACTATATAATGATCAAGGGATGGATCCAAGAGGAAGGTATAACAATTGTAAATATTTATGCACCCAACATAGGAGCACCTCAATACATAAGGCAAATACTAACAGCCATAAAAGGGGAAATTGACAGCAACACAATCATAGTAGGGGACTTTAACACCCCACTTTCACCAATGGACAGATCATCCAAAATGAAAATAAATAAGGAAAAACAAGCTTTAAATGATACATTAAACAAGATGGACTTAATTGATATTTATAGGACGATTCCACCCAAGAACAACAGAATACACATTTTTCTCAAGTGCTCATGGAACATTCTCCAGGATAGATCATATCTTGGGTCACAAATCAAGCCTTGGTAAATTTAAGAAAATTGAAATCGTATCAAGTATCTTTTCCGACCACAACGCTATGAGACTAGATATCAATTACAGGAAAAGATCTGTAAAAAATACAAACACATGGAGGCTACACAATACACTACTTAATAACGAGGTGATCACTGAAGTAATCAAAGGGGAAATCAAAAAATACCTGGAAACAAATGACAATGGAGGCACGACGACCCAAAACCTATGGGATGCAGCAAAAGCAGTGCTAACAGGGAAGTTTATAGCAATACAAGCCTACATCAAGAAACAGGAAACATCTCGAATAAACAACCTAACCTTGCACCTAAAGCAATTAGAGAAAGAAGAGCAAAAGAACCCCAAAGCTAGCAGAAGGAAAGAAATCATAAAGATCAGATCAGAAATAAATGAAAAAGAAATGAAGGAAACAATAGCAAAAATCAATGAAACTAAAAGCTGGTTCTTTGAGAAGATAAACAAAATTGATAAACCATTAGCCAGACTCATCAAGAGAAAAAGGGAGAAGACTCAAATCAATAGAATTAGAAATGAAAAAGGAGAAGTAACCACTGACACTGCAGAAATACAAACGATCATGAGAGATTACTACAAGCAACTCTATGCCAATAAAATGGACAACCTGGAAGAAATGGACAGATTCTTAGAAATGCACAACCTGCCGAGACTGAACCAGGAAGAAATAGAAGATATGAACAGACCAATCACAAGCACTGAAATTGAAACTGTGATTAAAAATCTTCCAACAAACAAAAGCCCAGGACCAGATGGCTTCACAGGCGAATTCTATCAAACATTTAGAGAAGAGCTAACACCTATCCTTCTCAAACTCTTCCAAAATATTGCAGAGGGGGGAACACTCCCCAACTCATTCTACGAGGCCACCATCACCCTGATACCAAAACCAGACAAAGATGTCACAAAGAAAGAAAACTACAGGCCAATATCACTGATGAACATAGATGCAAAACTCCTCAACAAATTACTAACAAACAGAATCCAACAGCACATTAAAGGGATTATACACCATGATCAAGTGGGGTTTATCCCAGGAATGCAAGGATTCTTCAATATACGCAAATCAATCAACGTGATACATCATATTAACAAACTGAAGGAGAAAAACCGTATGATCATCTCAATAGATGCAGAGAAAGCTTTCAACAAAATTCAACACCCATTTATGATAAAAGCCCTGCAGAAAGTAGGCATAGAGGGAACTTTCCTCAACATAATAAAGGCCATATTTGACAAACCCACAGCCAACATTGTCCTCAATGGTGAAAAACTGAAACCATTTCCACTAAGATCAGGAACAAGACAAGGTTGCCCACTCTCACCACTATTATTCAACGTAGTTTTGGAAGTGTTAGCCACAGCAATCAGAGAAGAAAAAGAAATAAAAGGAATCCAAATCGGAAAAGAAGAAGTAAAGCTGTCACTGTTTGCAGATGATGCGATACTATACATAGAGAATCCTAAAGATGCTACCAGAAAACTCCTAGAGCTAATCAATGAATTTGGTAAAGTAGCAGGATACAAAATTAACGCACAGAAATCTCTTGCATTCCTATATACTAATGATGAAAAATCTGAAAGTGAAATTAAGAAAACACTCCCATTTACCATTGCAACAAAAAGAATAAAATATCTAGGAATAAACCTACCTAAGGAGACAAAAGACCTGTATGCAGAAAATTATAGGACACTGATGAAAGAAATTAAAGATGATACAAATAGATGGAGAGATATACCATGTTCTTGGTTTGGAAGAATCAACATTGTGAAAATGACTCTACTACCCAAAGCAATCTACAGATTCAATGCAATCCCTATTAAACTACCACTGGCATTTTTCACAGAACTAGAACAAAAAATTTCACAATTTGTATGGAGACACAAAAGACCCCGAATAGCCAAAGCAATCTTGAGAACGAAAAATGGAGCTGGAGGAATCAGGCTCCCTGACTTCAGACTATATTACAAAGCTACACTAATCAAGACAGTTTGGTACTGGCACAAAAACAGAAATATAGATCAATGGAACAGGATAGAAAGCCCAGAGATAAACCCACGCACATAGGGTCACCTTATCTTTGATAAAGGAGGCAAGCATATACAGTGGAGAAAAGACACCCTCTTCAGTAAGTGGTGCTGGGAAAACTGGACAGGTACATGTAAAAGTATGAAATTAGAACACTCCCTGACACCATGCACAAAAATAAACTCAAAATGGATTAAAGACCTAAGTGTAAGGCCAGACACTATCAAACTCTTAGAGGAAAACATAGGCAGAACACTCTATGACATAAATCACAGCAAGATCCTGTTTGACTCAGCTCCTAGAGAAATGGAAATAAAAACACAAATAAACAAATGGGACCTAATGAAACTTAGAAGCTTTTGCACAACAAAGGAAACCATAAATAAGACCAAAAGACCAGCATCAGAACGGGAGAATATATTTGCAAATGAAGCAACTGACAAAGGATTAATCTCCAAGATTTACAAGCAGCTCATGCAGCTCAATAACAAAAAAACGAACAACCCAATCCAAAAATGGGCAGAAGACCTAAATAGACATTTCTCCAAGGAAGATATACAGATGGCCAACAGACACATGAAAGAATGCTCAACATCTTTAATCATTAGAGAAATGCAAATCAAAAGTACAATGAGGTATCATGTCACACCAGTCAGAATGGCCATCATCAAAAAATCTACAAACAATAAATGCTGGAGAGAGTGTGGAGGAAAGGGAACACTCTTGCACTGTTGGTGGGAATGTAAATTGATACAGCCACTATGGAGAACAGTATGGAGGTTCCTTAAAAATCTAAAAATAGAACTACCATACGACCCAGCAATCCCACTACTGGGCATATACCCTGAGAAAACCATAATTCAAAAAGAGTCATGTACCAAAATGTTCATTGCAGCTCTATTTACAATAACCAGGACATGGAAGCAACCGAAGTGTCCATCATCGGATGAATGGATAAAGAAGATGTGGCACATATATACAATGGAATATTACTCAGCCATAAAAAGAAATGAAATGGAGGTATTTGTAATGAGGTGGATGGAGTTAGAGTCTGTCATACAGAGTGAAGTAAGTCAGAAAGAGAAAAACAAATACAGTATGCTAACACATACATATGGAATCTAAGGGGAAAAAAAAGGTCATGAAGAACCTAGTGGCAAGATGGGAATAAAGACACAGACCTACTAGAGAATGGACTTGAGGATATGGGGAGGGGGAGGGGTGAGATGTGACAGGGTGAGAGAGTGTCATGGACATATATACACTACCAAATGTAAAATAGATAGCTAGTGGGGAGCAGCCGCATAGCACAGGGAGATCAGCTCGGTGCTTTGTGACCGCCTGGTGGGGTGGGATGGGGAGGGTGGGAGGGAGGGAGATGCGGGAGGGAGGAGATATGGGAACGTGTGTATATGTGTAGCTGATTCACTTTGTTATAAAGCAGAAACTAACACACCATTGTGAAGCAATTATACTTCAATAAAGATGTTTAAAAAAAAAAAAAAAGGTCCAGTCCAGCGGGGATGGAGCTGATCATCTGGATGTTTATTATTCCAAGATTTCAGTCTAGAGGTTTACTGTCTCCTCATTTAGGAGTTTCATAAAAGGGTTTTGCTATGAATCCAAAGTTGGGGATCCAAATGCATCAGAACCCAGCTATTCCCAGGAATCCCTGCAATTGCCTCTTGGTGTGAACTGAAACCCTGGCTAGAGCTTCCCTTCTGTAAGGGAGCAAGTCTCTGTCCTTGGGAGAGTTCAAAACCCAAGTATTTAACAGAGAGCTGAGAACCTTGTGCCTTTTACTTAGACACTTTACAGCCTTGTTCCACCAAAAAAAGTTCGAAGCCAAAACCATATTCAGGTCTGAAGTGTCCTTTGTTTTACTAGCAATCAGAATATCATCCACATACTGGAGCAGGGCTCCCTCATTGAGTTGAGGGTCCCTCACATGGTTTGCCAGGGTTTCTCCAAACACTGTGGGGGAATTTTTAAATCCCTGAGGAAGAACTGTCCAACAGTACTGTTTAACAGTTGTATCTACCTCTTCCCATTTGACAGCAGACTACTCTTGATATTTAAAATTCAAAGGTATGCAAGAAAAGGCATTCTTCAATTCCAATACAATAAACCAACAAAAATCTCCAGACAGAGTAGTGAACAGAGTGCATGGGTTAGGGACTACTGGATGAATATCTTCTACAATTTGATTAATTGCTCTTAAGTCATGTACAAACTGATATTCATTTCTGCCAGGTTTCTGGACTGGTAAAATTGGAGTATTATAAGGTGACCGGCAGGGCCACATTAAATCATATGGATCCAGATCAATTCCATCAGCTGCCCAGTCTCAGCATTTATACCTCCAATGGGGACTTGCCGTAATGGATATTGCCCCACTTGAGTTTGGGTAGTTCCCTGCCAAATTGAGTACTCTGACAAGGCATGAGAGAGAGACAATTCCAGTTTCTCCATCCTCAGAGACCAGAGCAGGTGGTGGGAGGGCCCAGACCTGAAGCTGTGGCAAGGAAAGGGCAGGAGCACCATCATATGGGGTGAAGGAGGAACAGTCAGAGGGTTTGGATCAACAACAAGTCATCCTCCTTTTCATTAGGATCAAGCAAAACAGGTTTCTTTGCCTTCCCTTCCTGTTGGGCCATAACCTTCCCGCTTCTTTGCACAGGTTTATTCTGGTGCAATAACATAAAAGACCGTACATAAGGTATTTCATCCCATTTTTCTTCCCATTTACAAAATAAATCTAGCTGCAAGATTGAGTTGTAATTTAAGGATCCATTTTCAGGCCATTTTGCTCAGGGGCCTAAATGATACTGTGGCCACACAGTGTTACCAAAAAAATACCATCTTTTTCTTTTTCTGTGGATTCATAACTGAAAGTCACCCAATTTTGAAGAATGCAGCCTAGAGGGCTACAAGGGGGAATTGAATTAACATATCCCATTTTTGAATGGGGTTTTGTTTCCAGGTGTTTGCAACAACAAAATCTGTCTACATGTCCTTGCTATGGGCAGCAAGAAGCTCAATCTCCAATAAACAATTCTTATCAGTTGAGACAATCAGACATAGACAAACATAAATAAACAAGATAAAAACAAACAAGACCAAAGCCCAAAGCCCCAGGTCTCTAACCCAGGTTAGAGTTGGAGTACCTTAGCAGCTATAACCTTTTATATTGTCTGCTAACATCCCACCAGGTGGGTTTCCAAGGCAGGATATGGACAGAATTGACAGACAATTTAGGCACAATTGCA
Organism: Balaenoptera acutorostrata; assembly: GCF_949987535.1. Taxonomy (NCBI): domain Eukaryota; kingdom Metazoa; phylum Chordata; class Mammalia; order Artiodactyla; family Balaenopteridae; genus Balaenoptera; species Balaenoptera acutorostrata. Next base: position 106,634,042 of record NC_080072.1, on the reverse strand, counting down.
TTTCTTTTTCCTTTTTTTTTTTTTATTTTAAACATTTACATTAACTTTATTTATTTATTTTAATATTTTAATTGGAGTATTGTTGATTTACAATGTTGCGTTAGTTTCAGCTGTACAGCAAACTGAATCAGTTATACATATACATATATCCACTCTTTTTAAGATTCTTTTCCCATATAGGCCATTACAGATTATAGAGTTCCCTGTGCTATACAGTAGGTCCTTATTAGTTATCTATTTTATATGTAGTAGTGTGTATATGTCAATCCCAATCTCTTAATTTATCCCTCCCCTACATTACCCCCTGGTAACCATAAGTTTGTTTTCTACATCTGTGACTCTGTTTCTGTTTTGTAGATACGTTCACTTGTACACTTTTTTTTTTTAACATTTTTATTGGAGTATAATTGCTTTACAATGGTGTGGTAGTTTCTGCTTTATAACAAAGTGAATCAGCTATACATATACATATATCCCAATATCCCCTCCCTCTTGCGTCTCCCTCCCACCCTCCCTATCCCACCCCTCTAGGTGGTCACAAAGCACTGAACTGATCTCCCTGTGCTATGCAGCTGCTTCCCACTAGCTATCTATTTTACATTTGGTAGTATATATAAGTCCATGCCACTCTCTCACTTCATTCCAGCTTACCCTTCCCACTCCTCGTGTCCTCAAGTCCATTCTCCACATCTGCATCTTTATTCCTGTCCTGCCCCTAGATTCTTCAGAACCATCTTTTTCTTTTTCTTTTTTTAGATTCCATATATATGTGTTAGCATATGGTATTTGTTTTTCTCTTTCTGACTTATTTCACTCTGTATGACAGACTCTAGGTCCATCCACCTCACTACAAATAACTCAATTTCATTTCTTTTTATGGCTGAGTAATATTCCATTGTACATATGTGCCACATCTTCTTTATCCATTCATCTGTCAATGGACACTTAGGTTGCTTCCATGTCCTGGCTATTGTAAATAGAGCTGCAATGAACATTGTGGTACATGACTCTTTTTGAATTATGGTTTTCTCAGGGTATATGCCCAGTAGTGGGATTGCTGGATCATATGGTAGTTCTATTTTTAGTTATTTAAGGAACCTCCATACTGTTCTCCATAGTGGCTGTATCAATTTACATTCCCACCAAGAGTGCAAGAGGGTTACCTTTTCTCCACACCTTCTCCAGCATTTATTGTTTGAAGATTTTTTGATGATGGCCATTCTGATAGGTGTGAGGTGATACCTCATTGTAGTTTTGATTTACATTTCTCTAATGATTAGTGATGTTGAGCATCCTTTCAGATTGTTGGCAATCTGTATATCTTCTTTGGAGAAATGTCTATTTAGGTCTTCTGCCCATTTTTGGATTGGGTTGGGGTTTTTTTGATATTGAGCTGCATGAGCTGCTTGTACATTTTCGAGATTAATCCTTTGTCAGTTGCTTCATTTGCAAATATTTTCTCCCATTCTGAGGGTTGTCTTTTCATCTTGTTTATGGTTTCCTTTGTTGTGTAAAAGCTTTTAAGTTTCATTAGGTCCCATTTGTTTATTTTTGTTTTTATTTCCATTTCTCTAGGAGGTAGGTCAAAAAGGATCTTGCTGTGATTTATGTCATAGAGTGTTCTGCCTATGTTTTCCTCTAAGAGTTTTATAGCACTTGCACACTTTCTTTTTGGATTCCACATATAAGGGATATCATATAATATTTATCTCTGTCTGACTTACTTCACTCAGTATGACAGTCTCTAAGGATGTAAGGATTTTTCAATATTAACAGAACAAGTTCATTTCTTTAACAATGTTACTCACCCAAAAGACATCTTCCAAACCCAAAACCACCTCTTTGTTGCGAAAGGCAACTAAGCACCCAGGGTCTGCAGCACCTCATCGGGGAAATCCTGGGGACAATCCCTGGAACAAATGAGACAGGCAGCTGATGGGGCTTGTCTGCAGTCTCTCAATACTGGCAATGGGCTGATGAACCATTGGCAAAAGACCCGTCTGGACTTAACTCCTGGCTGGTTGGTCAAATTTGCTACCAAACCAGGTTCCTTCTGTCTGATGCACAGCAAGACAAAATGCTGAGATAATGAGGTCTGCAGCAAAGAGGGGGTTTATTCGCGAGGAAGCCAAGGAAGAGACAGGAGAACTAGTCTCAGATCCGCATCCCCAAAGGCAAGGAGCTCAAGTTATTTGTGGGATAACAAATAAAGAAGCAGGGTGGTCCGAAGCGTGGGGAGCATGGGGAGTGTGGGGAAAGGTGACGGGGAAAGAGGCAATAATCATCATTCTTCATAGGTGTAACTAAGCTACGGGCCTATACAAATTGCAAAAGTCACCAAGTGGACACTCACGCATGGCCAGTTGGGAGAGGGTTGGTGTTTCTATACAATCTTAACCAGCTCAGCTCAAACTAGATGCAGGTGACTCCAAGTTCCTGGAAAATAACTGGGACAAACATCTTATTGTTTAGGGTGTGAGCCACTTGGAAAACATGCAAGTCTTAAAAGGACCTTGACAAGTGATGGCAGGTGAATGGATTTAAACCACAGTTTGACCCACACTTAAAGTTGAGAATTACATTCCACTGTATTTGAGAATATATACACATATTATTTAGAATTACACATTGGACCTTTATTTCTTCTCTTCATGTATTTAGTAAATTTTAATTATTTTTGCATTTATTTTTCTTGAGATAAATTTGACATATAACTTTGTGTAACTTTGTTTAAGGGGTATAATGTGTTGATTTAATACATTTATATATTTCAACATGATTACTATCATACTGTTAGCTAACACCTCTATGGTGTCACCTAATTACAATTTCTTTTTTGTGATGGAAAGGTCTAGTCTCTTGGCAACTCTGAAGTTTATAACACAATATTGTTGCCTATAATCACTGTGCTGGGCCCTAGATCTCCAGAACTTATTGATTTACTAGGTGTAAGTCTGCAACCTTAAACAACATCTTCCCAATTCCTTCACCCGCTACCCAGTGGTAACCACGATTTTACTTTCTGTTTTTATGGTTTGGAGTTTTTAGATTCCACTTATGAGTGATATCACACAGTATCTGTCTTTCTCTGTCTCACTTATCTCACTTATTATAAAACTCTCAAGTTCCATCCGTGTTATCACAAATGGCAGGATTTTTTTGTTTGTTCATTTCTCATGGTTAAATAATATTCCATTGTATATATGTGTATATACTATGTGTATATATGTGTTTATATATACACTATATATCACACTTTTTTTTATCCATTCACCCATTGAAAAATGCCTAGGTTGTTTCTATATCTTTTCTATTGTGAATAATGCTGCAATGAACATGGGAGTACATATATCTTTTGGATATCCTGGTTTCATTTTCCTTAGATATATACCCAAGAGTGGAATTCCTGGATCATATGGTAGTTCTATTTAAAATTTTTTTAAAAACTGCCATATTTTCCATAGTGGCTGTATAGATTTGCATTTCTGCCAACAGTGCACAAGGCTTTCCTTTTCACCACATCCTCACCAACTCTAGTTATCTCTTGTCTCCCTGGTGATAACCCTTTCTAACAGGTATGAAGTGATATCTTATTGTAGTTTTGATTTGAATTTATCTGATGATTAGTGATATTGAGCATCTTTTCATGTAACTGTTGGCCATTTGGATTTCTTCTTTGAAAAAAGAAGAAATTTAGTTTAGTTACTGGGCATATTTTTAATCAGATCGTTTGTTTTATTGTTATTGAGTTGTATGAGTTTTTAAAAATATATTTTGGATATTAACTTCTTAACCAATATATGGTTTGCAAATAATTTCCCATTCCATAGGTTGCCTTTTTATTTTGTTAATTGTTTCTTTTGCTGTGCAGAAGCTTTTTACTTTGATGCAATCCCTCTTGCTGTTTTTTGCTTTTGTTACTTGTGCTTTGGTATCATATCTTAAGAATAATTGCCAAGATTGACGTTAAGGAGCTTCTTCATTATGTTTTCTTCTAGGAGATTTATAATATCAGGTCTTAAGTCGTCAAACCATTTCAAATTAATTTTTGTGGGTATTGTAAGAAAGGGTCTAATTTTATTTTACTGTATGTGTTTATCCAGTTTTCCTAGCATCATTTGTTGAAGAGATTATCCTTTCCTCATTGAGTGATCTTGGCTCCCTTGTCAACTATCATGCATGGGTTTATTTCTGGACTCTCTATTCTGTTCCAATGGTTTATGTGTCTATTTTTATGCCAGTAACATATTGTTTTAATTACTATAACTTTGTAGTGTTGTTTGAAATCAGGAAGTGTGATGCCTCCAGCTTTGTTCTTCTTTCTCATATTCCTTTGTCTCTTTGGGGTCTTTTGTGATTCCACACAAATTTTAGGATTTTTTTCTTCTATTTCTGTGAAAAATGCCATCGGAATTTTGATAAGGATTATGCTGAATCTATAGATAGCTTTAGATAGTATGAACATTTTAACAGTACTAATTGTTCTGATCCATGAACATGGGCTATCTTTCCATTTCTTTCTATCTTCTTCAATTTCTTTCATCAAGGTCTTATAGTTTTCACTGTATGGATTTTTTACTTTCTTGGTAACATTTATTTCTAAGTGTTTTATTGTTTGTGATGCTATTGTGAATTGGATAGTTTTCTTTATTTCTTTTTCAGATGTTTTCTTATTAGTGTATAGAAATGCAACTGATTTCTGTATGTTGATTTTATGTCCTTTAACTTTACTGAATATTTAAATTATTTCCAACAGTTTTTTGTTTGAGTCTTTAGGATTTCCTATACACATATAAGATTATATTAGCTACAAATAACAACAGTTTATCTTCCTTCGTGATTTGAATGTCTTTTTTTAAAATTTTTTTTTAATTAATTAATTAATTTATTTATTTTTGGCTGTGTTGGATCTTCGTTTCTGTGCGAGGGCTTTCCCTAGTTGCGGCAAGCGGGGGCCACTCTTCATCGCAGTGCGCGGGCCTCTCACTATCGCGGCCTCTCTTGTTGCGGAGCACAGGCTCCAGACGCGCAGGCTCAGCAATTGTGGCCCATGGGCCCAGTCACTCCGCGGCATGTGGGATCCTCCCAGACCAGAGCTCGAACCCGTGTCCCCTGCATCGGCAGGCAGACTCTCAACCACTGCACCACCAGGGAAGCCCCTTGAATGTCTTTTATTTCTTTGTTTTGCCTAATTTCTCTAGCTGGGACTTCCAGTAGTATGTTGAATAAGAGTGGTGAGAGTGGACACCTTTGTCTTGTTCATGATCTTGGAGGAAAATCTTTCAATATTTTACCATATGCATAACGTTAGCTGTATATTTCTTGTATATGGCCTTTATCATGTTCAGATAAATTCCTTCTACGCCCAATTTGTTAAGAATTTTTATCAAGAATGGATGTTTTATTTTGTGAAATGCTTTTTCTACATCTATTAAGATGATCATATGATTTTTATCTTTTGTTCTGTTTTTGTGGTATATCACACTATTGATTTGCATATGTTAAACCATCTTCGAATTCCAGTGATAAATCACACTTGGTCATGGTGTATCATCCTTTTAGTATGTTGTTGATTTTGGTTTGCTAATATTTTGTTGAGAATGTCTGCATCTATATTCACCAGGGATATTGGTCTATAGTTTTCTTTTCTTAGTGTCCTTATCTGGCTTTTGTATTAGGGTAATACTGGCCTTACAAAATTAGTTTGGAAGTGTTTCCTTCTCTTCAAATTTTTGTAAGAGATTGAGAAGGATTGGTGTTAATTCTTCTTAAGTAGTTAGTAGTATTCATCAGTGCAGCCATCTAATCTTAGGTGTTTTTCTGTGTTGGGAATTTTTTTATTACTGATTCAATCTTTTTACTCATTATTGGCCTGCTCAGATTTTTTATTTCTTCCTGATTTAGAGTTGGTAGGTTGTACATATCTAGGAACTTATCAATTTCTGTAGATTATCCAATTTGTTGGCATATACTTATTCATAGTAGTGTCTTATGATCCTTTGTATTTCTATAGTATCAGTTTTAATGTCTCTGCTTTCATTTCTAATTTTATTTGTTTTACTTTTCTCTTTTTTTCTTAGTTTAACTAAACGTTTGCCTATTTTGTTTATCTTTTTGAAAACCAACTTAGTGTTGCTGATATTTTCTATAATTTTTGGTCCCTATTTTATTTATTTCTACTTTGATTTTTGTCATTTCCTCTTTTTGATAACTTTGGGCTTAGTTTGTTCTTTTTCTTGTTCCTTGAGGTGTAAACTTGGGTTGTTTATTTGAGATCTTTCTCTTTTCTATATGTATTTATTGCCATAAACTTCTCTCTCAGCCCTGCTTTTTCAGCATCCCATAAGTTTTGGTATGCTGTGTTTCCATTTTCATTTGTTTTGAGACTTTTAAAAAATTTTCCTTTTGATTTCTTCTTTGAGCCATTGGTTGTTCAGGACTATGTTGTTTAATTTCCACATGTTTAGATTTTCCAACTTTACTCTTGATATTGATTTCTAGTTTCATACCACTGTGGTCAGAAAAGATACTTACTATAATTTCGGCCTTCTTAAATTTGCTAAGACTTGTTTAGTGCACTAATATATGGTTTATTCTGGAAACTGTTTCCTGTGCACTTGAAAAGAATGTGAATTCTACTTCTGTTGGATAGAATGTTCCATAAATGTCTATTAGTTCCATTTGGTCTAATGTATGGTTCAAGTACAATATTTCCCTGTGAATTTTCTGTCTGATGAGTTATCCATTGCTAAATGTGGGGTACTGAACTCTCCTAATATTGTGTTGTTGTCTATTTCTCCCTTCAGATATGTTAGTATTTGTTTCATGTATGTAAGTGGTACTCTCATATTTGGTGCATACATATATTTACAATTGTATATTTTCTCGATCTAATGACCTCTTTATCTTTTTCTTTTTTTGCTTTCTTGTTTTTTGTTTTTGTTTTTTAATTTGGCTTGAATTCTTTGTCATTATATGATAACCTTCTTTGTCTCTTGTCATCATTTTTTCACTTAAAGTCTGTTTTTTTTTTTTTTTAAAGTCTGTTTTTCTGGTGTAAGTATATTTATCCCTCGCCCCCTCCCCCCAATTTGCATGGCATATCTTTTTCTATCACTTCACCTTGAACCTACATGTGTCCTTAAAGCTGAAATGAGTCTCTTGTACAAAGCACATAGTTGGGTTTTGTGTTTTTATCCATTTAGCCACTCTGTGCCTTTACAGTGTGAATTCAATCCATTTGACTTAGAGTTAGTATCAATATGTAAGGCCTTACTAATGTCATCTTATTAATTGCTTTCTGGTTGTTTTGTTCTTTCATTGTTTCTTTTTCCCTGAGCTTCTGCCTTCCTTTATAAATTGGTGATTTTCTATGGTGTTATGCTCTGTTTCTCCTTTCTTTATCTTTGTGCATTTACTCTAAGTTTTTGCTATGTGATTACCATGCAGCTAATATAAGACATTGTATAGATAAAACAGTCCTTTTTTTTTTTTTTTTAGCCAAGTCCTACCTCCTCTATAAAGACTTCTTCAGTTGCTTTAACCCATTCAGCTCATTCTCCTCTCTAAATTCTTATTCTACTCACCATAACTAGCAATTAATTTTCTAAATCTTCTTAAAGGAGATTTTAGCATGTTAGTCTCCAACTAAAAATTCCTCAAATAGCACCATGTTTTCAATAATGAATATATTCTGAGCATCCCACCTAGATGCTAGGGATACACAGATGAATAAAACACAGCCCCTGTCCCACAGGCATTATAGACTGATGGATTATTCACACCTGGGGCTCACTAGGATTCTCAAGTTGTCTACAGAGTAAATTGCTGCTTTGCATTTAAAGTAGTGACACCTCTTTAAATATTTTCTGTTTAACTATTGGGCATTCTACTTGTTGATACTTTTATTATCTGGGGTTTTCTCCACCTTTATATGGGTACAACTGCTCCACTCTTATTTAACCCTCTTGTGGCAGAATTCTTAAGGTTTCGTGTCATCTCTGATTCTTACAATACACCAGGCTGGCTACTGGAAACCTTGGTTTTATTTTCCAGAAGGTGGCACTATAGCTAAAGTTTGTGGTTTCCCCTCTGCCCACAGACCCTGCCTTGTTTTCTAAGCTCACTCCCTGTCTACTGGAGCTCACACTCACCTCCATACTCAGGAGCATGCACAAGGCGTCAGCTGCAGATTGGAGACGGTGTTGGTTTATCGCTTAGGGCATTAGGGGTGTCCATAGACCTCATAGGGAGATCCCCAGGTGTGGTACTCCCAGAGGCTCATGGGTGGAACCATGTCCCTTTAATACCCTTTGATATTCTTATCTGCTGTTTTCCTGATCTCCTCCCTTCTCCCAGCCAAAGAGATCGTCTCTAGTACTCTGTGTTCTGCTAGAGAGAAATGTGTTTCTCCAGCTGCATCCACACCACTGGGGTATTTGGGTACACAGTCACCTTTTCCCTTGTGGGAGAAGTCACCCAGCCTGAAAGTTCAGCCCAGTGCAGTGTTGCCTTCAGGGGAGGGGGTGGACAGTGCTGGTAAATTTCTTGTTACCATTTCTGATGCATCCAAATGCACTTGTTTGCTTGCTTGGTTTGTTTGTTGTTGTTGTTCCACAGTTGTTCTGGGATCTCCCCTGGGGAAGGCTGGACTTCTGCAATTTCTCTCTTATCTGTGGGTATCTGCCCAGGTCAGTACTACAGGTTTTTTTCCAACCACAATAAAAGGAGTTGGGGCAGGTTTGCTGCTCCATTGATTCCAGAGTCCGTACTGAGGTCTGTCTGTCTATTACTAGTGGCACACATGGGTGAGACTCCTTCTGGGGTTCTTCATGTATGGTGCTGGATTCCACAACTACTGCAAAGGTGATTTTGTTCCTGGATGAATGTCTAATTCTTAAGTGAAAAGGGAGGACCAAAAGGAGAAACAGCTTAGATCACCATGATGCTGTTGTTACTCTTTCTTTTCCCATATATATTTTTATTCAATTATTTATATCACTATGGATTCATGGACAATTATTTTATGCTTAAGTTATAATACAATCATATATTATTTATTTTGTTACTCAACTTGTTCCAGCATTGGCCTTTGAGAGCTCTTTTACTTGGCTTTTGTGTCCCTGTGACATTCCCCTATTACTGTGTTATTTTTGTTTTTGTTGTTTGCTTATTTGTTTTGAGCACTTCCTTACTGACACTGCAACATGCGCCAGACTAACCTTGTATGTTTCCTGCCCAGTTCTAGAATCAGCCATTTATCCAAAAGCTCTGTCCCTTTTAGTGGAAAATGGTATTAGAAAAAAAGATTTAGGCACTGAGTTTACTCTTTGTTACTGGGACACCATTATTTTTAGACCACGTCAGCTGCCAGAGAAGGGAGAAGTATGTATGTATATTAAGCCCTCCATATATACATATTTATAAATATTTCCATATGCGTTTTCATATGTATCCATCTCTATCTATGTTAAGTTAAACATTAGTTGACATGAATGTCTTCAACAGTAATCCATAAAAACATGGATTATTCTAGTAGCCTTCTCTCTTTACATATCTGTAACCTCCAACTCCAACAGTAAGAAACCTGGATTCCATTCCACCCACCTGGATCCACATACTTAATTGTTCAATTACAGTATATTTTTTCAGAATTGTTAACCTGTACCCTCATGAGGAAAACAAACAAACAAACAAAAAAACACACACAAAAATCCCAAACCTTTACCAACATTGCTGTAAACAGTCCTTTTAAGTCATGTGTATTACAGGCTCCACTTGTGTCCAGTCTCTTAGGTCAGCCCCTTTCCCCACCACTCCCTTCAGTATGGTTGTTTCATACATTTGTAATACAGTTAGTTTTTTTTTTTTAAATCACAGTCTGCATTACATCCTGGGATTCTCTAATCTTCTAAGTGATTTTTTTTTTAATTTGTGTACATTAAGGTTCACTCTTTGTAGAATAAAGTTCAATAGTTTTGAATAAACACAAAGTGTCATGTATCCACCATTAGAGTATCAGGCAGAACAGTTTCCCCACCCTACAAAAATCTCCTATGCTTCATTTACTTAACCCTAACCTTACCCTAAACTCCTAGCAACCACTATTTTGTTTACCATTTCAATATTTTTGCCTATTCCAGATTGTCATATAAGTGGAGCCATACAGTATGCAGACTTCTTAAACTGACATTTTACATAGTAACATGCACCTAAGATTTATTTTTGTCTTTACATTCTTTACACGGCTTGATAGTTTTTTTCTTTTATCACTGAATAGTATTTCGTTATAAAATGTATCACAGTGTGTTTATCCATTCACCTATTCAAGGACATCTTGGTTGCTTCCAGTTTGCAGAAATTATGGAAAAAAATTGCTATAAACATTAATATACAGGTTTTTATATGGATAAATGTTTTCAAATCAGTTGGATAAATACCTGGCAGAGCAATTGCTGGGTTTTATAGTAAGATTATGTTTAGATTTGTGAGAAACTTCTAGTCTTTCATGGTGCTGTACCAATTTGTATTTCCTTCAGCAATGAATGAGCATTCCTATTGCTTTATATCCTTTGCAGCAATTGGTATTTTCAGTTTTTTGTGTTATGGTATCTTGCTGTGGTTTTAATTTGCACTTCTCTAGTGACAAATGATGTTGATCACCTTTTCATTCATATACTTGTTTGCTTTCTGTATATCTTCTTTGATGAGGTGTCTATTCAGATTCTCTGTCCATTTTTTAAATTGGATTGTTTGACTTCTTACTGAGTGTTAAACCCAATGTCGTGAAGTTTGGTTTTAAGTTTTCTTCTAAGAGTTTTGTTGTTTTAGATATTACATTAAGTCCTTGTTTGATTCTGAGTTAATTTTTATACATGGTATTATGTAAGGGTCCACTTCATTCTTTTACATGTATATATAAGTTTTCCCTCATAATCTGTTGAAAAGATTCTTCTTTCCCCCATTGAATGGCATTGACACCTTTGTCAAAAATCATTTGATTGTATATACAAGGATTTATTTCTGGTCTCTCTATTCTATTCCATTGGTTTGTATGTCTATCTTTATGCCAAAATCACATGTTTTGATTACTGTAGCATTGTAGTAGATTTTGAAATCTGGAAGTGGGAGCCCTCTAGGTTTGTTCTTCTTTTTCAAGATTGTTTTGGCTATTCAGGGTCCCTTGAGATTCCATATGAATTTTAGGATAATTTTTTTTTTTTATATCTTCAAAACATATCATTGTGATTTTCATGGGATTGCATTGAATCTGCAGGTTGTTTGGGATAGTATTGGCTTTTTAACAATATTCATTCTTCCAATCCATGAGTATATCTTTTCATTTATTTGTATCTTCAATGTCTTTCATCAGTGTCTTATGGTTTTATTGTACAAGTCTTTCACCTTCTTAAGTTAATTCTAAAGCATTTTATTCTTTTTGATGTTATTGTAAAAGGAATTGTTTTTGTAATTTCCCTTTCAGATTGTTTATTGTGTACATAAATGCAACTTATTTTTGTATGTTGATGTGTATCCTGCTACTTTGCTGAATTCATTTATTATTTCTAACAGTCCTTTTGTGGAATCTTTATGATTTTCTACATACAAGATTATACCATGTGCAAACAGAGGTAGTTTTACTTCTTCTTTTTAAATTTGGATAATTATAATTCCTTTTTCTTGAATAATTGTTCTGGCTAGAACTTTTGGTACTGTATTGAATAGGAGACGTGAGAGCAGACATCTTTACTTTGTTACTGCCCTTAGAGGAAACCTTTCAATCTTTCACCACTGAGTATGATGTTCACTGTGGGTTTTTCATATATGGCTTTTATGTTGAAGTAGTTTCCTTCTACTTCTAGTTCGAGTGCTTTTATCATGAAAGGGTGTTGAATTTTGTCAAATGTTTTTCTGCATTAATTGAGGTGATCATGTGGTTATTTTTTCTTCTTTTGATGTGGTGTATTACATTAATCAATAGTCATATGTTGAACTATTCTTGCATTCCAGAAATAAATCCCACTTGGTCATGGTGCTTAACCCTTTTAATATCTTGCTGAATTCTCCTTATAAGTATTTTGTTGAGGATTTTTGCATCAGTGTTCATAAGGGATATTTGTCTGTAGTTTTTTTTTTCTTGTAGTGTCTTGGGACTTGGTATCAGAATAAAACTGGTCTCAGAGAATAAGTTAGGAAGTGATCCCTCCTCTTCAATGTTTTGAAAAAGTTTAAGAAGGATTTGGTATTAATTCTTCTTTAAATGTTTGATATATTTGTCAGTGAAGCCATCAGGTTCAGGGCTTCACTTTGTTGGGAAATTTTGATTACTGATTCAACCCCCTTACTAGTTATAGGTTATGATATTGTGATTCATAATAAGAAGTATGTGTTTAGTTTTGTTCATGTTCCTGGCACAGAACTCCTAAAACCCTCAGAATTTAGTAAGTGTTAAAAGCAATAAATGTATCTTGTTACGTTAGTGAGGTGACTTTTGGAAAAGCTGCTAGATATCCAAGGGATGGGGGCTGGTTGCCAAGGGAAACAACCATGTGATTAGAGGGTTGGAACTTTCCATCCCACCTCTCAAGCTCTGGGTTGTAGGGTGGGACTGGAGATTGAGTTCAGTCACGAATGACCAATTATTTAGTCAATCATGCTTATGTATGGAGCCTCCATAGCCACCCCACGCCCCTCCAGAAGATAGGGTACTAAGAGCTTGCAGGTTGGTGAACATGTGGAGATTCAGGGAGAATGGTGTGCTTAAAGAGCATGGAAGCTCCATAAACCTTCCCACACATTTCTTTCATCTCGATGTTTATCTGTATCATTTATCATATCCTTTTATAATAAATTGGAAACAGTAATTAAACTGTTTTCCTGAGTTCTGTGAGCAACTCTAGTAAATTAATCAAACCCAAAGTGGGGGGGTGGGGGTGGTCATTGGAACCTCTGGTCTACAGCCAGAAGCACAGGGGATGAGACTGAGATTAACATCCAAAGTCGGGGGGCAGTCTTGTAGCACTGAGACCTTAGCCTGTGGGATCTGATGCCGTCTCCAGGTAGATAGTGTCAGAATTGAGTTAATTGCTTGATGGTGTAGAAACATGCACACACACACACACACACACACACACACTGGATAGGTCAATTCAGATTTTCTATTTCTTCATGACTTAGTCTTGGTAGGTTTTGTGTTTCTTGGAATTTGTCTATTTCATCTAAGTTATCCAATTTATTGGCTTATAATTATTCATAGTACTCTCATAATCATTTTCAGTTCTGCAGAATTGGTAGTAATGCCTTCACTTCCATTTCTGACTTTAGTAATTTGAGCCTTTTCTCTTTCTTTCGTAGTTCATCTAACTAAAGGTTTAATAGTTTTTGAAAACCAACTTTTGTTTCCAGCTATCTTTTAGATCAATAAAGATTAAGAAAATCAAAAGACTTTATTTTGCCTTCATTTATTATTTTTCTGGCAACATTTTCTTTCTTTAGATCTATGTCTCTGACTTATATCATTTATCTTATGCCTAAATAATTCTTTTTATTATTTCTTGCAGGGAAGTTCTGCTAGTATTGAATTTCCCTCATTTTTTGTTTGATTAATTACTTCTCTTTCACTTTTGAAGGATAATTTTATTGTATACAAAATAATTTAACATTGGTGGTTTATTCTTTTAATATTTTAAAAGTTTCACTACACTCTGTATTTTGCCTGCATGGTTTGTTGAGAAGTACATGATAATTCTTGGCTTTTTTCTTCCATAAGTAAGGTATTTTTTAACTCAGGCAGCTTTCAAGATTTTCTCTTTGATTTTCTGAAATTTGTATATGATATGCTTAGGGATGTGAGTGTATATGTGTTTACATGTTTATATTTATTCTATGTAATTTTCTCTGAACTACCTGAGTCTATGGTTTTGTGTCTGTCCATAATTTTGGAAGTTTCTCTGCCATATATATATACATATATATATATATATGTATATATATTTTTTTCTGCTCTGTCCTCTCTTTCTTCTCCTTCTCGAATTCTTATTATTTACATTTTTGATATTGTTTCACAGTTCTTAGATGTTCTGTTCTGCTTTGTTTGTTTGTTGTTGTTGTTTTTATTATATTCTTCTCCTTGCATTTCAGTTTGGGTAGCTTCTATTGACCTATATTCAATATTACTGATTATTTTCCTAAATATATCTTCTACTGACGAGCCCATCATTGTTCACTTCTACTATATTATTTCTGATTACAAGAATTTCTTCTTGGTTATTTCTTAGATTTTTCTTTCTCTTTGTTTATATTGCCTGACTGTTCTTGCATGTTGTGTACTTTTTCCTTTAGAAACCTTAGAATACAAATTATAGCATATCTGATCATTCCAACATCTGTGTCATAACCTTAGTATGGTTCTGATGATTACTTTGCCTCTTAAGAATTGTATTTTCTTGATTTTTGACATGCCTTGTAAATTTTTGCTGAAATCTGAACATACTGTATGGGGTAGTAGGAACAGAGGTAAATAGGCCTTTAGTTCTATTGTAAATAGTTACCATTTTATTAAAATGATATTTCTAATTGGTTGCTTTCAATGAATAAGAATGTTATCAATTTCTGAGATTAATATAGCAGTCTTACTAAATTCTCTTACTTTAAATATTTTATGAATTATCTTGGATACTTAGGGATTAGAATACTATCCATTAAAAATGATAATTCAGTTTCTTTCCTTCTTTATACAGTTTGCTTTCATCTTATTGAATTGTATATGATTTCCAGGATAATGTTGGAGAGAAGTGAATAGATGATAGTAGTAGGTATCCCTGACTTTGCCTGACTTTGGCAGAAATGCTTCTACTTTTTGAAAATATAATATGGTGCTTGTGGTAAGTCTTAGTGGAGTTACTTTTTTAAAAAAAGTATATTTTCCTCTTTTCCTAATTTTTAGAAATCTTTGCTATGAATAGGTATTATATTTTATCAAATTATTTTTCTGTTTAATATAATCATATGATTTTTTTCTCCTTTAATCTTTAGTGTGATGCATTAAAAAGGGTATTGTAGAAGTTATATGCAATATAGATATAAGGCAATGACAATATATGAAAATCAACAACTTCCTGTCTGTAAGTAGTCATACTTAAGCTCCATTAGCTGATATCATCACAGAATGTTTTCTATGTAATGAAACTACCAGGGGAAGCCTAGTTTTAAGGTCATGGTCCAGATCAGGTGACCTGAGTGTAGTGGACTCTGTAATGAGTGGATTCTGTAACTCCTTCCTGTAGTTCCAAGGAAAACCATGCTTTTTTTTTGGCCTTTCTCTACTTTCAAATATAAGTTGAATTGAGGAATAATTTTCCTGACTCATGGGATCAAACAAAGGAATTTAGAACAAATTGCATTCACTTCATACTTTTACATTAAACTTTTGAACAATGGATGGCTATGAACCGAGCTGTGTGGTTGCATCCCAGGAACCTACATCCATTTCTATGCAAGCTCAGGCCTCCTGTTAACCTAACCTGTTGGGTTCCATTTGTAGATGACCATCCTCATTCCTCATATTCACTCATTTATGTCACCTTCTTTATCAGCCTTGAGATAAGTTTATGGAGCATTCTCTTGAAGACTGAAGCTTAAACCCAAGGTGATCGGGCAGATGCCAAGAACGGTCCTGTGAAAGCTTACCTTCTCTGCAGGTCCGGTTTACTCACAGGGAGAGAAACAGGGCTGGATTCTACCCCACTGTGGGGAGTCTGCAGGCTCTTGCCAGATACAGTTATGCCTTTACAACAAAAATAAACCCAACAAAGAGGAGCGTGTGATGAGTAGCTTGGTGCACAGCTTTCTTGGCAGCCTTCATGAAAATGCAGCTGACTTTCATTTGGTTTTCGTTGTGCTTACAAACAGGACAGGCAGGGCTTCCCTGGTGGAGCAGTGGTTGGGGGTCTGCCTGCCGATGCAGAGGTCACGGGTTCGAGCCCTGGTCTGGGAGGATCCCACGTGCCGCGGAGCGACTAGGCCCGTGAGCCACAACTACTGAGCCTGCGCAGGTAGAGCCTGTGCTCCGCAACAAGAGAGGCCACGACAATGAGAGAAGCCATCGCAATGAGAAGCCCACGCCCTGCGATGAAGAGTAGCCCCCACTCGCCGCAACTAGAGAAAGCCCGCGCACAGAAGCGAGACCCAACACAGCCAAAAATAAATAAATAAATAGATAAATTTATATATAAAAAAAAAAAAACAGGACAGGCAGGACTCACAGCCTGCCAAAGAGTCCCACCACCCCTTTGAAGCAACCTTATCAGAGATGCACAATCGCTGGTCCCTTTCAAATTAGCCTATGAAAGGAAAAGAAGAGGCAGTGCTTAATCTGCCTCAGCCTTACATTGGTCCCCCAAGCCACCACCCATACCACTAACATGCCTACTAAACACTACTTTGCATGTAACCTCTGTCTCTGGTCTATTGAAAGAGGCTTGCACATGTTTTAAATTTTGTTTAGTTTTTGTCAAAAGGATATAAGTTTAATGCCAGTGGGATTTTTTGGTGTTGTTTTGTTAACTGCTCTATCCTTAGAAACTAGAATAGTGTGTGGCATATAGTAAGTGCTCCATGGATATTTGTTGAATGAAGACTGAATAAAATAATGTTTCTTCCACAGTATCCAGTGTTAGTCAAATACTTTCTCAAGAGAATTATGTAGATAAGGGCTAATTCATGAAATTTGATTGTCTCCTAGCCTATGTCTGTGCTAGAGACTTATCTAATAGTGTAATAATTTAAGCTAGAGAATCTGGTGGCTGGCAGTGCTTCAAATTTGTAATACTGAAGTGGGATGAAGACATTCCTGGATAGGTGTGAAAGACAGAGCATTTAAGTTCTACTTAACTCTCTTCCTTTTCCACACTATTTCCCTATGGTCCTAAATCCAGAAATACCTCTAAATCCAGAATTGTGAGGACAGGTGAGTTTTGTGTCTGGTTGACCTGAGGCTCTTGGAAAACAAGGTTGGAGACTTGCTAGAGATCATCCTTTGGCTAAGAGAAACCTAACAGGATCAGATGTATCCCAGACCTAATTTCTCAGAAAGGTCCTTGGGCCATAATAATTTCCTCAAGATCTAGGATTGTTAAATAATAACTAGTGCAAACATTTAGGGGATTAAGTTAAAGTTTCCTAAATAAATGGATCCATCAACCTGACAATTGATCAGATTCATAATTTTGTGAGAAAGAAAAAGGAACTGGCATTATTTTGTCCTCTTGCTGGTATCTTTCAGAAAAGCAAAGTATACACAGTGAGTGGTAAGCATGATATATAAAAATGTTTGTTCCCCAAATCTCATAAAATGATTTTGTCTCCATGTTAAGTATGTGTGACTATCTTTGTATGTCTGTGCAGTGAATGTGTATGATTGTGTCTGCATACATGGGATGTGAGTGTGTGTGCAATGTGTGTGTAAGTACAAATATTCACTCATTTATACATTCAACAATTAACTTCCTATTATCTGCCTCACATCTTTTCAATGGACCACTGAGTATGTATGGACCCAGTATTTCTTGTTCACTTAAATTGGTATTATTGTCATCATAATGAGCTGTAGTTACTGCTCTTGTTTTCCTCTAAATATCTTAAGGCAGTCAAGCTTGACTCAAACCAAAATGTTACTGCAGAAAATAAAATTATAGAAAAGCACTTGAATATAATCTGTGGTTCTGAGTTTCAAATTTCGTTTCTCATGGCTTTGGGAAAGCGTGACTTTTTTGCAGCCTCCTAATGACTTATTGCTACGGGTAAAAGAAATGGCTATGTCACCAACACAAACAGGACCCACACAGCGTGACCTGAGGGGCACTGGGAAAAGGGTCACTTCTAAAAGTATTTCAACTCCTAAGCTTTCACTTCATACTAAGATTTCTTCTGCCAGAGTTTTAGTTTTTAAGTTGATTTATCAGTTCTCCTGTTAAAACATGTAATCCAGAAAGAGTAAGATTTTAAGCTGCTGTAAATTAATATCTTAGTGTGATTTATTTATCAAAATCTTTCCAAGAGACAGCTCACTGTGTGCTGGGCTTGGCAGGGAAGAGAAGGGAGCATTCCACAGGGCAATGCACTGTCCTGGGGTCTATTTGGCCAAAAGGCCGACCCAGGAAGGAGAGGTGGCAGGGGGAGGGGAGAGAGGGAACGGAATGAGGGAAAGGTGGAATTTGCTGTGATGCAAAACACGGCTTATTAGCTATATGGGGAACAAATTTCTTGTTTTTACAACCATGAGCCCACAAACAGCATGGTAAACATTATAATTAAATCATGTACATTTGTAATTATCATATTATACTAACAGAATCAGAAGGTACCATATGTTAAGCAACAGATGAAGAAAATTCACAGTCCTTTAAGTCTTCATATTAAAGCGATTACAGATTGCTAGGTGAGAATTTATATTTTTTGGAGTGTTTTAAGGTTATGGTACGTATGAAAGTCAAGCATAAAAGTCCCTTCTGTGTGTCAGACCAAAGAGACTCTGGAGGACAGAACTGGGTTAATTAGAAATTAAATTTTATTTTATTTTAAACTCTATACTTTTTTATTTATTTATTTTTAAATTAATTATTTATTTATTATTTATGGCTGTGTTGGGTCTTCGTTTCTGTGCAAGGGCTTTCTCTAGTTGCGGCAAGTGGGGGCCACTCTTCATCGCGGTGCGCGGGCCTCTCACTGTCGCGGCCTCTCTTGTTGCGGAGCACAGGCTCCAGACGCGCAGGCTCAGTAATTGTGGCTCACGGGCCCAGTTGCTCCACGGCATGTGGGATCTTCCCAGACCAGGGCTCGAACCCGTGTCCCCTGCATTGGCAGGCAGATTCTCAACCACTGCGCCACCAGGGAAAACCCTAAATTTTATTTTAAAATCAGAATGCCAGTCTGTTGATTGACAAGGTTAAATGCAACTTCCAGGATACAAGGTACATGGACACCAGGCTGTCTGCTCACTGTAAGGTAGTCACGAGAAGCAGAACGATCTGGACATGAAAGAATGGGCCTTCCAGTACCAGTGCGTGGTGTGAGCCCTGACTCGGCCAGGGATGCGCCTGTGACCTGGCACGTTTCCTCATCTCTTTAAACCAAAGGTAGTGTATCTGTTTCACATTCCTATAAAATGGAGGGAATGACACTTATAGGGTTCTTATGATGTCATTGTGTAAAGAGAATAGCCCAATATTGATACAGTTTAGGGCAGTAAAAATCAGGGATTTTTGTTGTAACTTCTAATCAATTCATAGTCATTACAACCCCCTTGACTCAGAATATGTTGTCACAATAATGCTGTGTAGCAAACTACCCCATGACTCAGTGGATTACAATAGCATTTATTTAGCTCACATATCTATGGATCAGCACTTTAGCCAGATCAACTGGGTGGTTCTGATCTTAGCTGAGTCCACCATCTCATCTGGCAGTCAGCTGTGGGTGAACTGAGGTCACAAATGTGACCATAGGTCTTTCATCTCCAGCAGGACAGATGGAATATGTTCTCATGGTGGAGTCATGGGGGAAAACTGGTCCCGGTGTCCATGCCCATTTCAAGCTCAGCTTAGGTCCTATTTGCAAAACCCACTGACCAAGGAAAACGTATGGCTAAGCCCAGAGTAAGTGTGGGAGGGCAGTAAAAGTTACATAGCAGGGGAAATGGACTTGGGAGGGATGAAGAACTGGGGCTATTGATGTAATTGATCAATAAGGCTGATCAGGGTCTCACCTTGCTGCACAACTGTCGCTAACCTTGACTTGATGATGCCCATTCTTTCTAAGTTTCACTGCTGACCTTTTCCTGCTATTGACTGATAATCTTTCTTATTAATAGAATAAGAGCATTTCTAGAATAGAATATGAACTTTTCTTCTGATTAAGAGTAATACAGATTTATTATAGAAAATTTACAGAAATTGAAAACATCTCACCACTTAGAGAAAATCACTATTAACTTTTTAACATGAATCCTTTCAGATTATTCTGTGTGTGCTCTTTTATAAATGAAATGTGATATATGCTTTCTGTGAAAACAAAAGTACAGAACAATACTATCAAGAAAATAACAATTTTCCATAATTTCAACTCCAGGAAATAAATTTCTCGCTGAGATAATATGTATGTATACATTTGCAATATATATACATACATTATTATATTGCATGTATAATTTATACCCTGTTTTCTTTTTTTTTTTTTTTTTTAAAAGGATTTTCTTATTTATTTATTTATTTATTTATTTATTTATTTTTGGCTGTGTTGGGTCTTCGGTTCGTGCGAGGGCTTTCTCCAGTTGCGGCAAGCGGGGGCCACTCTTCATCGCGGTGCGGGGACCGCTCTTCATCGCGGTGCGCGGGCCTTTCTCTATCGCGGCCCCTCCCGTCGCGGGGCACAGGCTCCAGACGCGCAGGCTCAGCAATTGTGGCTCACGGGCCCAGCTGCTCCGTGGCATGTGGGATCTTCCCAGACCAGGGCTCGAACCCGTGTCCCCTGCATTAGCAGGCAGATTCTCAACCACTGCGCCACCAGGGAAGCCCCCCTGTTTTCTTAAAAATGCTACATCGATAGTTTTTCCATTTAAAATTCTTCAAAACATTTATTTTAATGATTATATTTAATTATTTGGATATACTATAATGTACCTAACTATTCATCAACTATTACATATTAGGTTGTGGCCCATAGTTAATTCCACCACTCAACTGATTTTTTGAAGCTCTAACCTAGTGTAAAGCCCTGTTCTTGGCAATAAGAATTATAACTATGATAGGTAGCATTTCTCCTTTAATGTATTTTCTTAAATAAGGTTGTAATTGATACTTTATGTATATATCTTTGTTTAATTATTTTGGAATAAATTCCAGAAAGCAGCATTATTAGGTTAAAGATATGAATATTGCCCTCTTCTTTATATATGCTGCTCAATCATATTCTTAAAGGGCTATATTAATTTATGTATGTGTATGTGAATTAAACTGTTTATTTATCTCACTGGACCTTTACAAACATTGTATACCTAATTTTTAAAATTAACTTCTTTCTTTGATTTCATATTTTTGATTAATAGTTTAACAGATTTTTACATATTTATATTCCTCCTTTATTCTCTCTTCTTAACTGTTTTAATGATTTCTCATTGATTGATAAGGGCTTTTCATATACTAAGGGTGTTAAGCTTTTTCTGCCATACATGTTCCAAATGTTTTCTCCTATCATTACTGGTTGTTTAAAGTTTTGACATAAAGAAGTTTAAAATGTTATCTAGTCAAGTATATTGATTGCTTCCTTTGAGGTCTCTCTCAAAGTTTAAGTACTCAAAGTTTAAGTACTTAGTTTTAAGTATGGAAATGTTGCCTTAACAAGGATTGGGCAATTATTCATTTATATTTTCTTCCAATTTATTTCTTTTTTTAATGGGAGTCTTTAATTCATCTAGATTTTATTTTGATATTTAGTTTTATAGGAAGATCTAAATTGATTTCTTTTTTACTCATAAACCTAGCCTATTTTCCCAGCACCATTTATTGAATAATTGACCCCTTCATCTTTGATTTGTGATGCTCTCTCTGTCACATACTCACTATGAACATACATACAAGGGTCTGCCTGGGGGCTCTGTTTTTTGGTGGATTTTAGCTCTTATTGGATATTCAGTGGCAGAACAGAATTGCTGCATATAGTTTACTTTCAGAATGCAGAGTCATATATATATATATATATATATATATATATATATATATATATATAAACAAATATGTCTTCTGGGTTTAAAAAAAAATCTGGGCTTACAGCCTGGTTCAAACTTAGATCCATTCAAACTTTCTGAACCTCAGTTTCCCCATCGATAATATAGTGACAATAATATCCTGTTGATGTGTTGTTGTGTGAAGCAAGTAAGATAATACATGTGCAAGAAGTTTGTGAAATGTAAAAGGAATTGCCAATGTCAGTGTTTAAAATTAGTATATAGACATAACCCGGGCTGTGACTTTATATGAAGCCCTATTGGACATGGTTGGTTTTGTGCTCATATAAATTCAGAAAAAGAAAGGTGAAGAAAGTAAATTACCAGCCAGAACCCTGATCCATTGTGCAACAGAGTCCTGTGTCATCTTTTGAAGAGCATTTCCCTTTTTTGTTCTAAGAAACTGGAAATCACTGTTGTAAATACCAAGCAGTATGGGTATTAATTAATGGGGTCATGTGTAAATTCCATTAGGTATGGAAGAGAGACAGTAAAGAAATTAATAGAAACTGAATAAAAATGGCTTAAATAATAGCACAGGAGACTGTCAATACACAAATCTAGCTTTGAGAAAATATTTCACTACAAAGAAAGAAGAAAGTAGGCAAAGCAACTTCCCCTTCAAACCTGTGAACTCAGTTTTGGCTAGATACACAAGGATACCCAGCAAAATACTGCTTCACGACCAAAACACTTACCCAAAAACTTAAACCGGAGCTAACGACTTCAGGGAGTCAAATAAAAATAAGGTTCATTTACATTTCCTTGCAGATCCAGCTTGAGAAAGAAAGAAGTGTCTTCTGGTGTCCAGAATTCTCTCTAAGGTCTAACCTTAAAAAACAAAACTCAGTGATCTGCTTGATGGAGACACCACTGCTCCCACAATTCCCCCAGAGTCCCCTCAGGTTCCCTGAAGGTTTAGCCCCTGAGTCAAGTCAGAAGGAGCAATCACATCCACAAGCTCAAGGTTGAATCTGTTTAATGATCAATAAAAAATGAATATTTACTCACCACAGCAGGCTTAGAGTAAATATTCAACTCATGAGCATTGAATTAAATAAATTATGTAATTCTAGATTCATTTATATGATTATGTGGTGAGACTTTACTCTGTGTGATGACTCTTCTCAGGATGGTAAGAATATAGGGGTAAGTCAGACTTATATTTTTGCCCCAAGGATCTAAAGCTTAGTGAAGGAGATGATGCATATATCCATAAGCATAATAGAATATAAAAAGTTATAGATGACATGAACATGATGTAGACAGGGTATGGTGTGAACTCAGTGGAAAGAAACATATCTGGGTATGAGGAAAGCATGGAAGAGTTTATGGAGGAACATACTTGTCATGAAATGAGAGAGAGGGAGAGAATGTGTGATAGCAAATACATCATAAGCGATATTGTGGTGATACAAAGAAGAAGGGGATGTAAAGAGAAAACCAAGTAAATAAAATAAAATGTTAGTTTGTGATGACCAGTGAGTATTGTGACTAGCAAGTAATGGAGTACAGCTGGGAGCTGAAACCACTGTAGGAGAAATTCCAACAGTCTAGAAACAGTGGGTATCAAGTAGAGTCTGATCCATCTCTCCCTTAGATTTATATGCTCTTTGAGTGTGCATACTGTGTCTTACATCTTTGTGCCTAGCACTGTGCTTGGTAAAATGTAGAGACTCAATAAATGTGTTGAATTTAACTCCCAACCCAGGGGAAGGCTGACACACAATGTGTATCCAATGTTCACCTCTGAGCAAGGAAGAATGGGTAGAATAGTGGATAGAGTACTAGATTTCAGTCCCAGACTTCCCATTATCTAGCTGAGCGACCTTTGGTGAGTCAAGTAACCTCTTTAATTTTCAATGAACTGATTTATGAAAAAAAGAGGTTGAATAAACCTCCCTTCCTGTGGGGATATTTGATGATTCATGAGATCAGTGCTTATAGCCAGGGGATCACATGAGTTCTTACATGCAACAAAACTTGTGTGATTTTTTTTTTTCCAAATGAGATGTATTGTCATCAGAGGGTCTTAAATTTTAAATATATTAGGATCCATCAGAAGAGACAGCAGGGCCTTATTCCCCAGAAAGGATTCCCTCGGCAGATCACGTCAGTGCCTTAGTGCCAGCTGCAGAGGTTGCTTCAGTTCTGGAGATATTTATTCCATTGACCCCTATTCCTAATCCCACCACTGAATCTTCAGCACCCCTTTCATAGCATCTGCTAACCATATGGTCTTTCTAAATGCTTTCTATTTTAAGTCCAAATATAACTAGCAAAAAATATGTAATGATACTCCTTCTTTCTTTCTTCCCGCTTTTTTGCTTTTAGCCTGAGTGTTGAGTGATTTGTGATTGTACCATAGGAAGATAAGTTAAAATTGAGTATTAATCACAATAAGAGCTAGTATTTATAAAATATTTTCCTACAGTTTATTTCCTTTTACTGTCAGGCCTACTGTGTTTAGCCAACTAAGGTCAAGGGTACTGTCTCGTTTGCTCATGTTCATTACTGACTTATACTAAAATAGAGAATTTCAGGGATTCCAAAATGTACCTAGTTGGGATTTCAAAATATAAATAAGTTAGAAATATAGTTTAACCAGCAGCTTTTTATAGTTTAGTAAGTCTGGATGTTGCACTCATAGGCCTGGATTTCAGCTCTGAGACTGACCTTTTTCTTCTGTGTAACCTTGGGCAAATCATAGAGTCACCCTGGACTTCAGTTCCCTTATCTGCAAGAAAGGAGAATGAAAATAACAATCTACCTATCACATCATTAATATGATTAAATAAACAAGGTGGTTATATTGTTTCACAGTCTGAAAAGCATCAGACATATGGAAGAGATCACAAATGGCAATAATACCAAACATTCCAAAACATTCTGTTTCTATTTCCTTTCAATTATTTTTTCCAGTTTTATTGAGACGTAATTGACACACAACATTAAACTTAAGGTATACAACATAAAGCTTTGATATAGGTACATATTGTGACGTGATCACCACAATAAGTCTAGTCAACATCCATCACCTTACAAAGTTACAATGTTTTTTCTTGAGATGAGACCTTTTAAGATCTATTCCCTTAGCAACTATGTTTCAGCAATTCCACTCCTGAGTATATATCTGAGGGAAATGAAATCAATCCCAAACAGATATCTACACCCTTATGATCATTGCAGCAGCATTATTTACAATAGTCAAGACATGGAAACAACTTAATTGTCCATCAATGAATGAATGGAAAAAGAAAATGTGAGATACACACACACACACACACACACACAGTCAGGAATACTATTTAGCCATAAAAAGAAGGAAAGTCTGCCATTTGCAATGATATTGATGGATCTTGAGGACATTATGCTAAATGAAATGTCAGAGAAAGACAAATACTGTATGAATTAAGTTATAGCTAAGGAAATCAAATTCACAGAAGAGATGAGATTAGTGATTGCCAGAAGGTGAGGGGTAAGGGATGGGGAAATTGGGTGAAGGTGGTCAAAAGGTACAAATTTTCAGTTATACGATAAATAGGTTCTGGGAATGAAATGTACAACATAACAACTGTAGCTAACAATACTGTATTGCATATTTAAAAGTTCCTTCAATTATTTCTGCTATTTATGTTTGGATAATTTCTATCTAGGCTGCCTTACATCCATTTTCCTGTCCTGGGCTAAACCCACATCTTTAGACTTCATCTTAGAATCTGGGAAATAAAATGTTATTTTTAATTGGGAATCAAAGAATATCTCTTCCGGCTTTTGGCTGAAACTGCACTAAGTATTGGCAGCATTCTTGCCAGTTTAACGGTGTACTGTTTGTCCTTCCTTTCCCCACATGCCATCCTTTGCCATACACTCCGTTAAGGGCATGTATATTCCTAAGCCATTGTATATTCGGATCAGTGGATGACGGTCTTTCTGCCCAACTTGGTGCTCACTTGTGTCTATTCACTTTCAGGTTTCTACACAAACCTCTGTTCTCTCTAAGCTCACCACCCTGTCTACCCACCGCTCCCTGAAGCCTGATCATCATTTTCTTATAAGGATAGCATCACACAGGATACATAATAATATTAATATCCATAATTATAATTCACATGGATTAAGCATACTTCACAAGCCTGGGTTTGATTCATTATTACATTAGCCAATACATTTTTAGTTAGTCTTCATTGGGAGCTTACTATGGATCAGTAACGGTGACCAGTCTTGTTTCATTTGTTATTCACAACTTTGAAAACCAGGTATTATTAACGCTCTTTGATAGATGAGGAATTTGAAACGAAGTAAAGTGACGTGACATGTTTAATATGAGAAAATACTATATGAAAAAGCTGGGATTTGAACTCTCCCCTGATTCCAAAGCCTAAACGTTCCCTATGGCACCACAGCACATGAGGCAAAGGTTATGTGGGTTTGAGAAGATACTAAATTTCCCACCCACGACACACTGGCTGGGCTAATTCTTTTTGAGGGGTTGCTCCTGTGCCATTTGGGGCCAGAGGGAATAGAAATGGAAATGGGAAGATGCTAATCATTCCCTCCTAAGAGCAGGGAGAAGAAACTTAGCAACTCAGGACAAAGCAATCCTGAACAAGGAATGGAGTCAAGGCCCATTGGGCTTATCCACACAACTGTCACCCATCCAGCCATAGCTTCCAGGGTCTGTGGCTTCTGGAAGGGAAGGTTTCTTACACAGCTCAGCACTTAAGCGTCAAGTGTCAGCCAGTGCTCAGAAATTAACCAGCTGTGGTGTCAAGGGCTCACCTTAATCAGGGCCTACTTACAATGATTAGTGCCCTAATGGGGGCCAGCTGTTTCCTGGATAAGTCAGGCAGGGCTCTGCTAGGTCACATGCACAGCAGACCCTACTGCCTGTCAGGAAAGCCCCACTTCCACACCTACAAAGAACACAGGTTAGAATGGAGCACCTGTGGTGATCCTTGCAGAGAGATAGCTCAGAAGCAGACTCACTTTGTCACCTCTCCATCCTTTTCAGCTCTCCAGTGACTGTTCACATCCTAAGGACTTTTGTGGTCATCATACTGCCTGGATAAAAAAGGAAACATGATTAGAAAGGTTGTAACAGAACAAAAAAACAGGCAAATCCAATCTGCAATAAATAGCAGTTAGAAAACAAGTGACCTTAGTCAACAAGGGCAAGGGCAAAACTGTAAGCATCTGAGTTTGCTGGGTGTCTGGGGTAGCTCATCTTGGCTGTAAACCTATAGGGCAGCTGTGGGACAAAGTCTTACTGCCATCCAGATAATTTCATTCTGCTATTTCTCTGGTGATAAATGAAAGAGCCCTTGGATTATAAACTTTTTGGAACTGATTCTCTTGTAGGCCTAGGTCAATCAGGGCAAAGATACACATCAAAGTGGTCTGCATGTGATGTTTATCCTTCTTATCCTGCACAAAATTTGCCATCAAATGAACATGGCAGATTTCCCAGAACTTCTGCTGCCAGTGTCCTTCTCCCTGCAGTAAGCCCCAGCTCCCCCTAACTCTGCAGGAGCCCTCCAACACTAGCAGATAAGAAAGAGAAGACCAAGAGAAACTGTGTGGTTGACAGGGTCTTGGTGCTCCAGCCAGGTGTCAGACCTGAGCTTCTGAGGTGGGAAAGCCGAGTTCAGGACATTGGTCCACGAGAGACTTCCCAGCCCCATGTAATATCAAATGGTAAAAGCTCTCCCAGAGATCTCCACCTCAACGCTAAACCCAGCTCCACTCAACGACCAACAAGCTACAGTGCCGGACACCCTATGCCAAACAACTAGAAAGACAGGAACACAACCCCACCCATTAACAGAGAGGCTGCCTAAAATCATAATAAGTTCACAGACACCACAAAACACACCACCAGATGTGGTCCTGCCCACCAGAAAGACAAAATCCAGCCTCATCCACCAGAACACAGGCACCAGTCACCTACACCAGGAAGCCTACACAAACCACTGAAACAACCTTACCCACTGGGGGCAGACACAGAAATCAACGGGAACTACAAACCTGCAGCCTACAAAAAGGAAACCCCAAACACAGTAAGTTAAGTAAAATGAGAAGACAGAGAAATGTGCAGCAGATGAAGGAGCAAGGTAAAAACCCACCACACCAAACAAATGAAGAGGAAATAGGTAGTCTACCTGAAAAAGAATTCAGAGTAATGATAGTAAAGATGATCCAAATCTTGGAAATAGAGTGGAGAAAACACAAGAAACGTTTAACAAGGAACTAGAAGAACTAAAGAGCAAACAAACAATGATGAACAACACAATAAATGAAATTAAAAATTCTTTAGAAGGAATCAATAGTAGAATAACTGAGGCAGAAGAACAGACAAGTGACCTGGAAGATAAAATAGTGGAAATAAATACCACAGAGCAGAATAAAGAAAAAAGAATGAGAAGAATTGAGCACAGTCTGAGAGACCTCTGGGACAACATTAAACACACTAATAATCGAATTATAGTGGTCAAGAAGAAGAAGAGAAAAAAAAAAAAGGAACTGAGAAAATATTTGAAGAGACTATAGTTGAAAACTACCCTAATATGGGGAAGAAAATAGTCAATCAAGTCCAGGAAGCACAGAGACTCCCATGCAGGATAAATCCAAGGAGAAACACTCCAAGACACATGTTAATCAAACTATCAAAAATTAAATACAAAGAAAAAATATTAAAAGCAGCAAGGGAAAAGCAACAAATAACATACAAGGGAATTCCCCATAAGGTTAACAGCTGATCTTTCAGCAGAAACTCTCCAAGCCAGAGAGGGTGGCAGGACATATTTAAAGTGATGAAAGGGAAAAACCTACAACCAAGATTACTCTACCCAGCAAGGATCTCATTCAAATTCGACGGAGAAATTAAAAACTTTACAGACAAGCAAAAGCTAAGAGAATTCAGCACCACCAAACAAGATTTACAACAAATGTAAAGGAACTTCTCTAGGCAGGAAACACAAGAGAAGGAAAAGACCTACAATAACAAACCCCCAAAATTAAGAAAATTGTAATAGGAACATACATATCGAAAACTACCTTAAATGTAAATGGATTAAATACTCCAACCAAAAGACATAGACTGGCTGAAAGGATACAGAAACAAGACCCATATATATGCTATATACAAGGGACCCACTTCAGACCTAGGGACATATACAGACTGAAAGTGAGGGGATGGAAAAAGATATTCCATGCAAATGGAAATCAAAAGAAAGCTGGAATAGCAATTCTCATATCAGACAAAATAGACATTAAAATAAAGCCTACTACAAGAGACAAAGAAAGACACTAGATTATGATCAAGGGATCAATCCAAGAAGAAGATATAACAATTGTAAATATTTATGCACCCAACATAGGAGTACCTCAATACATAAGGCAAATCCTAACAGTCATAAAAGGGGAAATCAACAGTAACACAATCATAGTATGGGACTTTAACACCCCACTTTCACCAACGGACAGATCAACCAAAATGAAAATAAATAAGGAAACACAAGCTTTAAATGATACATTAAACAAGATGGACTTAATAGATATTTATAGCACATTCCATTTAAAACAACAGAATACACTTTCTTCTCAAGTGTACATGGAACATTCTCCAGGATAAATCATATCTGGGGTCACAAATCAAGCCTTATTAAATTTTAGAAAATTGAAATCATATCAAGTATCTTTTCTGAACACAACACTATGAGACTACATATCAATTACAGGAAAAAAACTGTAAAAAATACAAACACACACAGCTAAACAATACACTACTAAATAACCAAGCGATCACTGAAAAAATAAAAGAGGAAATAAAAAAATACCTAGAAACAAATAACGATGAAAACACGGTGACCAAAAACCTATGGGATGCAGCAAAAGCAGTTTTAAGGGGGAAGTTTATAGCAATACAATCCTACCACAAGAAACAAGAAAAATCTCAAATAAAAAACCTAAACTTACACCTAGAGAAGAACAAAAAAAAAACCCCCAAAGTTAGCAGAAGGAAAGAAATCATAAAAATCAGATCAGAAATAAATGAAAAAGAAATGAAGGAAATGATAGCAAAGATCAATAAAACTAAAAGCTGGTTCTTTGAGAAGATAAACAAAATTGATAAACCATTAGCCAGACTCATCAAGAAAAAAAGGGAGAAGACTCAAATCAACAGAAATAGAAATGAAAAAGGAGAAGTAACAACAGACACTCCAGAAATACAAAGGATCATAAGGAATTACTACAAGTAACTATATGCCAATAAAATGGACACCCTGGAAGAAATGGACAAACTCTTAGAAAAGCACAACCATCTGAGACTGAACCAGGAAGAAATAGAAAATATGAACAGACCAATCACAAGCACTGAAATTGAAACTGTGAATAAAAATCTTCAAAGAAACAAAAGCCCAGGAACAGATAGCTTCACAGTCAAATTCTATCAAACATTTAGAGAAGAGCTAACACCTATCCTTCTCAAACTCTTCCAAAATACAGCAGAGGGAAGAAAACTCCCAAACTCATTCTACAAGGCCACCATCACCCTGATACCAAAACCAGACAAAGATGTCACAAAAAAAGAAAACTACAGGCCAATATCACTGATGAACATAGATGCAAAAATCCTCAACAAAATACTAGCAAACAGAATCCAACAGCACATTAAACTGGGGCTAATCCCAGGAATGCAAGGATTCTTCAATATATGCAAATCAACCAACATGACACACCACATTAACAAACTGAAGGATAAAAATCATATGATAGTCTCAATAGATGCAGAAAAAGCTTTTGACAAAATTCAACACCAAATTATGATAAAAATTCTCCAGAAAGTAAGCATAGAGGGAACTTACCTCAACATAATAAAGGCCATATATGACAAACCCACAGCCAACATCGATCTCAGTGGTGAAAACTGAAACCATTTCCACTAAGATCAGGAACAAGACAAGGTTGCCCACTCTCACCACTATTATTCACCATAGTTTTGGAAGTGTTAGCCACAGCAATCAGAGAAGAAAAAGAAATAAAAGGAATTCAAACCAGAAAAGAAGAAGTAAGACTGTCACTGTTTGCAGATGACATGATACTATACATAGAGAATCCTAATGATGGTACCAGAAAACTACTAGAGATAATCAATGAATCTGGTAAAGTAGCAGGACACAAAATTAATGCACAGAAATCTCGTGCATTCCTATACACTAATGATGGAAAATCTGAAAGAGAAATTAATGAAAGACTCCCATTAACCATTGCAACAAAAAGAATAAAATAGCTAGGAATAAACCTACCTAAGGAGACAAAAGACCTGTATGCAGAAAACTATAAGACACTGATGAAAGAAATTAAAGATGATATAAACAGATGGAGAGATATATCATGTTCTTGGATTGGACGAATCAACATTGTGAAAATGACTATATATTACCCAAAGCAATCTACAGATTCAATGTAATCCCTATCAAACTACCAATGGCATTTTTCACAGAACTAGAACAAAAAATTTCACAATTTGTATGGAAACACAAAAGACCCCGTATAGCCAAAGCAATCTTGAGAAAGAAAAACAGAGCTGGAGGAATCTGGCTCCCTGACTTTAGACTATACTACAAAGCTACACTAATCAAGACAGTATGGTACTGGCACAGAAACAGAAATCTAGATCAATGGAACAGGATAGAATGCCCAGAGATAAACCCATGCACATATGGTCACCTTATTTCTGATAAAGGAGGGAAGAATATACAATGGAGAAAAGACAGTCTCTTCAATAAGTGGTGCTGGGAAAACTGGACAGCTACATGTAAAAGAATGAAATTAGAACACTCCCTAACACCATACACAAAAATAAACTCAAAATGGATTAAAGACCCAAATGTAAGGCCAGACACTATAAAACTCTTAGAGGAAAACATAGGCAGAACGCTCTATGACATAAATCACAGCAAGATCCTTTTTGGCCCACCTCCTAGAGAAAGGGAAATAAAAACAAAAGTAAACAAATGGGACCTAATGAAACTTAAAAGTTTTTGCACAGCAAAGGAAACCATAAGCAAGACAAAAAGACAACCCTCAGGAAGGGAGAAAATATTTGTAAATGAAGCAACTGACAAAGGATTAATCTCCAAAAGATACAGACAGCTCATGCAGCTCAGTATCAAAAAAACAAACAACTGAATCCAAAAATGGACAAAAGTTCTAAATAGACATTTCTCCAAAGAAGATATACACATTGCCAAAAAACACATGAAACGATGCTCAACATCTCTAATCATTAGAGCAATGCAAATCAAAACTACAATGAGGTATCTCCTCACACCTGTCAGAATTTCCATCATCAAAAAATCTGCAAACAATAAATGCTGGGGACTGTGTGGAGAAAAGGGAACTCTCTTGCACTGTTAGGGGAAATGTAAATTTATACAGCCACTATGGAGAACAGTATAGAGGTTCCTTAAAAATCTAAAAATAGAACTACCATACGACCCAGCAATCCCACTACTGGGCATATACCCTGAGAAAACCATAATTCAAAAAGAGTCATGAAAAAAAAAAAAAAAAAGAGTCATGTACCACAATGTTCATTGCAGCTCTATTTACAATAACCAGGACATGGAAGCAACCTAAGTGTCCATTGACAGATGAATGGATAAAGAAGATGTGGCACATATATACAATGGAATATTACTCAGCCATAAAAAGAAATGAGATTGAGTTATTTGTAGTGAGGTGGATGGACCTAGAGTCTCTCATACAGAGTGAAGTAAGTCCGAAAGAGAAAAACAAATACTGTATGCTAACACATATATATGGAATCTAAAAAAAAAAAAATGGTTCTGAAGAACCAAGGGGCAGGACAGGAATCAAGTCGCAGACATAGAGAATGGACTTTAGGACACGGGGAGGGGGAAGGGTAAGCTGGAACGAAGTGAGAGAGTGGCATGGACATATATACACTACCAAATGTAAAGTAGATAGCTAGTGGGAAGCAGCCACATAGAACAGGAAGATCAGCTCCATGCTTTGTGTCCACCTAGAGGGGTGGGATAGGGAGGGGGGGAGGGAGATGCAAGAGGGAGGAGATATGGGGATATATGTGTATGTATAGCTGATTCACTTTGTTATACAGCAGGAACTAACACACCATATTAAAGCAATTATACTCCAATAAAGATGTTAAAAGAAAAAAGAAAATTAACATGGCAAACTTGTAGGAGTGAATGATGGTACCTGGCTTTTCCTCCCATATAACGCACCATTTATTTCTTCTAATTAGAATTAGACTAACTGAAGCCTTTGCTTTCCAAATTTTTAGGGATATGTGATGTACTTCTATATATGGCAAACAGAGCTAAAAATGTATAGATTTCTTATCAAATTAATGAAATTTAGGTGCGACATTATGCTAACATGTGTGATCAATGGCTCAAAGGTGCACTTATTTGCAAAGTGAATCAACCATAAATGCCTTGTCTGAATAGAAAAAGATGTGTGCATGTGTGTATATATATGTATATACACATATAGAGACAAAGATAGAAATTGAAACCTTATCTTAATTTCTTTAGAATTAATATGTTTTCATTTGTATAGAGTCAATATGTACAGTTTTTGACATATTCCAAACAGAAATTTCTTAGAAAATTGTCATTTGGTCTGAAGTCATTTTATTCTTTGCCATATGTTCTGCATGTGTTACACAGAGGAGATTAGAGGTAGAACATGATAAAGGGGGACAGCTAAACATCCCTCAAAATGTTTATGAAATAATATTAACTTTTATAACGGCAGAGCAAAAGCCACAGGGAGACTATAATTGTAAATATATGAAATAGTTATGGATGTATAAAACATGCAATAATTAACATAGGTGTTTTCAGATGATGGGATTATGAGAGTCTCACTATGAATACTACCTTTAATGTTTTTATGCTTTTCATTTAATAAAAATAAAGTACAAAGATCGTTCAGAGTTGTTCCTCTGATCTCTTTCCAAATTAGGTATTGATTCCAAAGCTTGCTCCCATGACCGGTATTCTGCTGTCCGCTCTTCTCCCTCTGTTGATTGTAAACCTTGGGAGCTTCCCAGGTGAAATCTGAAACCGGTCCCCCTACAGGCAGAGCAAGGAGAGACTGGAGAAAGAGACAACTACTCCAGATTCGTAGGTGGCAATTTTAACAAGGAAGGGAACTTACTACGAGGCTTGTCTTGGGTGGCCTCAGGACAAGTGATGTCTGCACCTGCCTACCAGAACTTAAAAGTTCATAAAGAAGCCTTAACTGGGCTCAGTCATGTACACTGTCCAGATGGTGTCAAGTGCACCTTGCTCTCTCCAGGCTGCGTCCTTGAAACAGGCTCCCACTCTGGGAATAGTGGGCAGAGCACACATCCCAAGGACGGGGAGGGGTGTGGAGCCTCCTATTGCCTGGGTCCAGCTCACGGGTGAATTGGTGGTCAAGTCCTCTCCATGCTCTCCTGTAACACCCTCAGATCAGAGGGTTCTGCAGGAGAGGAGATGGCACAGGCCATGCGCTGGGGAATGGGCAGCTGGGTACTGACAAAGCAGAATTAGAAGCGGCTGGACGTGGGAGTCAAAGAAAGTCGTGCTCCTCTGATTCTGCATCATGCTGGCTTGAAGACACTGGCCACTTATTTATCTCTGACACGTTTCTTCATCTTATATTGGGAGTGGGACTTTATTTTTACCCCATAGTTAGGGATTAAAGGATATCACATAGATGCAGTGCTCAACCCGGTGCCCAGCACCCTAGAAGCCCTTGACAAATCTTACCTTCCCCCACCTCCTCTTATTAACTTCTACGTGTGTCATTATCCTCACCGTGCAGGGCCAACCATAAATAAAGCATTGAACTGTAAAGTGGTAGAACTAGAAGCAAACTTAGATGACATCTATAAAGTCCATCCTTCTTATTTTAAGAAAGGAAACAGAGAACCAGAAATGTCAAGGGCACACAGAGAGAATGTGGCATAACCCAGGAGCCTGGACTTATGAGAAAATCATCCTCAGCTTCTTTTTGAGGATTCAGGCCGGTGATGATTTTTTCCAGCATGACGATACCTTTCTATAAACAAATCAGGTACGCCAGGGACACAGAAGGCATCAAGAAAAGAGCGGGCTCACTCTTTTCATTTTTCCTCTCTCACTCCAACCCGTCAATTTGAAGAGCAAAAATTGAGTTCGAGTTTACTGAGGTCTAAGTCACCAAGGCAAAAGCTGAGTTAAATCCACAGTGCTTTCCCTGTATCATCAGCTGTATGATAAACCTAGATCTCTCCCCTTCTGAGAGCCATATCCTAAGAAAAAAACCCGAGCACAGCAGAAGGGTAGAAAAAAGGTAGAGAGTGTGTCTTCTTTGTACCCCTTGAACAGATGGGGAACATGCACACACAGAACGCATGTGCGTTTGCTATGTTACTATGCCAGGTAGCAGTGCCCTTTCACAAAGACAGGATATTTCAGAAGCTGCATGGCTCAGACAGCTGCAGAAAATGCAGACACTATTTTGCAAGGTCAAGGCAAGGACGATGTCTGACTAAGGCAGGGATGGGTGAGACCTGCCACAAAAGCCTTCAGCTGTGCAGGACAAAATCTGCACTTTCCCCTCCAATGCAGTGTGACCGGCATGTCCCTTCTTTCCCAGACCAAGAGGGCACTCTTTTGCAAATATATGAACTCACTTAGCTAACCGCCTTTACGACATATTCTTGCGAAAAAGAAGATTCCTCCAGACACCACTGTCCTTTACATCTTTCTTTCCCACACTTGAAAGATCTCCAGTTCCTTAACTTGCTTTCAGTAATTTGTGTGGTTTTCATCCTAGCCTCTCTAAAGATGTCTTGTCAGACAATAGCACTTGGCAACTCTGTTGTCTTCTTCCCTCACAGGGTTACGTTATTTTTTTTTATTTCTTACCTCCTACATGGTGTCATTGGAGCCTGACAGAAGCCTGGAATGATTTGTTGGGATTCCTTAGGCAGTAAATGTCTCTTCAAACTACTGCAGAGTGATACTAGAGTTATCGCTTTCCAAAACTGAATTTTTTAATGTTTGAAATGTAATCTTAAGAGAGACAGAAAAAAAAAAAACAAATGCAAAGTAGTATGTAAACTATAATCGATAAGATGTGTATACATGTAGACAGATGCTGGAAAATTATAGACACAAACAAAAACAGTGTTTTGGGGGTGGTAGGATGAAGGTTGTTTTTTCTTTTCCCTTGTGTTATTGTTAACTACTTTTCTCCTTAAAAAATTCCCAAACAGTTGCTAGGATTGGCTGTCTTTAGGTTAACTCAACTAATGGTATGAGCAGTAGCTTGGTCATATTGCCAAATGGTTATATTCAGAATTGTAAACACAACATGATCTGTTTTTTTTGTTGTTGTTTTGTTTTGTTTTTTTAACTAAACAGATTTCCATCCAAAGTCAATGGAGGAAGAAGAACAGAGAAAGTGGGGACCAACTATTAAATCATATAAATTAAATCCAGCTAAATCTGCCAGTAATTATGAGTCATTTAAAAGTAGGACTTACTCCTAGGCTTATTTCAAACTTTGGAAGCTACACCAATTACCACTGGCTACCTAGAATGAAGGTGTGAGAGATCCAATACAACTTAGAAGCATATCCAACTTGAAAAGGATGAAAATGGGATCACTGAATACTTTCCATAAACTAAGTGTAGAATTAGGAGACAGTATAGTGCAGTTGCATTCAGAAAACAAAACAGAAGCAACAACCAAAAACAACGTCCTTTTATTCTTTCACGTTTCCTTCTTTTCAGGATCAGCCTTTTTTTTTTTTTTTTTTTTATAAAACAGGTTTGAGGGCCCAAAGCCTCACTTATTTTTCTGGAGAATAGATTTTCCTTGCTCATTACACTTGATTCTCCTAGATCTGGGCATTGCTTCTGATCATCTCATAATCCTAGAGAACAGTCCATACTTAAAGGAACATCTTTAAACTAGCTAATTGCATGGTCGATGGCTGGTGAATAACTTAAATCACCCCAATTTCTCCTCTTACCACTTTAAGCTGAACAATCACTCCCCTTAGCAATTAAAACTAAACATTTAGGCTACCGTTAGTATTGTCCTTAAACCAAAAGTGACATGGTCTAATGGACTTTATTTGTAGGAGAAACAATAGAGCCTGTTTCTGTAAGCAATATTTGTACCTGCTATCATTTCTCACACCCAACTCAGAAAAAAACGTCAAATGAATGGTTTCCCAGAATGAGACTCTAAACTTATATTGCCTTCCTTCCTAGTAATGAGACAGGATGGAAGTTTGATCCTTTCCAGAGCTTAAGACAAGAGATATACCAGGGGCACGACCCTTCTTTTCCTCTCTAACTTTTTATCCTGCCTGTCCAGAATCCCCTTGGGTCAAAAGTGTGTTTTGTTAGATGAAAATAAAAAGATTTTGATTGCTTATATGAAATAACAGAACAGATATGAAACTCAGGTATCAATAATTTACTATTTTTTTCCAGCAAATATCTACTGTGGAAACACGTGACCTCAAGATGTTCAAACCAAAGAGGAAGGTAACAGCATTGTCCAATAGAGCTTTCTGCAATGGTGAAAAGGTTTTACAATTCTGATGTTCAGTTTGGTGACACCTAATCACACATGCTATTAAGCATTTAAAATGGCACTAGTGTGACTGAGAAACAAAATCTGTATTTAACTTTAATTATTGCAAATTTAGTTTTCAGGTTTATTGAGATGTAATTGACAGAAAAATTGTAAGATATTTAAAGTGTACAACGTGATGATTTGACATACATATATACTGTGAAAGGTTTCCCTCCATCGAGTTAATTACCACATCCATCACCTCCCATATTTACTTTTTCTTTTTTGATGAGAACGTTTAAGTTCTACTCTCTTATCAAATTTCAATTATATGTACAGTATTATCAACTATAGTCATCATGTTATACATTAGGTCCTCAGACCTTAATCATATTATAACTGAATGTTTGTGTCCTTTTACCATCTTCTCCCTATTTTCTCCAAACCCCTGTCCCTGGCAACTACTTTTCTACTCTCCATTTCTATAAATTTGACTTTTTTTAAATGATTTTTACATATAAATGGTACCATGTAGTATTTGTCTTTCTCTGTCTGGCTTATGTCACTTAGTATAATGCCCTGCAGGTTTATCCATGTTGTTGCAAATGACAGGGTTTTCTTCTTTTATAAGGTTGAACAATATTCCATTATATATATATATATATATATATATATATATATATATATATATATATATATATATATATATATATATATATATTTCATCTGTTGGCTGACACTGAGGTTGTTTCCAAACCTTGACTGTTGTGAGCGATACTGCAATGAACTGGAAGTACAGATATTTCTTTGAGGTAATAACTTTGTATCTTTGGGATGTGTACCCAGAAGTAGGATTGCTGGATCATATGATAGTTCTATTTTTAGTTTCTTGAGGAACCTCCATACTGTTTTCCATAGTAGCTGTGCCAGTTTACGCTGTAAATTTAAATATCCACATACGGCTAGTGGCATCAATTTGATGGTGTGAGATACGTCTATGAGAGAGAAACGTGCCAGGTGCAATGGGAATGCATAGGACAGACAGATATCTCACTGGTACCGGGGCAGTAAGAATGATTTCCTAAAGAAGCTGAAGCTAGACCTGAGTATTTAAGAATAAGTAAGGGTTAACAAGGTAGAGGTTGAGGGCTGAGAAAAGAACTTCAGGTGGATGAGACAGTAAATGTAAAGGCACTGGAGTGTGGGAGAGTGTGATCTGCTCTAGCAACTGTTCACAGTAGCTGCGGCTTGAGGGTGTTTTGAATTGACTGGGAGGACAAGGTAGGGGAAAGAGGCTCATCATGAAGGGCTTGTGTTGTGGCTTAAGAAACAATATCATCATCAGATGTTCCATCATCAGATTTGCTTTTTAGGGAGCTAACCCCAGTAGTAGCAATGGAGAGTGGATTCACTAAGGAAGAGACAGGAGTTAAGGAGACCACCTAGAGTCTAGGAGCTCATCCTGGAGGGAGGTCAGGGGCCTAAAGGAGAGTGAAGGTAGACCTGGTGTTTATAGGAACACCGACAAACTTCCAGCCTCTTTCTGAAACCAATGCTACCAAAATGCCACTAACTGGGAACTTCATATTCCACTTTAAAGAGGAGATGGGTGACTTTCACATATTCTCCTTTGGATGGGAGTGAACAGAGGCATAGATGGGGAAAAATCTAAAAATACCTTCCACTATAATACATGGTGAATGCTTATTTTGATTCCAATAACTATTATCAATTTTTAGCCAAAATCATATTGCATCCAGCTTGACTTTAAAAATATTTATTTTGAGGGAAGGA
This sequence comes from Balaenoptera acutorostrata, assembly GCF_949987535.1. Taxonomy (NCBI): domain Eukaryota; kingdom Metazoa; phylum Chordata; class Mammalia; order Artiodactyla; family Balaenopteridae; genus Balaenoptera; species Balaenoptera acutorostrata. The sequence goes on along the minus strand of NC_080072.1, from coordinate 106,594,852 downwards.
ATAAAAGAGACTTTGGATTCCTGGAGTTTTCTTACTTTGATCAACATATGATAAAGAATAAGCCAACCTCAAGCATCTTTCCAAGTGTCAGCCCAAATATCACTTCCTCAAGGAAGACTTCTCTGACTATCAGACACCATTAGGTCCTTCTATTAAACACTCTCATAACCACCTGGACTTCTGTGTAATTTGTATAATTCTGTGTACATATGGCCTGCAATTATAGAAGCTCTGTGAGGCCAGATTCTGGTCAGTCTTTCACACCACAGTCCCAACACATAGTGCAGTGGCACATGCTTGATAAACAGCCCTTGGCTGATAAATGCAGCATGCAAAAATTCAGAGAAGTAGCTTCAACCCGAATTATTTGCTTCTTGTTTCAATTTCCTCTCTAGAAGGTATCAGAAATGTTTAAAATCTCTGCAGATGAGTGTGATGAGTAGCCAGGGTTGAGAAGCTTAGTCCTGGTCCTACACAATTTCCCTAGAAGATTTCTTTATTAGGAGAGACTGCATTGCATACCATTGTGACTGCCATCTTTGTCTCTGCAGTCTTAGTGCCTAGGTTTGAATCCTAGAGCCACCACTAGCCAACTGTGTGACCTCAAGCAGGTTACTTAACCTCTCTGTTTTAGTTTCTGTTGGATGAGGTCTTCAAGAGGACATGTCTTCCTCTGGTTGACCCACAAGCTGGACCCAGCCAATTGGAGGCTCCTCACCCTTCCTGTTTTTGGAATGTATGCTCTGCCTACCATTCACACAGGGGAAGTTTGTTCCAAGGAGGCAGACTTGAGAGAGCAAGGTGTTACTGAGAGCATCTGGACTGAATACATGACTGAACCCAGTTAAGGTCTCTACAGGAACATTTAAGATTCTGGAGGGCAAGTATGGTGATCTACCCATCTTGTGGGGACTCAAAACAAGCCTCATAAGTAAGTTCTCTTGCTTATTAAAAACTGCTATCTCCCCTCCCCCCTCCAAATTTCCTTTCTAGAAAGGAGTAATGATCATTGTACATTCAAAGATTTCCTGTGACTTCCTTGTTTTCAGTCCCGCATACAGTTTTATTCTTTGCATCACAATGGCTGAAACTTGACTCAGAATTTCTCCAAAAGATACTCAGGCCTCAAAATCTAGAGAGCCAACCTTCTCCCTTCAATGTACCTGGAATTGAGGTAAGTTTTTAAAAGAACTGCATACACCCCATATTTAGCACTGTGACTGTTATTCATGTACCTGTACAAGACATGGTCTTTTTTGTCAAAAATCACAGCCAGGAACGGCAGTAATATCGCTACAGGATTCCCATGTGCCACATTAAGTGGGCTGTAGGGACACGCGTTGATACACTACTGATCCAGGAAAGTGTACAGATAAATCAAACACTCAATAAGAGAAAACCCAGCTCTACCTTCCCGTTTGCCTTCAGGCTATAAAGGATTTAAGTCCAGGAAAAGAACATATTTTGGGCAGATTGTTTTCTTTTTTCTTTGAAGGCATAGTAGCAAATGCTGATGCTTTCAGCAAGGACTCAAGAAGGATCTTCATTTTTGCAAGAAAATTTCACCTGTTGGTAAGATCAGAAGGTATGGCAAAGCACTGGGACCATGACTACGGCGTCAATAATATTAGAGGCATTTGGTACTGAGCCAATCCACTGTTCTTTATGTGGAAACGTGATTTGGTTAAAGAGATGGAGGTAACTTCTGCAAGAGCACAGATCTGGGTTCTGAATAAACACCTATAACACTCCAAGTCTTTGCATTCAGGTGTGTGAATTCAAAATGGCTAATAACCCCACTCCCAGGGCTCCACACAGCAAGCCAAGCTTTTCCCCTACAGTAAAACTGGCACATTTTAATTGACATGGATCGTTCCTCATCAACTCTATAAGACTGAGATTTGTTTTGTCTATTATAATGTATTGAGTATAAACTTGGAATAAAAAGCTATGAGGTCAAGTGCAAAGTCAATATTCTTTCTCAATGCCTGACGCCCAAGGATTCGAATTTTAAATTTATTTACAGCTGGTACTGAGAGAGATCTAGAGGTCATGGTGGTAATAAGCCAAACAGAAGGCAATAACGCAGCACTGTCTGCTCTGTTCAACCGCTGTGGGCTCTGGGAATATGAAGCTGGAAATGGAGAAAGTCCCTAACTCAGCTCAATGGGTCCAAATGCGATGGGCTGATTCTCCGGATTCGGCCAGTGATAAGCAAAACAATAATCAGCATCTGAATATAAAATATATGTATGTTACTGGAAAACTATTCCATCCAGAAATTTGTGAATACTTACTAGACTATCACTACTTATTAATCTAAACTTAGCCTAGGAATTGTTTAACAATGAATGACTAATACTGATTTTCTTTTCCAAAGAATATAAGCCCCATGACAGCCAATATTTTTGTTTGTTTTGTTCACTACTCTATCTGTGCTGTCTATAAGAAGGCCTGAAATGTAGTGGGCCATCAAAAACACCTATTGCATGAATGAACAAATTAATGAATAAGAAAACATGGCCCACAATTTATTTGTACAATCATTTGTCACACTTGTATTTTTAAAAGCAATTTTCCAACAAGTTTATAATAATCCACCAAACTCTCAAATTCTTTTTGGTTTTTTGTTTTGTTTTTTTGCTTCCTAGGCCTAACTACCCTGTATCAAGATTATAGCAAAACACTTGAAATTCAATAGGATTAATACTCTTAATCGTGTATTTCATTCATATGCCTTACCTGGCACCTCTGTTTTCTTTGAAGAGAAACCTAATGTTTTTCAAGTCCTACAGAGTGGGACCATAGTAATAAACCCCATCAATATTCACATCCAAACATTTTGCTTGGGTATACACACACACACACACACACACACACACACACACACATACACATGCACAAAGAGTGCAGAAACGACATTAGTAATTGCAACCCCAATTAATTCTTACTTGCAAGGCCACTGTGGAGGCAAGGCTAGTACACAAGTCCAGACATGCCTATTTGTTCCCAGCAGACAGTGCATGCCACCTCTCCTCTGCAATAAATGATTCCCACTTTGTAAGATTATAGATGGCAAGGTGAGGCTTCCAAGGGAGACATGTTTCTAGGCATCTTAGAACGTAGTGCTTCTTTGAGATCTCTCTTTACCAAAAGATTTCAGGACACTTTCTAAACAAAAAGCTATGTTACAAAAATGGGTACTAAGAAGAATGAAGACTTATAAGGTAGTATCTTTGTTAAAGCAATTAATTTTTTTTTTCTAAGAAAAATAAAAGCCCTGATATGAGATCACTATAATAACTTTACATGGATTAGCAGGCGTGGTAAATAAAAGAAGACACAATCTCCCACAGTTTCACCCCAATTCTTAGTATTCTTGATAGGAATAGCAGCCCCTTAGAGGTTAAGGTATCACAGGGAAAAGTAGAAGATAACTTCTTTCCAGTCATTTCCAACGTGTCCCCGTGACTAAGGCACAAAGGTATTCAAATGTCAGGTTCAGTTGGATCTTGTAAGACTTTCCCTGAACTGGAGTGTGGAAAAAGATGTAAAAAAAGAGAAGCAAGACAAAGAAATCATTCCTTAAAGAAATTCTGCAGTTAACATAAATAATGTGAACTGTCCCTTCCTTTACCCACTCATTTCAATAAGGTATTAACTTCACACCTACAGAGGTCATCTAAATAGGAATGTGATTAAGTAGTTAAAATCATTTTACTTTTTTTTAATGGATATTAAACCCTGGAAATTTATTTTAAAACCAATCTACATTGGCAAATTAAAACACACAATTTAGTAAATGTGAAAAAGTCTGTGAAATAGTCAGGGTCATAAATAAGTCTATTAAACTCACAGTGTTTTGAATCTTAAATGTTGCATGTTTTGACACGAGTATGTTCTGATTTGTAACGCATCATAACAATAAGGGAGGTTGTTTTGCATTTGAGATGTAGGAAGACAAATACAAACTGATACAAAATATTATAATGTATCAGGACCATGAATAATGTAATTACCAAAGGCCTCAATACAGCATATGCTTCATTTTTTCAATATGATAAATAAAAGTAGCTGAGGTTTGTTAAATATACGTGAGTACATAATTATATCAATGATGTTAATTAAAACACATCTCAAGTTAGTCCAAGAAAATGTTAATGTGAGCCCCAAAGTTTCAACTTTACCATTTTTAGTGATATATATATATATATATATATATATATATATATACTTAATATATGATCACCCTCTTTTTTCTTAGGTTTGTATTAATCATTTTCCATTTCAAATACAAAATTACCTCAAGCTGTTTGGTTGTGGAAATGTAATTGCTATTATTCTGATTGTTATTGATAACAAATGACTAATCATGAAACTTCTTCCCAGGGAGTTAGGATACTTGGTTTCTAGGAACAGCTCTGCCACCAGCTAGAGTTGTTACCTGGGGCAAGTAATTTGACCTGTGTAAATTTCTTCATTTGCAAAACAACGGAGTTAGCTGAGCTGTCTCTAAGGTCCCTGCCAGACCAGACTGAATAGTCCAAATACCTAAGATCTATGACTTTCACTAGTTATCCTAATTTAAAAAGGCAATGCCAATTTTTGACCTGTTCTCTTCTCTACTCTTGCAATTATCATTGATCTTTCAGAAATACGCTCTGTCCAAAGCCTCTGGGGCTATTTGTAAAATGGAGATTCAAGTGTTATGAGAAAACAAAATGGACAGAAGTTTCTAATAAATATTTCATTCCATTCTCTGGCCAAAGCACTGAAATTGCATTCCCCTCATCTCAGGAGAGTCAAGGTTAGGGCCTTACCCACAGACTTGGGGTGCTCCAACCCTACAAGATTCAGAAGTTAAATCTTCACACTACCAAATGTGAAATAGATAGCTAGTGGGAAGCAGCCACAGAGCACAGGGAGATCAGCTCGGTGCTTTGTGACCACCTAGAGGGGTGGGATAGGGAGGATGGGAGGGAGGGAGACGCAAGAGGGAAGAGATATGGGAACATATGTATATGTGTAACTGATTCACTTTGTTATAAAGCAGAAACTAACACACCATTGTAAAGCAATTATACTCCAATAAAGATGTTAAAAAAAAAAAAATCTTCACACTCAAGCATTGTAAATTGCAGGTTGCTTCCCAGTGAGAAAGCTCAGCTCTGTGAAGGAACGGTGTGGGAAGAAATGCTGTGTTTTTTAACTGGTCTGAGAGGTTCCCTGTGCTGACCTCCTTTTCTGATCTGCTGTTCAGCTTTGCCTCCATTTTCCCCGGCATGAAAAGTGAGCCCTGCTTGAACTGGCCATGGGAGTAGGGAGGCTGTGGCTTAGACAGATTTTGGCTCTTACTACCTTATAGCTCTTCTCAGCTTGATTGGCAAAGCTCTGGATAGCAACACCACCCACTTCTTTCTCTTTCTGCCTCCCGTTCCTATCAACGCTCTTTCAGTTTCCCTTGCTGAGATACAGAGAGGTAACATCTGACACCATGGCCAGCAATTCTGAACACAGATGCAAACGGAAGACCCAGCCATGTTTGGCTTCTTTGAGGTGGCTCATGCAGTGTCCGCTTTACAGTGATCAGGGGCCCCTCTTTAACAAGGAGTGGCACGCCCCCTCCACCTCCATTCATAAAAGGATCGCAAAGTGATTCAGCATCTAACTGTTCCTCATGAGTTCTAAAGGACCCATGAGGAGTTACAGCTGACCGTTTAACTGATCATTATAGAGTGATGCGACGTTTCAGAAGAATCAGGTGAAAAACCTACCAGACTCTGGTAGGGTCAAAAGACTAGGCACCTTTATGAATTTCAATATCACAACACTCATCTTGTTTGTGGCATGAGGCATGTTAGAAAATATTCCCAAATTTTAGAATAGATTTTATGCTAGTGGACTCTTAAACATTTAATGCTCTGTTCACAAATGGTTATTCCTCCATTAAGCACCATCATGACCTATGCATAGTTTATGAACATTCCTGTTGTCCTTGAGAGAAACCACACACTGTACGGGCTAAAAATAGCAACCACGTGAGCAGCGGAGTATAATTTGCATCTCAAGTTCAGCTGACATCATCTAACTCAGAAGCTTATTTCCAGGGATCAGACTCAGGAAGAGGCTCCAGTAGCCTTTCAGCAAACCTGACTATTCTGGAAGTGACGAAGACCCATGTCTTAGAGAGAGCTGGTTTTGAATGGTGTAACTTTACCTTTTAATGGTGAAATACACAGAATGACTCTTCCAGTCTTTCATATGCAGCTCAATCACCTTTGTCTACACTCGCATGGTCCCAGGACACATTTCTTTCCCCATCCAGCAAGAACCAACCTCCCCACACTCTTTTCACCTTAAGAGCCACATAAACCAGCCATAGTTATCTAACTTGACTCTCTACTCGGCAACATAGAAATTTATTCTAAGAGGGGTGATACACCTGACATACAGCGACCTGCTGCACTAAGGGAGCCTGGATTATAATTCTGGGTCTGAGATCAGTGTTCTTATTGCTCTTTCCTCCTGTTTAAATTGCATAACTTCTTCAACAGTCACCTCCTCCAGGAAGCCTGTGATGATTGCTCCAGCTAAGTGTATTTCTCCCCATTTCATAATTGCTCATGGTACATTCTCACTCTAGACCCTTCACCATTTGACTATGTCAAATTTAAATAGGCCCTCACTTCAAATGATGGAGGTAGGATAGATAACTGAGAAAAATTATACAAAGAAATATTGGGTTGGACAAAAAGCTCGTTTGGTTAGCGAATACGTTGTTCAATAAAGGTCTTCATGAAAATGAAAAACTGTGTGTTTTACTGTTACTTAAAACCGAACGAACATTTTGGCCAACCCAATAGGACAGGGAAGACAGGTTGAACACTGGGAGCAGTGGCTAAACATAACCTTGGTTTACCAAAAACAAAATGTAACTTCATTTTTGTGTCTCACTTATCCAGACTAGCTCCTCCTCATATTTTTCTTCCACATTCTTCTACTCAGTTAACTTTAATCACAAACTGACCCATTTCCTCCTTGAATTAGTACTCTTCAGTTTTATCCTGATGGCTACAAGAATAAATCAAAACTCTTTGCATAGCAAAATAAGCCCTGTAATGTGGTCCTTACTGCATCTGTATCCTTATTTTCTGACAGTCCCAGAATTGCACTCTATCTTCCAGTGGTATTGAAGTTCCTGCTCATCTCCCTGCTCATTTCCTGAAGTTGTTGCAGGCCTCCCTGTCTTTGTTCATCCCGTTCTCTTAATCTCATCACACACTCCATCTTTCTTTGCCACGCTAACTCTTATGTATCCTTCAGACTCTGCAGACACATCTTCCATCTCTGGAATCTTTCCCTTAATCTCCAGGTTGAGCCGCCCCACTGTCCTTCCAAATGTCCCCCAAACATCCTTCTCTTTGGACAGACCACCCCGATCATGAGTTCCTCAAAAACAAGGGCTGCCTTCTTGTCATCTCCTAGCCCACCACTAAATGCACATTAGCTATCCTGTGAAGGTTGTTGGCTGGGAGGCCCATCCTGGGTGAATTGATTTTTCCATATATCAACTATGTAGCAATAACTGTAGATAACAGTAGATGTGATGGGATGAAATTTATCTCAAAAAGTTTGTGTTTAGGTTGCTCACGGTGAATCAGAGGATGGGGAGATTTTCCCATTATGTTTTCTATCCAACTCTCACAGACCATTGTGATTTCGTAATAATCCCAATTCCATATGCTTTATAAACTATAGATTGTTATATAGTTTACAATATGTTTACTCTCATTATAAATGTTACAAGTTTAAACTAGAAATCAAGGCTAAATTTTAAATGATAATCAACTAGGTGACAACATCTAATGTAATATTACAGCAAAGAATGGAAATAAGAGGGTTTCTCTTCAGAGTCCTAGTGTAGACAATTTTCCCAGTGTGGAGAAGCACAATGCTTTTCACTAATTTATCAAGCTTCTCCATGTCAGACTGTTTATAATTTGTAATTAAGAAATCTCTTGGCAAGTTGAAAAGTCTTCATTTGTCTTGGCTATCAAGATGTTATTGGGACTTTCCATATTTGTTGAGTTTCCTCTTCAGCATGTGAAGACTCTCAATAATTTTCTCCATGTCATAACTGCTCCTCCCCAACACTACTTTGTGTCCCATTTCTGACACTTGGAATTACTCCAGGCTAGTATTAAACAGAGCAAAGTTCTTCACCTTTTCGGTTTGTTGGTCCCTTTTCTGGACAGGATTCTAAACACTTATACCCATCTTGATTTTATCTTTTGAGAGAAGCATATTTATTTATCATATCCTCTGTGTCAGACACTGTGCCAAGCATTTCACTGTATCATCTGTGCCACCACATAATTCTTCACAATACTATTTACTGCATTCAGAAGTGCATATTAAGTACAGTCTGTTCTCTCTATCTTATTTTTGTAATGCAAATTAGTTCACTCACATAAGGGAATGCCATCAATAAAATGCAGAAATCCCATGGGTTAATAAGTGATTTTTTTCCCAGTCCATTAAATTTTGTGCCGCCAAGGAGCAACATCTGAACACAAAGTATACCAACTCGGCCGAATGCAGCAAGCTGGAGAAAAAATTACAGTGTTGTACATAATGCCCATTTATCCCATTTTCTTTCTTTTGGCTCATTCTGACCAAATGCTCTCTTTTGGAAATGCATATTGGTGGTTTTCCTGATCTTTATGCATTTGGCCTGGCCTCCATGCTCAGTGCTGCCATCCTTCCTTATGCTCCCTTGGGTCAAGCTACCTGAATCTTTTTGTTTGTTTGTTTGATATTTACCTTTTACTTATTAGGACTTTTACCTTTTTTGTTTAATTGCTAGTTTAGGGTTTTTCCTTTTTGTTTTTTGTTTTGTTTTTTATTTTTTACAATTTTTATTAGTGTTTGGTTACCAAACTGTATATATTTTGAATAGAGTGTGCCTAACTCTATTTTTCCTTTATCTTGTTATATGTAAAGCAGGGTTTTTCAGAATGTCAGAAATACATCTAAAACATTATAGCAGAAATACTCATACCCACTAAGTGTCAGACACAAAGATGGGTATTATTTTCAAACCTGTACTAATAGATAGGTTCACTAGGGTCAGATTCGGTAACTTGACTCTGGTCACGTAACTACAAAGTGGCACAGCTGGAATATGAAGGCAGGTCTGTCTCATTCTAAGCTGCTTGCTTTTTCCGTCATATTACGTTGCTTCCCAACTCTCCCTTCTTTCTTTCCACCACCTCCTCATCCCCAAAGCTAACAATAGTGCACGGAGAAGAATACGGACACCCTGTGTGCATGTGAGCATGCGTCTACACGTGTGACTAAGTGTGCACATGTATGCATATGCATGTGTTTATTCCACATCCCACCTCCAGGCAATCAGAAGGTGTCAGCACTTAGGTGAATGCACAGATCTCACTGAACACGGTGCCTTCTGGGAGAGGGAACAGCTGGCTGAAATCACAATGCTGCACTTGGCTCTCAGAACAGCCTCGTGAGCAGTTACAGCAATTACCATGACCCGCAGGGATGACTCGAGCCTAGCCAGCGTGAATGGACTAAAGGAGGACAGAATCCAGGCGGGAGTAAAACATCTCCATCATATACTGAAACGTTTTGCTGTTTGGACTGATTTCCATCTTAAGCTGGCTCAATCCATATTTAATGAATTCTTCTATAAAACCTTTAACAGCCCTCAATTCATTTCAAGTGGCAAATGACTCAGCAATTTGAAATGATGAGCTGAATGCTGCCTCTGTATTCATTACCTAAGAAGAAAAAGTGATTTTTTAAAAAAAATATTCTTTCCTCCTTGTGCTCACATTCATCTGATGTGCAACCACTTACGTCTGCCCGTCCTCTCTGGCTCAAAGACGTGATCTTACAAGAGACATGCTGTAATTTTTTTTACCGTGAAGAGTTGTGATATATAGTAGGATTACACATTAGGTAACATTTTTGTTATTATATATCATCACGCCCTCATGACCTCTAATTACACATTTCACTTGTGCATTCAACAAGTGTTTTTGGCTATTTACTTCTCGGAAAGTTTCTTTAGGTGCTGTGGCAAATACAAAGGTAAATCAGGCAAGGACACTGGCCTCAAGATGCTTTGACACACAGGCAGTCCTATAAGGTATTAAACAGGTGCATGAGATCAAAGCAATGCCTTTTGACTTAAGCCCAGTGCCATGTGCATCATGCTGTACCAGGTAAACCTCTGCACACTTGGAAAGCTTAAAATGCTACGATATACACTGACATTTGGCCTGAAGTATCTTTGACCTTGAGGTCCCTTTGCAACTGCAGATGCCTTACACCAGCAATCTTAAATGGGTATAGGGCAGTGCCCCCCCACCCCCGCCTCACCCATACATACTAAACATGCCCAAGCACATCTCCAAAGCCTTTTGCTACCTCTCCAGTTTCATCCTATACTACGTTTCTCTTTCCTTGATTGCCTTCTGCCAGTGGGTCTAGGATGCTTTTCCTTCAGGGCCCTTTCACTGGCTGTTCCTTCTACCTGGAATGTTCCCCCTTAAATAGTTGGTGACTCAGGATTTTATCAGCTTTTTGGTTCAAAAATTAACTTGTCAGAAACTGCTCTGTTTAAAATAGCCCTCCTAACATTCCCTTTTTTTCTTTCATTGCTCCATTTTTCTACCTAGAACTTACCACATTCTGTCTTACTGTATATTTTACGTGTAATTTGATACTTCTGCTCTTATATAAATAATACCTAAAATCCATAAAGCAGGAATTGCTGCTACATTTCCAGGGCCTAGGAACAGTACCTACCATACAGCAGGCTCTCCCTAACCATTCGCTATATGACTGCATGAATGAATGAATGAATGAATGAATGAATGAATATGTCTATATACCTACAGGCATATGCGTTTTGCTTACTACACAAAACCATACGTACCCCAAGTTTACCACCACTTGTGCAGAGAAGTAGAGGGAATTCTTAGTGTGGGAGTAATAGTTAAACAATTGTAAAACAAAGTAAGCCCTGGAATCCACCTTTTATCCCACTTTAGAAATCATAGTCACCCTTGGAGCCCATCCTTTCCAACCTGCCTAAGATTAGGTAAAATGAATTTTTTCTATAAAAATCCAGACAGCATTTTCACAGCATATTTTATAAACATGGCTTCCAGTTAACATATATTTGCATATTATATCCAGAAAGTCCCTAAATTTCAACGACTTTATGTAAAATAAATGAACTCAAAGAGGTCAATCAATGGCAATTATACAGCATATTCTAATCAAGCCCTCCTGGAGTTGAAACGTCTTCCTAAGGGGGAAAGGAATTACTTTATTCCTTTACAGCTCATCCTCCAAACTCACGGCACCATTGCTTGCTGTGGGAAGTGACTCAGAGGTGTCATTCACAGGTCATCATAAAAGTTTGATAACCACCTTTGGCTTCTTCCACTTATTGACACCACGTCCTCTTATGTCATATATATTCCTAAGTTTTATAGATTGAGAAACCAAGGTGCACCTGTTAACTCAGGTTACAAAAGAGAAAATGAAAAACTGAATCCTAATCTAGCAAGTAATAGCCTCTCTTTCTGCATTACATATTGTTATTATCTTAATTGGTGGAGAAAAGACCCTAACCAATAATGTCAGGTGGTACTCTACACTCTTTGAGGAGATTTACTCCGGTGTGGTCTTCTTAATGAGTCCCCTTCAAAAAGAAATTTTCTGAAATTATTTTCTCATCAATCTGGAATCACACATCTACTAGTTAATGTGTGGCTCACCCAACGAAGAGGACATAGTATCCAGTAAATTATATTCCACTTGTGTCATAGCTGCCCAAGGCAATGCCTGATAGGAAATTAGGTATTCAAGTACTATGGATGGTTTCTTGTTTTCCAGGGAAAGCTATTGTAATTTTTTTTTATTCTCTCTTCTCCAGTGCAGTGGCCAGGGTGTCCTGTGTCCCTGAACACCTGCTGGATTGCCACTCTCATTTGTCAAAAACAAAGTTGGTTTTGTAATGAACTATCAGCTCATTTACTGGAATCAGAACTTCCGAATCACCCTTGTGATGTGCTCCTTTATAAACTTCACAAGGCTTGCAAAGTATTTCTGCTTCAAGGCTCACAGAAATACCTGGACCCATGCCAGAGATGAAGCAGACACTTCTGAGCACAGGTGGTTCAGCGAAGGAGTGAGTGCACAACATTCAAGCTAAGACCAACTGCGGTGGGTGTTTATTTGAGACCTTTTCCAGAATCACACCCACAGATCTCTCCTGCCTAATCAGAATGACATAAGTCATGGGCTGTTGCCTTGCTTGTGATTGAAATCGGGGGAAGGAAGAGAAGGTGAAAGGGACTTGGTTCCTACCTAGGATTCTGCTTCCTTGTCACTGGCCTCGCCCCACAGGCTAAAGCTGATGAATGGTCAGCCCCTTGCACTTGTTCACACCTTCTCTTCTGGGAAGGTACCAGTTGTATGTCCTCCAGGTCATCAAGGAAAAGAAATGACCTCTGCTGAGGCACTAGTGTGCTCTCTTATAGAGGCTTTCCCTTCCACATCATGCCCTGTGCCTTTGATCACGCTGCCCCCTCAGCTTATAAACTGGGAAACATTTATCCTCAAGGCCCACTCCAAGCCCTTTCTCCTCTATTAAGCCTTCCCTGCTTCCCTCCCCAATGAAACATTGGTGTTTCTTTTCCTGTTCTTCTACTATAAATTTATGCAGACCTCCAAGATAGAGGCAGATTTCTTTTATTTTCCTTTCTGTATCTATCTCTTTCCTAAATGATAGGCTTCTCAAGAAGAGAATTATGCTTTTTAAATTTTGATTTCCTAATGCTCACAGAAGTGACAGAGTACACACACTCGAGACACTTCATTGAATGGATGATAGAATAAATAAATAATTCTTTGGATTTTCTGGAACTCCTGGAATGATTATTGTTTTGTTTATGTCTAACCTCCTTTTTTCCCTCCAGTGCCAAGGAGTGATTGATGAGCATTCTAAATTAGAATGAGTATAGACACTAAAATTTAAGACCATGGTAGCAGTGCAGCAACAAGCAGTGGTAGAGACCCATTTGGAAGAAGCACAGCTTCTGGTCTCTTCAAACCTAGAAGCTGCATTCTTTGGCTCCAGAGATGAATAAGGCTAAAGTTGTAGAGCTCTGTGGGGGTTCAATCTCTAGTTAGTCTCACTTCTCCTTATGCCACCTGTAAATGAGTAAAGGAATCAACAGATGGCTGAGCTCTATATTTGTAGACTAGAATTAGAGAGTGAAAAAATAAATTCTTGCAGCCAGCTCCTAAACTTAGAGAAACTATATTTTTGCCTGTTTATAGATACGACCTTGAGAGAGAACTGGGGTCAGTGGCAATCAACCTTGAAGAACAGGTGAACTAATTGTCTCAAGAGGTGAAGTGAGCTGTGTTCCATCTATGGCTCCCTGACATGGTTTAGCAGTATTTGTACGACCATGACCAATCAGTGGCCACTGGTGAGGCAAAGGGGACCATGCTTGTGATATCATGAATGCTAACAGTAGAAGAAATCATCATTTATGGACCACATAGAATTGTTTTGGGTAGAGTTCTGAATGTGCAGGCCATACCAGTTACATGGAGATTCTGCACAGGAGGTCATGTTATCATGAAGCACTTTGCCATTCAAGGATGATTAGGTTTTAGAATTCATTTCAGAGTGTTTAAAACAGTACCTCTAAATAGTGTCTTAAAAATAACTCTAATCTACTGTTCTTAGCCTTCTAGTCAATATATATTTCAATATATATTTGCTTAGTCCAATATGGGTGACTTCTATAAGGTGAGAGGCAGGTAAGTGATTCCTAAATGGAGAAAAACATTTCAGTTTATAGACATCATATATGTTTTCTCTCTTGATGGCAGATCATATTTTATTGATTAGGAGCCACTGATTTGATACAGGTAAGGTTGAATAATGCCACAGACAATACCACTAAGGAAGGAGCTCACACTGTATTTTTAGGCATTACCTTCAAAGCAATTCAATGTGAGAAGTAAGAGAAGTTTCTTTGGCTTCCTTAAAAACTTCCTTCTAGTCATTTGGAACTGAACTGAATACAGAGGAGCTATTAAGAGAATTGGATTTTCAGCTCATTGAAACCACAGCTTTATAAAGACACGATAGGTCTCTTATATATCCTTAATTTTCCACCAAACAAGTGAAGTTGAAGTCAGTTGACTTCCAAACTTTTGTGCTTATTTTTCATAGGGAATGGGGTCAAGACATGGAGAAATTCGCCATGTTGAATTGGGCCATGTCACATTCAAGAGGCTGTGGGAGAACCAAAACACATTTGGCTGAGCAAACACCAGTGTAAGTTGTCATAGTATATATATTTCTCTTGGGTTGTATGGCACTTAAAGAGCTAATGAATGACTGGGACCAATGTAAAAGAAAAGTTCATTACAACTCGTTAAAAATGAATACAATTCTAAATCAATTCCCATTAGTTACAGTGTAGATATCGCACATGTCTTGGAAAAGTTTATTATAAATTCATGCTAACCCTGTGAGTAATAGTGGTTAGTCTGTATCTCCTTCCGTAATAAAAAAAAGAACAGGACAGACTGCATCCAGTACTTTCTTATTAAATGAAATATTTAAAAGACATCATCTTGCTTCTCATGGCCGTGTTCTGACTATGTCAGGTCAAATTAGCTAAGTATATAAATTGCAGTAAATATAAGTGACAGATAAATGAAATGCATGGCGACACTCCCATGAAAACCAACTATGGACTCCACACTAGGTGGCGATTTCACATGCCACCATCTGGGGATCCAAAAGGAGAAGAAGCCAATCTTCAAATGGTATTACGTCAGTGCCAACATTGTGCTTTTCTCTCTCCCCCTCTGCTGTGTGTTTGATTTTTTTCACCCAAAGCTCTATGACTTGTTCTTTGAAGATAAATGGAAGAGTAAAAGAGCTCTTCCATTTGTCTTTTTTTGCCTTAATCAATCTATTCTAGTCCTACACTCTTATTTTTAACTAAAGCTACTACATGGAATGTATGGAATACTATCTCTAATATCTGGTAATAAACGTTCTCAGATTTCAGCGTGTGGATTGCCTTTACCTCACTTACCAACACCTACCAAAATACAGACTATTATCAACCATTTAGAAGCCTGATTCACAGTTTCTGGGAGCTTACTATGTTCTAAATATCGTGTTAGGCATTAGCAGTAAAACTGTGAGCAGTACAGAGGAGGACTCTCACCTCAATAACTTATGAGTGGAAGAGAAAGGCACCTATACATACAATGACAATAAAGCATGATAAATTCCATGACAAGGGAATTCAAGGTGCTCTGGAAACATACAAAGAGGTTTTGAAACTGCTTTAGGGGTCCAGAGGATGTCCCCAGGGAAGGAACTGATAATTAATTAAGAATTAAGGGATAACTAGAAGTTACCTACGTAAATATATGGCTTGTTTCAATCAGCAGGAACAGGTGAGTGGAAAGGGCAGATGCAAGAGGCCACACAATACCAAAAAAACAACAAAAGAAAAGATATGACTAGAGCATTGGCAAGAAATTGGTCCTGATGACTGTGAGGAGGGGGCAAAGGTGAGATGAAGAAAGGCCTTGTAGGCAAGATCAAGACTGCATATTCCACCTGAAGTGAGGGAACAGTATTGTACATTTACGTATTAGAAAGAGTACTCCGGCAGCAGTGTGGAGAATGGATTATAAGGGAGCAAGCCTAGGGGCAGGGAGGTGGGTGACAATGGTGGATGTAGCCATAATAGGAGAATAACTCAAATATATTGAGAGCTTATAAGGTGTCAGACACTATTTTAACATGTGTGTTAATTCTTTAATTCTAACTACAACCCCATAAGGTCATATAACTATTATTCCTATTTTCTGAATGAGGAAGTTAAGACAGAAAAGACTGAGTAGTTTGCCCAAGCTTACACAGCTAGTGAAGAACATATCCAAAGTTTTAATCCAGAGAGTCTTAGCCCAGAGCCCACCTCCTTAAAAATCACTGCCTTATTAATACTTAGAACAGGGTAATGTCAATGAAAACAGAAGGTAGATCCTAAGGACTGAGAAATAAGCCATTTCCAGGTCAGAGTGAAGTTTTTGATGTTCAAGGCTGAACTGAGCATCGAATCAGGTAAACAATTCTTAGTGGAAATGCACCCAAACTAAAGAGGTCGAGAAAAGGGTGCAGGTCAAAATGAGGGGTCACAACACAGATCATTAGAGAAGGTCGGAACAGCCCAAAGTAGAGATCAAACATTTCAAAACAGAAAAGAAAACGAAAAGTGGAGCAAAGAAGGTAGTCTAAAGACAAAAATATTCAGAAACCGAGTATTCACAGCAACTAAAGGTAGAGACACAAGACGCAGGAAAACAGATGTGAAGTAACAAAACAAGACAGAGTAGGTTATGTGAGACAGGTTTTTGCCTCAGGCCTGGAGCTTTTTTATAGTTCTTGTTGAGTTCCAAACCAAAGTCTTTGTGACTTCTGGACTATGCCCTGCTGGGGTCAAGGGAAGGGAGTAAGTAATTGAGAGCATGTGATTGAATTGATGTCTGTCGGATGATAAGGAGTAGCAATTGATAGAAGATTCTTCTTGAGCAGAACATGGATGGTCTACTATAAATACCTGGTATTAATAGATTAGTGGGTTCCTCTGCATTGCAGAAGCTCAATAAAGATTTGTTGTATGGCTAAGTAAATGAATAAGTGAAGTTCCTGTTTCTTACATTAAATTATCAATGGCTAAAATAAAGGGAGTGGCTGTACACCTAAATTATCTAATATTGAAAAATAACGGGCATCCTTTTCAATAAGACCATTATTAAAGGTTAACCTCAGATTCCTGATCTCTTTGTTAATATTATGAAAGTCTAAAATAACAGTTTTCTATATTGTGGAGTCTTTAAAAAAAAAAAAAAAAAGAGTGTGACTATTAGAGAGAGGAATACCTAAATTTGGGAGCTTGTTCTACCACTGACCAGCCTCTGCTTCATCATCTGGAAAACTGGGATAATAATACTTAAATCTCAAGCTAATTATAAACAGAATTGGGAGTACACAAATACACCCTTATATTTCTAGTCAACTGATTGTTTTACCAAGGTGCCAAGACAGTTAGTGAAAGTATAGTCTTTTCATCAAATGCATATCCATATGCAAAATGATGAACTTAGACTCACCTCACACCATACACAAAAATCACCTCATGATTGTAGCCGTAAATGTAAAAGCTGAAACAATTTTTATGACACCATAACATAAAATCTTAGAGACTTTTTCTTAGACAAAGATTTCCTAGATAGGACTCCCAAAAAGAAAAAAAGAAAAAAAAAAAAAAGATAAATTGGCCCTCATCAAAGTTCAAAACTTTTGCACTTCATAAGACATTATAAAGAAAATAAAAAGACAAACAACAGAATGGGAGAAACATATCTGCAAAGCACAAATGTGGTAAAGTCCCAGCATCCAGAATTTACAAAGAATACTTCTAACTCAAATATTGCAAATCAATCAAAAAAGGGGGGGGGGCGGGTAAAGAGTATGAACAGATATTGTCCCAAGAGGATATGGTTGGCAAATAAGTACATGAAAAGATGTTCAACGCATTATTCATTAGGAAAATGCAAATTAAAATCACAACAAAATGCCATATTTCGCTCACTAGAACGGCTAAAATAAATGACAGACAATAACAAACGTATGTAAGGCTATGGAGAAACAGGAACCCTCATACACTGCTGGTGAAAATGTAACAAGTTGCAGCCACTTTGGAAAACAGTTTGGGAGTTTCTCAAATGGTTAAACATAAAAATACCATATGACCCAGAAATTCCACTCCCAGGTATATATGCAAAAGATTTGAAAACATATGTCCACACAAAATATGCACATGGATGTTCATAGATGTTCATAGCAACATTATTTATAATAGCCCAAGGCTTAAAATAACCTATATGTTCATCAGCTGGTGAGTGGATAGATAAAATAAGGTATATCCTATGTGAAATAATGTTCAGCAGTAAAAATGAAGGCATTACAGACACATGCTAAGGCATGGAAGAACCTCAAATGTTACCTTAAATGACAGACACCACATATTGTATAGTTTCTTTACAGGAAATGTCTCAAAAAGCAAACTTAAAGAGATAGAAAGTAGACAGTGTCTGCCAGGGGCTAGGGGGTGTGAGTGGATTAGGATTAGCTGTACATGGGCAAAAGGCATCCTACTGGAGGGATGAAAGTGTTCTAAAATTATCGTATTAATTGCCCCACTTGGTAAAGTAAGTGAAAATTAGTGCATTTTACATTGGAAATAGGTGAATTTTATGACATGTAAAAGATTTTTCAATAACGTTGATTAAAAAAAAAAAAACTAAAGAAAAATCCAAATGATCAGTCAGTTTTTGCTCTTAGAAAACTGTTTTTGCTACATATTCGAGAGAGAGGGCTCTGAATAAGCAAATCTGAAAAACGACTCTGCTGTCTAAACAGCCCTTCTTCCCACCTCCCCTCCCGGGCTCACGACAGCACAGATGCTCAGCACAGGGCCCAGCTGGTGGTGTCCAATGTCGCGGGCTTTGCTGCTTGCCTGGGTGAGGACGCTGGCCTCAGCATGTTAGCAATCCTTATTTGCTGGCTCTAATAGATACATTTTGCCTCCAGCAAAAAAGTCTGCAAATAGTTAATAAGAATAATGAGCAGTAGCAGAGAATTAATGGCCTCTTTATTATGAGAGATGGAGTCCAGTGTTCAGTGTTCTTGAATAGGAAAACTGTTCTACAGGCAAATTTAACTGGAGAGACCTTATTTAGCCAATTTTAAGGTAATAGGTTTTGGCTCCTAAATGTTAGTAAATGCAGAAGGGAAGAGTCCAAGTAAGGTCTGAGCCACTTACTTGGCACTTCCTCAGTTATGACAGGAAGATGAGGCTTGACTCCTCTGCAGCAGGTGGAAGGGTGACTACCTGCATCTCTTGCAAGAGGAAAACAAAGGAGAACAGTCTCTCGGGTGCACGTGAGCTTTATCATGGGTAACCTTTTGGCTTGTGCATTATTTCTACTTTTTCCAGGGATGCCAAAACCAACAGGATGTCTGTGTTATCACCATCTGGGGCCATACTATACTCATTTGGGTGAGAGGCTCTTGCCTATCTCACTGTCAACATGACTTGTGTTCATTAACGTATGTGTCAGACTGGGCCAGACCCCAGATGGCCAGGTCTTGGGTGAATCAGATCTGGGGCTCCTTGTGGATGGTAGCTCTGGACACCTGGTTACCAGGGATCATCAATAGAGATGGAATAGTCCAACTGACAAGTATATTGGGTTGCACTATAAGAAATCAGCCTTTTGCCTGTCATATATTTATTTAAGCTGTTTAAAAACAAGCAAACAAGCAACCAAAATGAACAACAACACAATGACAAAGCTCAGAGCAAAAGTTGTTGACATAATTGTAAGCAATTTCACAGTACTAGTGTCAGATTGCTAAAGCTGGCCAGGCAGGGTTGGGACCAATATACATAGAAAGAAGGGCCACCAAGATAAAGGGACCCATGATAGACCATCCTCACTCTACCCTTCAAAATTGTCATTATTCAGGCAGTATTCACATCCATGTCATAGGACAAGTCTTGTTGAAGAACTAAGGCAAGTTTTAACAACTGCACTACTTTAAAAACTTTTTTTTTTATACCATCAACTTACTTTTTTTACTTCTTCAAAAATAAAATGATAATGTGCCAGGCACTGTGATGGGCTTGGCAAGGACGAGAAGGTGACATCACAACCCTCTCAGGTCTTAGAGTGTCAAGGGTAAAGGAGAGATGTGCAGAGGGTTTCAAGGGAGAATATGCAAAGGGTCTTCTGAATGTTTAAAGGGGTGGGAGTGTCAGGTAAACGGGACATACCAATTCATAAAACAGGTGCAGAAAGACTGCACAGAGGAGGTACTAACAGAGACGTGCTTTAAAAAATGATTAGAGGCATGAGAGGAAGTATTTTTCAGGGATTCTTCCAGAGGAAGAACACAGCACAAGCAAGCCCCAAAGACAGGAAAGCCAGAGGGCTTCAGGGACCAGTCAGAAGTCCAGATTGATTGGCATGCAATATACTTTTACAGGGGAGCAGAACACCTAGGTACAAAGCACTGTGGAGAGTCTGTGATGGTAGACAGAGTAGTCAATCAGGATATTCCTTTGGTTAAAGACCTTAGTATGGATAACATGAATGCACAATAGTATGGTTAATCTGGTGATCATGTATGGAATGGGTTTGAATGAGGAGAGTTGAAAGGTAGGGAGTTCAGTTGGAAGGTTATTGGTTCCTCAAAGGTCCTGCTGAAGGTATACCTGAACTGAAGGTATTCTGGAATGAGCCCGGAATCTAGATCTCTTTAGAAGCTACTGCAATCCAGGTGAAAGACAATAACTTGACTTATGTTGGTTGTGCTATTAAAAAGAGAACAGGAATGAAAATTTGGGAGGTAGGATACGCTTCCAACTAATGATGTCGATACTATTAACAGACACAGATCTGTGGCATAGATCAGGGGCCCTTCCTCACTTCTCCGTGTCGATCTGCTTTCCTCTTTCCTCCCTTAAATGTCTCTTAGCTTCTAATGTATTTTTTTCTGAGCAAAATTGGTAGCAAGCTTCCAGCCTCAAATCCTCTTCTCCTTGCCAAAGACTAGAAAATGCAAAGGAAATCCTTTGGAACAAGCTTCAGGCAAACTGCCTATAACCTGAGGGGCAACCATCCTCAGCATCCTCAGTGTTTAGCACCTGGCCTGAGACCCAGTAAAGTTTCAATAAACATTTCTTAATGAATGAATGAATGAATGAAGACATGGTTTCTTTATACCTCAGTTCAACTCAAGGTGAATTAATTCTAGTGGTTCTATCTTCTTTAAAGGGTTCTATCAGGATTGAAATACCTCCCATCTCCCCATCCCTCTCCTCCTCCAAACACCACCACCACCTACTAAATTTGCTAGGCATTTTCTATGTTCTAGTCAATGCAATCAGCAGATGCATTCATCCCAAGGAAATATGTTTTCCTCTACTTCCACAGCTGTCTTTACTACGGCAGAGCTCAACACAGCCAGGGCAACTCACCTGGATAGTCTTCTCAGTGAAATTTTCAAGAAGGAAGGGAATTCATTATCTTGAGCTCCCTCTCACAAAGCTTTCTTCCCTCAACAAAACTCAGCAATTAACCATATTTACCTCACCCTCAAGACAGCTCCCACTGCATTCCTTGAACTGCTTTTCTTTGGGGAGATGAGAATAATGGAACAAAGTGGCCAAGGATTCTGGGATGAAAACAGCATGCTGGCATCAAGCCCCAGGGCTTGATAGAACCAAGTGGAAGGTGCCACAGAGGTGAGTCGCTTTTAAGGAAACTCACAGAGACAATCAATTTGATCACACAGGCAGACACTGAGGTATTTGTCAAAATGTCAAGGTCATGGATAGTGCCAAAATATTTGCTTTTCAACGCATTAGTCTTTTTAAAAGCCTGTATCTAATGCGACATTGGACACAGTTCTGTTTTTTTCTTTTTTTTTTTTTCCTTCCATCACAGTATTCTGTTAGGAAATACAATATGCTAGTTTTCTTTTGGGTCTGAATTTTATACATGGAGATTTCCTGCCATACAGAGGAAGAATAGAAAGTTATTTGTGTGTGTGTGTGTGTGTGTGTGTGTGTGTGTGTGTGTTTATTTTTGAAAGGTTTGAGAAATATATAACAGTAAGTGACTATCAGGTCCATTCTTTCTCTGTGTTAAACCTAAAAGCCAGCTGGGAGGGGGATCTTTCAGGAGAATAGAAGACTTGGCACATGGCAGAGGCTTGGACCACAGCCCTAACACATGCCAAGCTACATCGCACACCTCCCGTTGATGTTACCCAAGACAGCCTCCTCCTTGTTCTCCTTCCGATACCCACAGAAAATGACTGAAGTCTGCATTAGCCCACTGGCTCCCGCGGCATGCCTGGTCGCCCCACAGAAGAGCTTGACCCTGTGTTACCAGGAGTGGCTTATTTAATGCCAAAAGATCATGGTTGGTCACCCTAACTCAGAGATTATTTAATTTAAAATGGAAAAATTAAAAATAATCTACTCCTACTGAAATGACACAGTATGCATAAACTACTGTAGCATTAAAATGATATTTTTTCATATAAGAAATAGTAAAGAGGAACAATCTGTTGCTCCTCGAGTGAATTATTGGGACAGGGAGAGAAATTTTTTTTTTTTTTAAGTACTATGTAGGAAACATCTTAAAACAGAATGGTCAGCTGTAAAAAATGCTACATGAAAGACTCTCACATATACTGGGCCATTAATAATTTTAGTTTCTGTAGATTTCAAGGAAGATGTCTTATTTTCTTATGAGGAGGAGTGGTACTAGGTAGGTAATCTCTCTCTCAGCTTTCTGCTCTTTCATGAATTTACTTTATTTCTGGCCAATAATAAAGAATTCTCCCTCAACCTCCCTCCTTCTCTACCCACATGTAGCTGGATCTGCCTATTCTGCCTTGGAATATTTGTCTTGTGTAAGGATTGAAGGTCTTTTCAGCTAATAACATAAAAATAGTTCACATATGTCACTAGGGCTTTTTCCACAATGACTTGGACCTGAGTTTCTGTCCTAGTTTCTAATCAGCTGAGAACTTGGCTGGATGTATTTAAAATTGTCTCATTTTCTTTGTATGTAGGTAATTGTAACAATCACAATTACAACAGCAAATATTTAATACACGCTGGGTACTCTTAGAAGTGCTTTATGTGCATCAAACCATTCTGTCCCCTCTGGAACTCCAAGGTAGCCATCATAGCTCTACTTTACAGGTGAGAAAATTGAGGCCCAGTGAGGTCAAATGATCTTCCTAAAGTGAGGATTAATTGAGATAAACGGAAAAGATTATCAGCGCTGATCGTGGGGACAGTGCTCAATAAATGTCCTCTCTCCCTCCTTCCTTCATCCTTCTCTTCTTCCCTAACTTCCAAATCCTTACAAATACTTCTCTACAAGCCTTAAAATCCACCATAGATATGAAGAATGAGGCACAATGCACTACATTCAAAATTCTGTCACTTTTGCTAAAGACACAAAATATGCAATGAGAGTTAAAGATTGGTCATTTTACAACTGTGCAAAGATTGTTTCGTTCTTACTCTGAGAGTCTAGCCAAGTGTCCTATCTGCATTGAAAAATATAGTATGTATGTTTGGTATAGCACGTATGCTCTGATATAAGAGCATTGGCTGGGGTCAAGAAGCTGGAGCTCTGCAATTCTGCAGCTCTGATTTTGACAGACAGATCCCTGTTTGTTCCTTGGGCACAGTGCAATCATTTGGCTTCAGTTTACCTATCTATATAGTGGGATTTACAATAACTTTCATCTGACTCATGGTAAGGATAAAATTATATGATGGATATGAAAGTAACTTCTAACTAGAAGCACCTTTTAACATAAAGCAACTGACCTCACAATCCTGAAGGAGGAATGTGTTCTCAAGCTGCACAGCTGCATCCACATCTGCTGGGGATGGGAAAATGCGGTGATAAAACTCTTTCACCAGTAGCAACTTCGTTCTGAGCACCAGCCAGTTAGAGTGGTCAAGCCAACTGAGATTTCTGGCCACACTTCTAGGGGTTATTTATACATCTCAACTCAGTTTGCAATCTCTACTGAGCCCGCTGGATAAACTGTGTTAGAGAGCCATTGGCTATTATTGGATTTAGCTCAAAAGGTAGGAACAGGAGACTACCTGGGATTTCTATGGACACTAGTCTTGCAGAGTAGTTTTGCTAAAAGGTACACAGCAGGGTAGTGACAGCTATACCATACCCATCTTAAACCACAGAATCTTTTTCTCTCTCTCTTTCTCTCTCTTTAGTTGGTCTGTCTATGAGAGAGAGAGAGAGAGAGGAGAGAGAGAAAGAGAGAGAATAACTAAATGCATAAACCAGAGTACATGCTGGAGAGCCAAAACAAACTTTCTTACCACACTGAGCACAAGAATATTGAGCCAGCTGAGGACGGAGACCAGATGAGATTCCAGTCTCAAGTCATCATGGCAGAAATAAAAAGAAAATAGCCATTAGTCTTCCAGAAGACAAAGTGCAGAGATTTGTTCAACTACAAAAGGTACAATTGATATTGACTATTATTTCCTTCTTCCCTCCCTCTGATATTCACAAAGCAAAAGTCTAATGCATCAGAAGCCCTCCAATGGCAGATATATATATTTTTTAACATCTTCATTGAAGCATAAAGGTTTACAATGTTGTGTTAGTTTCTGCTGTATAACAAAGTGAATCAGTCATACATATACATATATCCCCATAACACCTCCCTCTTGCGTCTCCCTCCCACCCTCCCTATCCCACCCCTGCAGGTGATCACAAAGCATGGACATGATCTCCCTGTGCTATGCAGCTGCTTCCCACTAGCTATCTGTTTTACATTTGGTAGTGTATTTATGTCAATGCCACTCTCTCACTTCGACCCAGATTACCCTTACCCCTCCCCGTGTCCTCAACCCCATTCTCTAAGTCTGCGTCTTTATTCCTGTCCTGCCCCTAGGTTCTTCAGAACCTTTTTTTTTTTTTTAGATTGCATACATATGTGTTAGCGTACGGTATTTGTTTCTTCTCTTTCTGACTTACTTCACTCTGTATGACAGTCTCTAGGTCCATCCACCTCACTACAAATAACTCAATTACATTTCTTTTTATGGCTGAGTAATATTCCATTGTATATATATGCCACACTTCTTTATCCATTCATCTGTCGATGGACACTTACGTTGCTTCCATGTCCTGGCTATTGTAAATAGTGCTGCAGTGAACATTGTGATACATGACTCTTTTTGAATTATGGTTTTCTTAGGGTATATGCCCAGTAGTGGGATTGCTGGGATATATGGTAGTTCTATTCTTAGTTTTTTAAGGAAACTCCATAATGTTTTCCATAGTTGCTGTATCAATTTACATTCCCAACAATAATGCAAGAGGGTTCCCTTTTCTCCACACTTTCTCCAAAATGTATTGTTTGTAGATTTTTTGATGATGGCCATTCTGACAGGTGTGAGGTGATACCTCACTGTAGTTTTGATTTGCATTTCTCTAATGATTAGTGATGTTGCACATCCTTTCATGTGTTTGTGGGCAATCTGTACATCTTCTTTGGAGAAATGTCTATTTAGGTCTTCTGCCCAGTTTTGGATTGGGTTGTTTGTTTTTTTGATATTGAGCTGCATGAGCTGCTTGTATATTTTGGAGATTAATCCTTTGTCAGTTGCTTAATTTGCAAATATTTTCTCCCATTCTGAGGGTTGTCTTTTCGTCTTGTTTATGGTTTCCTTTGCTGTGCAAAAGCTTTTAAGTTTAATTAGGTCTCATTTGTTTATCTTTGTTTTAATTTTCATTACTCTAGGAGGTGGGTCAAAAAACATGTTGCTGTGGTTTATATCAGAGAGTGTTCTGCCTATGTTTTCCTCTAAGAGTTTGATAGTATCTGGCCTTACATTTAGGTCTTTAATCCATTTTGAGTTTATTTTTGTGTATGGTGTTAGGGAGTGTTCTAATTTCACTTTTTTACATGTAGCTGTCCAGTTTTCCCAGCACCAGTTATTGAAGAGGCTGTCTTTTCTCCATTGTATATTCTTCCCTCCTTTATCAAAGACAAGCTAACCACATGTGCGTAGGTTTATCTCTGGGCATTCTATCCTGTTCCATTGATCTCTATTTCTGTTTTTGTGCCAGTACCAAACTGTCTTGATTACTGTAGCTTTGTAGTCTAGTCTGAAGTCCGGGAGCCTGATTCCTCCAGCTCCGTTTTTCTTTCTCAAGATTGCTTTGGGTATACGGGGTCTTTTGTGTTTCCATACAAATTGTGAAATTTTTTGTTCTAGTTCTGTGAAAAATGCCATTGGTAGTTTGATAGCAATTGCATTGAATCTGTAGATTGCTTGGGTAATATAGTATTTTCACAATGTTGATTCTTCCAATCCAAGAACATGGTATATCTCTCCAACTGTTTGTATCAACTTTAAATTCTTTCATCAGTGTCTTATTCTTTTCTGCATACAGGTCTTTTGTCTCCTTAAGTAGGTTTATTCCTAGGTATTTTATTCTTTTTGTTGTAATGGCAGATGGGGGTGTTTCCTTAATTTCTCTTTCAGATTTTTCATCATTAGTGTATAGGAATGCAAGAGATTTTTGTGCATAAATTTTGTGTCCTGTTACTTTACCAAATTCATTGATTAGCTCTAGTGGTTTTCTGGCAGCATCTTTAGGATTCTCTATGTATAGTATCATGTCATCTGCAAACAGTGACAGGTTTACTTCTTCTTCTCCGATTTGGATTCCTTTTATTTCTTTTTCTTCTCTGATTGCTGTGACTACAACTTCCAAAACTATGTTGAATAATAGTGGTGAGAGTGGGCAACCTTGCCATGTTCCTGATCTTAGTGGAAATGGTTTCAGTTTTTCATCATTGAGAATGATGTTGTCTGTGGGTTTGTCATATATGCCCTTTATTATGTTGAGGTAAGTTCCCTCTGTGCCTAGTTTCTGGACAATTTTTATTACAAATTTGAATTTTTGAATTTGAATTTTGTCAAAATCTTTTTCTGCATCTATTGAGATTATCATATGGTTTTTATCCTTCAGTTTGTTAATATGGTGTATCACATTGACTGATTTGCGTATATTGAAGAATCCTTGCATTTCTGTGATAAACCCCACTTGATCATGGTGTACAACCCTTTAAATGTGCTGTTGGATTCTGTTTGATAGTATTTTGTTGAGGATTTCTGCATCTATGTTTAACAGTGATATTGGCCTGTAGTTTTCTTTTTCTGTGACATCTTTGTCTGGTTTTGGTATCGGGGTGATGGTGGCCTTATAGAATGAGTTTGGGAGTGTTCCTCTATCTGCTATATTTTGAAAGAGTTTGAGAAGGATAGGTGTTACCTCTTCTCTAAATGTTTGATAGAATTCGCCTGTGAAGCCATCTGGTCCTGGGCATTTCTTTGTTGGAAGATTTTTAATCACAGTTTCAATTTCAGAGCTTCTGATTGGTGTGTTCATATCTTCAATTTCTTCCTGGTTCATTTTCCGAAGGTTGTGCTTTTCTAAGAATTTGTCCGTTTCTCCCAGGTTGTCCATTTTATTGGCATATAGTTACTTGTAGTAATCTCTCATGATCCTTTGTATTTCTGCAGTGTCAGTTCTTACTTCTCCTTTTTCATTGCTAATTCTTTTGATTTGAATCTTCTCCCTTTTCTTCTTGATGTGTCTGGCTAATGTTTTATCAACTTTGTTTATCTTCTCAAAGAACCAGCTTTTAGTTGTATTGATCTTTGCTATCATTTCCTTCATTTATTTTTCATTTATTTCTGATCTGATTTTTATGATTTCTTTCCTTCTGCTAACTTTGGGTTTTTTTGTTCTTCTTTCTCTAAATGCTTTAAGTGTAAGTTTAGGTTGTTTATTTGAGATGTTTCTTGTGTCTTGAGGTAGGATTGCATTACTATAATCTTCTCTCTTAAAACTGCTTTTGCTGCATCCCAGAGGCTTTGGGTCATCGTGTTTTCATTGTCACCTTTTTTCTAGGTATTTTTTGATTTCCTCTTTGATTTCTTCAGTGATCTCTTGGATATTTAGTAGTGTATTGTTTAGCCTCCATGTGTTTGTATTTTTTACAGTTTTTTTCCTGTAATTGATATGTAGTCTCATAACGTTGTGGTTGGAGAAAAATACTTGATACAATTTCAATTTTCTTAAAGTTGCCAAGGCTTGATTTGTGACCCAAGATATGATCTATCCTGGAGAATGTTACATGAGCACTTGAGAAGAAAGTGTATTCTGTTGTTTTTGGATGGAATGTCCTATAAATACCAATTAAGTCTATCTTGTTTAATGTAACATTTAAAACTTGTGTTTCCTTATTTATTTTCATTTTGGATGATCTGTCCATTGGTGAAAGTGGGGTGTTAAAGTCCCCTACTATGATTGTGTTACTGTCGATTTCCCCTTTTATGACTGTTAGCATTTGCCTTATGTATTGTGGTGCTCCTATGTTGGGTGCATAAATATTTACAACTGTTATATCTTCTTCTTGGTTTGATCCCTTGATCATTATGTAGTGTCCTTCTTTGTCTCTTGTAATCGTCTTTATTTTAGAGTCTATTTTGTCTGATACGAGAATTGCTACTCTGGCTTTTTTTGATTTCCATTTGCATGGAATATCTTTTTCCATCCCCTCACTTTCAGTCTGTATGTGTCCCTAGGTCTGAAGTGGGTCTCTTGTAGACAGCCTATATATGGGTCTTGTTTCTGTATCTATTCAGCCAGTCTATGTCTTTTGGTTGGAGTATTTAATCCATTTACATTTAAGGTAGTTATTGATATGTATGTTCCTATTGCCATTTTCTTAATTGTTTGGGGTTTGTTATTGTACGTCTTTTCCTTCTGTGGTGTTTCCTGCCTAGAGAAGTTCATTTACATTTGTTGTAAATTGGTTTGGTGCTGCTGAATTCTCTTAGCTTTTGCTTGTCTGTAAAGGTGTTAATTACTCATTCAAATTTGAATGAGATTCTTGCTTGGTAGAGTAATCTTGGTTGTATTTTTGTCCTTTTCATCCCTTTAAATATGTCCTGCCACTCCCTTCTGGCTTGCAGAGTTTCTGCTGAAAGATCAGCTGTTAACCTTATGGGGATTCCCTTGTATGATATTTGTTGCTTTTCCCTTGCTGCTTTTAATATTTTCTTTTGTATTTAATTTTTGATAGTTTGATTAATATATGTTTTGACATGGTCCTCCTTGGATTTCTCCTGTATGGGACTTTCTGTGCTTCCTGAACTTGATTGACTCTTTCCTTTCCCATATTAGGGAAGTTTTCAACTATAATCTCTTCAAATATTTTCTCAGTCCTTTTCTTTTCCTCTTCTTCTTCTGGGACCCCCGATAATTTGAATGTTACTGTGTTTAATGATGTCCCAGAAGTCTCTCAGACTGTCCTCAATTGCGTTTATTCTTTTTTCTTTATTCTGCTCTATGGTAGTTATTTCCACTATGTTATCTTCCAGGTCACTTATATGTTCTTCTGCCTCAGTTATTCTTCTATTGATTCCTTCTAGAGAATTTTAAATTTCATTTATTTTGTTGCTCATCATTTTTTGTTTGCTCTTTAGTTCTTCTAGGTCCTTGTTAAACGTTTCTTGTTTTCTCCATTCTATTTCCAAGATTTTGAGTCATCTTTACTATCATTACTCTGAATTCTCTTTTAGGTAGACTGCCTATTTCGTCTTCATTTGTTTGGTGTGGGGGGTTTTTACTTTGCTCCTTCATCTGCTACGTATTTCTCTGTCTTCTCACTTTGCTTAACTTACTGTGTTTGGGGTCTCCTTTTTGCAGGCTGCAGGTTCGTAGTTCCCATTGTTTTTGGTGTCTGCCCCCAGTGGGCAAGGTTCTTTCAGTGGTTTGTGTAGGCTTACTGGTGGAGGGGACTTTTTCTTGTGTTCTGGTGGATGAGGCTGGATCTTGTCTTTCTGATGGGCAGGACCACGTGTGGTGGTGTGTTTTTGTGTGTCTGTGGACTTATTATCATTTTAGGCAGCCTCTCTGCTAATGGGTGGGGTTGTGTTCCTGGCTTGCTAGTTGTTTGGCATGGAGTGTCCAGCACTGGAGCTTGCTGGTCATTGAGTGGGGTTGGGTCTTAGCATTGAGATGGAGATCTCTGGGAGAGCTCTCACCAATTGATATCATGTGGGTCTGGAGGTTTCTGGTGGTCCAGCATCTTGAACCCAGCTCTCCCACCTCAGAGGCTCAGACCTGACACTCGGCCTGAGCACCAAGACACTGTCAGCCACATGGCTCAGAAGAAAAGCGAGAAAAAAAAAAGAAATAAAATAAAATAAGGTTATTAAAGTAAAAAAAAAAACTATTAAAATAAAAAAATTTAAAAAGTAATAAAAAAAAAGAAGAGAGCAACCAAACTAATAAACAAATCCACCAATGATAACAAGTGCTAAAAACTATACTAAGATAAACATAAAAATCAGAAACTAGTCAGTCACAGACTGCAAACCCCAGGTCTACTTTTGCTCCCAGAGTTCACCATAATAGCAAATATTTTGAAAGGTAGTCTCATTCAGGTCAGACAAACCCAGCTTCCTTATGATCACTATGTTGTTTTTTGTAATATTAACATGGAATTGCATCAATCCACTCAAACCCTCTCCCAGGTCTCCCTCCAGAACCTGAGTGCCAGTTTGCAGGACAGTCAGCTGACAGTGTTTACTTGCAGACTGAGACCAGTGAACAAAGCAAAGCCCCCCATAGGCTCCTCATCATCATTCTTCTCTAGGAATCTAGGAACTATTCATAATAGACTTGTCTGGTCCCTGTTGTAAGCTTAAGGTAGTTATGCAAATTAGCAACAGATTGAAAACAACCTCGGTACTGGTCAGTAGAATTTCTTAAGGTAATATATATCATTTAGCCATTGTTCTGGCTATTTTGTATGTGCCATAAAAGAAGCATCTACCACACGCCCAGAATTCATGGATTGAATTGTAAATAGTTTGCTTTAACTCCTCTAGACTCCACTGTCACACTCGCTCTACTTTTCACTCTAGTTTTCCTGAATCTTGTGGCTGCCAACCTCGCTGTCTATCTGACATTTACTTTCCATGCTGATCCTTCCAACTACTCCTTTACCTGTTCTCCTTTGATCTTGCTCGCTATTAATCATCTTTCAGGAATATTCTTTCCTGCTTGGCCTTGTTCTCCAGATGTCCTTGTCCAGACGTAGCCCCTGTGTATCACACTCAAACCCACATGCCCCCATTTAATTGGACTGGATAATGTGAGAAGGGATCTGAACAAAGCTTATCATTAAGTAACAAACTTATTGTGCATCTATCACATCCAAAGTACTCCCTCAGATAGTCTGGGCTTACTGAAAGTCATAAAATTAGATCCCTGATACTTTTAAAGAGTTTCCCAAATCTATCTGGCAAGGAAATGTCATCTCCAAAATTTCTTTCATCAGTATTTTTTTCCTTTATAACACTTGTAACATATAACATGATGCCTTCCTTCAATCCACCATCTAGATTTTGAGAGAAAAGGAGTATTGGAAAACAACCCAGTACTAAACAACAACAAAGACCACAAGGTAGGAGATGTCCCAGGAGAGGATGTGACTAATTGCTAACTGAGAAAATCATTGAAGTTGGTGAGGTTAGGAGTGGGGAGGTCACTGTGTACGTGAAGCCTTCATGGCAGGGAGACAAGGGGAGTAGCCTTTCTAGCAGAACTGCACTAGGGGTCAAAGGTGGAATTATATCAAAAAGAGAACAAAAACCCTGACAGAGGGGGTTAGCTTAGTCGATACCTGGGAAGTCAATATCTGGGTGCCAGTTCTGTAGAGGAAATTTAAGATATTAAGACTGAAGTAAAATTGAATTGACTTAAATCTTTGCTTTTTTTCATTAAAAAAAAAAAAAAAAAAAAAAGTGAAAGCAAACAAACAAAAATCCCCAGAAAATCCTTTAGAGTCTAGGAACTTAAGTCTTATTTTAAGTTCTTCTAACCAGGGCATAAGAAATCACTGTTTGTGCCAAAGGCCTTTGGAATGACTTAAGTTTGGGTTTTATATTACCAAGTAAGACTTCGCAGATGAAGAGCAGCAAAGTTCCATCCCTGGAAACAGGGACACTCTACTCAAGCACAACTGAATTGCAGCCAGAATGATGCTTAGTCTATTCAAGATTTCCTTCTCTTCTGCAGCCCATAACTCTGATCTCACTGACTGGATGCCTTTGAAGCCTAACTCTGCCTTTGATCCACTCTGACTCATTATTAGCTCAAGTTATTTGATCTCTTACAGGTCATAAATATTCTCATATTGAGATTTCCCAAAGAGCCGCTTACCTAACATGAGCCAGAAACAGCCCTTCCTAGAAGATACCTTTGCCCCTGGTCATCTGAGACCCATCCTCTACTGACTTTGTGGATAAGGCCTTGTTAAGATGATCTTGGGCCTTCTGTCTACTGGTGTAAATAAAATGGCAGCAAGTTCAGGCTGGAGGTGGTGATGCTTTTAGTAGTCGAGCACAATTATGTTCTGCTCTCCTGCTTTTAAAGGCAGAATTTGTGTTGCTGATAGATCTGGGAGATGCTCTACCAATTAGCCCATGGTTTAAAAGCAGTGGGGTTTAACAATATAGGCAGCACAACATGTAATGCAAATAAGACTAAGCATGGCTGTGATAAATGTGTCTTATCCAGGGTAGTGCCAGCAACATGATCTGAACTCACAAATCCTGCTATTGGGTAGCAACAGAAATCCACAGGGGTGTGTTATCAGCAGCAAAGGGCAGGGGGAACCTGTAAAGGAGGAGTTTTTCTCTAAATCATGGCAGAGGTAAATAAATATCCTCAGAATCTAGATGATCATCTTTTCAGAAGGTGGCCCATGGGGACTGATTTACTCACCCTGCACTGAAAGCCACCAGAACTAGATGAACCCCAATCTGTGACCATTTTTCACAAGGCGGGCCAAGGGTAGGATAATGCTATCCCTTAGATTTCCAAGAGGACATCGTTTTGTTTTCTTTTATTCCTTCATATAAACTTGAGACATTACACTTATATCTTAAAGCACTGTAATTATTATAGATTTTCATTAAAATAAACTCATAAATCAGTGGGAGAAAAAACCATTGCCAGATCTTGTGTCCCAATTTTTGGTGTAGGAAATTTATGGTCACCATAAGCTAGAAACCTCATGCAGTGACAAGGTCTGCCTAGGTGAATTAAGAGTTCCTACCTATGGCTTTTTTGCTTTCTGGCAAGAAACACGGAATAAAAGAAAAAGACAATGGAATTTTATGTTAACTGACTTCTGCTCTTCTTGTTCTGCCATAATATTCCTAACAAAAATAATTATAATAACGCGACTTTAATTTTATATTCCACTTCGCAATTTACAAATTGTTTTGTGTGTATTAGTATGACACTCCTAATAGGAGTATGGTCTTTATTTTTTCCATATCACAGATAAGGAAATTATGGATAGAGAAGAACAGAATTGTGCAAGGGTGAGTAAATAATTGACCTGAATGAGCTGCCAGGTCATGTACCTGCCCAAGAGATATTCTGCTCTGTTTACTCTCCCCTACTGTTATAAGTGCCTCAGAGTCTCCCTGATATCCAAGGAGCACTGGAGAAATAATGGGATAACAAGGAAAAAATGTAGCTACTGTGCAAACTTCCAAAGCTCCAAGGAGCAATTTGCTTTGAATAGTAAGAATAGTTACAAGACTGAGTTTTAGGAATAAAGAGACCTCAAACCTAACCAAAGGAAAATCACACTTACCTAGATTAAGACACTGTGTACTTTTTTGATGCACTTCTCACCGTTGAAAATTTAGATTTAATTGTGTGTGATCATTTAATTAAGTCTTCTCTCACTAGCCTGAAACTTCCATTAAAACAGAGATTTTATTTGCTCTTCTGCTCACCATTTTATCTCATGTCGAGCACAGTGTGTGGCACTCAATACGTATTAATTGAATGGTTGAATAAATGGACTAATGAGAGGACAAAGACCCTAAAGAAGGATAGAAAAAGATGACTTTCAATTTGAAATGGGGAATCTCATATTAAATATGAGAAGAATTAGAAGGGGCAGTCTGATCAACACAGTATACTTTTTTGAGTCTATGTTTTGGGATATCAAGTTAGCCTTAATTTCAGCTGCTGGTACCTTATTATGGGAGAGCAAAAAAAGTCAACTCTGTTTCGAGTGAAAGAGAAAGAAAGATTGGGAGAAATAGTTGCCTGATTGAACAAAAATAAAATTATCAGTGTACTGGGATAGCCACAGTTAGGAGAATATTTCTTCCCAGAATGTGCAGTTGGAAATAGCCATTGTAATCATTATGTCTAAGAGAGGTAACTCTTAAGTCCAGTGTTAGCATGGTGTGCAGGGTATATGATGCACCTTGGGTGGCAGTTCCTTTGCTTTCTGACTATATCCACTTAAAGATGGATAACCAGCTTTGGTGGAAGAACTGTCTATAGAATGTACAGAGATAGGCAAATCTGAGCCATTGGATTGGGCTTAAACCTCAATCCTGGCCTTCTTAATGGTAAACGTAAAAAAGTTGATCCAAATGGCTTTGGTTCCAAGTTCAGCTTCTGTATTTTTCTCTTCCCTGTTTCCTGTGTCTTACTTGCAGTCTCAGAGAAGTCATTGTGAGGTCAAGTTGACATACGCAGCATCTTAAAATACTAAATGGCCTGTAATGAGGGTAATGGTTGCCATGCATTCAGTACCACTGACTTCTTGTAAAAGAATATTAGTTGCTAAGAGCAATAGAACACTCCTGGAAGTCTTCAGATGTGTTGCTACTGAATATAAAATTTCTAATCTGGTGCTTTTAAGTCAGGTAGAATTTTTGCTTCAGTAAGAAATACACTATTTATATATAAGTTCATAATTTACCAATAGATCTTTTTGCTTTTAATTTTTAACAACATGTTGGGTAACGGGGTTGATTTTCCAATCTCCCATTGACTGGTAATGTAAGAAGTGTCTTATTGACACTTGTCTCCAGCTTTCTGCATATGTTAATACTAACCAGGAAAAAAGTGGCACATTAGTTAAACATTAGATAGAGTCTTAAAGGCCAAGTTCTCTTCATCCTCAGTGACCTATTTCTCCTACTGTGGTACATTGTCCTGCTGCCCTTCTCTGTGCTGTTCCTTCATTTCTTTCCTGTCATGGGACTCATTGTCCCAAGTCTCCATTTCAAAGCCTCAAAATGCTTAATATAGGCTGAATACATAGGTGTTCCAAATAAATTTGTTGAGTAATTCAATTAAGAGAAGAGGCAAACTCTCAAAGCCATTCAGAGTTACGCTCTTCCTTGGATAAATTTGCTAACATGAAAAAGTGTGTCATGAATTAAGACACTAGATGCAACTCTACCTCCAGAATTTAACAGAGCTCAAATAATGTCATTGTTACTAGATTGTTCCTAATAGGTGTCCCATCCATATCTGGGTGCCAAATTCTGTTTATTTAAGTCTTCCTCAAAGGCAGGTTCTAAGCCTTTATCCCTGTTTATAAAACATTTTGAGATCTCCCTGAAAGTCATTAAGGAATGAAATGTTAGTTATTGTTCTAGCTCAGCTGGGAGTCAAGTTCATCAAACATCACTAGGAAAAACTCTCCAGCTAATTGGACTTTGCTTGTTTTCAGACACCTGCCAGAATTTTTTTCACATCCATAGGTTGTTAACTACATTATCATTTTGGGGGTTTGCTTTTACCTTTCTTTCCAGAAGTTTCCAGAAAACATCCCTTGCATCAGCCCATTCATACTTTAAGTGCCTCCATGAAACATGATGAGGTGGGAGTGAATGAGGATTTGGAGGCGCCATTTTGAATTGGGGCTTCTATGAAAAGGTTTTCTTCATGTAATGAATTCTGGTAAAGCTAGAACTAGAACCCAGATCGGCTGTTCACTAAGTGATGGGAGGGAATCTCCTGACTGAGGTTATTGTTTCAATTTATAGGCAATAAGAGTCAAAGGGCAGCATGAAGGTATCTATATAATGCCATGGTGCGAATTGAGCTCAGTCTGATAATCAACTCAAGAATAAAGAAGGCTAATTTTGCATGTTCCAGACTCTGGCTGATCTCTAGCCCTGTGGATACTAGAGCAAACTTTCTGATATCACCTGTTGGTCACCCTTTGCCTCATTAAATGACTGTGGATTAGTGAGCACGTAGAATCCGGAAACAGTTCCATCCGAGGGAAGGCAAATTGAAGTCCAACTTCAAAGCAACACACCTGACCTCATATAAAAGTGTTCTAGTTTATTACTTTGCACGACTGTGTGTTTCAATTTATTACACTGATGACTTACCTTGTACTATTCTGTGTTCAATTATGTATTTCCTGTTCTCATTACAGAGCTTCAAACGACTGCAAAGATATATTCATTTAATGCTTTTTTTGCTCTTTTAAAATTTTTATCACTCAGAAAGGAGGAAGAAAATGGTTTGAACATTAGCACTGGGTATAAACTCAGATTGATTTTATGTACTTAAATTACTCTGTTAATTGGAGCAAAGAAACTCTTTCACCTGAAATAACTGACTAGTAGCTAGAAAAATATATTTTGGGGTCTTAACTATTCAGATATTTTGCATATACTAGCACATCCAATATGTAACTCAATACAAAGAAATCAGAATAATGTAAAACTCTTGGGGGTCCAAAGAGACCAAGTGTACCAGGTAGTGTTTTGGGAAAAGATGGGGGCCATAATCTGAGAGACATGTTTTAGTAGAGAGTCTTCCATTTACTAAGTTTGTGGTTTGGGAGAGTTTTATTTGTGGGAAAAAAGTTATCTGTAGTTATGCCTCATTCTTAAATGATATGGCTATTTTTTATATTAAAAGACAAAATTAATCTAAGCTAAAATAATAAGATATATACGATGAACAACGTATAAGTCAGTGTCCTCTCTTACTCCATAGAGAAAGAAGGATAATGAGGTTGCTCTAGCCACTGTCTTATCTTAAATAGGTTCGTCAGTGGGTTATGACTTAAGGAACAAAGAATACAGCACTTGTCCCCTCACTATACCTCTCTTTTCTGATGTTTAAAATGTATCTATTGAGCAAAGCAATGAGCGAAGGCTTAAATGCTGATACCTCTGAGAGAGGTAACCCAGTTACATTCATCCTAAAGGATAAATGAATGATTCCAATGCCTATCCTGAAGAACAATACAAATGTCAATGGATTCTCAGGTAAGAGGCAGTGTAAGTTGTCATGCACGAGAAAAAGAAAATGGCATAAACCAAATGGGAGACCTAGATAGGTAGAGAAGAAACAGTTCTTCGCAGTTTGAATGTGCACCAGGCCTGATGATGAGTAGGAGAATCAGAGGAGCTTCTCTTATTTTTATCATCAAAGAATGTGATAGATTCATTTGACATTCAGTCTCCTTGCTTAGCTTTTATGCACTTATAGTGTGAAGAACAAGTTCATTTTGAACAGTTATACCTCAGGTGCCAGGACAATGTAGGTGAGAAAATAAAAAAGAATCAAATACCATGTAACAGAACAACTGGTACCCAGTTGATTAGAACCACTGTCTAATTAGCTATTCCACTTTCCTTTCCCCATAAATGAGCAAGCGCAGACTGTAAGTGAATTTGGGGATCTCTGTAATCTGAGGTTTAGAGCCATTGACTGAAGCCACAGAAGGACTAAAAAGTAAAAGCAGTTTCTCCTTTCTGAAATCACGCCATTCCTCTGCCCATAATCTTCTGCTTTTGCCAAGGCTGGACAGTGCTTGCACCTAGACATTAGGCATCTTTTCTACCGATTGCTTCTAGTATCTGCACATTCCAGGTATAACCATTTGTCTTTTAGAATGCTGTTAAATTCTTCCCCCAAACCTCATAATAAAATAGTTTTTATCCTTGTTAATCAAAAAAGCTTGCAATTCAGCATTTTTGACTTAGAAACAAAAAGTATTGTCACTATGAGAAAGTCATAGTATTGTGACTCATTACTAGAAACATTCATTCAAAGCAACAAGTTGAATATGACAAATAATGGACAAGCATCTCTTTGTTTAGGCTACACAATGGATCTGTTTGTCCTCCTGACTAATTCTTTTTACCAATTTAATTCAATTTGGAAGTAGTAAGTCTCATGGGTGGTATGGTGTCTTACCATATCCTGAAATTCACTTAATGCTGTTTTCTTCACTCACTGCATTCACCTGATAAGCATTATGAAGTCTTAAAACATTGCTAGGCACTGTGCTAGATGCTAGGAATATAAAAATTAAAGGGAGGGCTTGCTGACCACGTCTTCTGCTAGCGAAGGGCTTCTGGGGATTGCAAGCACCCTCTAACCCTCCCTTGCTCCGCTCTTCCTAAGACTTCGTGAGGATCAAGACTTGGAGTTTCTGGATTACTTCATTTCCCTAAACCATTGAAACAAATACAAAGCATCACCTTATCCAGAGCATTCCCTTTAAGCTATATTGCATTTCATCCAGCACCGAACTCAATTTCTAGTTCACTCTGACTTTAAGTAACTATTTCTGATTTAAATCCTTCTTATTCTGATCCCCCTTTTTCAACATCACAGAGCTGGGCTTCAGCATCATCCAGCTGTGCCTCTATTTTGCCACCTCCTTGAGGTGAAACCCTTTCGGTGGTGTGCAAATAAGGAAACCTCCCTGAAAGGCAAAAGCAGGATCTGAAGCTGCCTTTGCTGAAAAACCCTCATTATACAGGTATCAGATATTTTGAAATATAAAGCAGCGTTTCAGGCTGCAGTTGAAAAACATAGTATTCTAAGATTTGTCTTGAATGCTTCCTTTTAAAGACGCTTAATGAATTCCTGAGTTTAAAGGAAGTCAGAGGAGAAAAGTATCCTCCTTGCTTTTCCTTTATTCCCTTAGGAAATTAATGCACGTTATGATTTATGAAGGCCACTCCGGAGCCTGGTGTATCTAAGATCCCATTTGCCAGGCTCATCTTGAGTGGTTCATTCCTAGAACTGTCTTCAGGGGTGGATAGTGTACCAGGCATTCTCCCACAAGGGCACAGCCAAATTTGATTAATTCAAGGAGAGCTGATTTATAAAAAGATTAATCAGAAAGGTGCAGATGGGTGTTAGGGAACCACAGGGATGGTGTAACACAGCAGGACCCCATGGGGCCTTCCCAGGACAGGCCTTCCCCCATACCCTCTGCTTTGGCTTCCTCTCTGAAGTACCCAGATAACAGTGTTTGATGCACATTTCCTGAGTTGTTTTGCAGATGTGAACCCCGCCACCACCACCAAATAGAAGAACTACTTGATGACCATGAGCACAGAGCCCCAGGCCTCCTGGAGCCTAAGGACTGATAAATGAACCCTTGTGACACCACCCTGCTGCCTCACCATCAGCTAATCAGAGAATTGTGCACAAGCTGATCACATACCGTGCGACCCCCAACCCCCCAGACCCCCCACTCCCACACCCCCCGGTCCTGGCCTTTAAAAATGCTTTGCCAAACCCTTTGGGAGCTCAAGGCTTTTCAGGGCATGAACCACCTCATCTTGCACGGCCTTGCAACAAACGCTTCTCTGCTCCAAACTCCAACGTTTTGGTTTGTTTGGCCACACTGTGCGTGGGGCACACGAACTTGTGTTAACAATGGTTAACCAGAACCTGGAAGAAGACGAAGTCCTGGAAGCAAGCTACCCTGCTGGAACGGTGGAATGACAGATGGGGGGACAGAGCTAGTGTGAGGCCACCTCGAGGGAAGGAGCAGAGGAGTAAGTACTCCCTCCCTCCATCTCTGGCTGGAGTTCCCCTTGGGCTGAAGTCAGCTGGAAGCCATAAGACTCAACAGTCCATCCAAGATTTCCTAAGGTCACACTCCTGGGGCAGAGAGTGGGGTGGAGACAGGTGGAGACTGGACCCAGAGGGGCAACTGGAAACATCTGGTACAAGCAGGGAGCATGCCATCTCTCTGTCACCCGCTCGGTAGCTTCCAACTTGTGTCCCTGCTTTAGAGCAAACATGGATCCCGGTTTGCTCAGGACAATGTCTGTTATGTCTGTCCTGCTTGTCTATGAATTGTGTCAATTTTCACTCTCAAAGAGTGCTCTGGTTTAGATAAAGTGTATGGTCATCCTACTCTGCTTCAGCTTTTCACTGCATCAGGTCCGTTCTCCAACAGCCACCAGAGTGACTCTAAAGCAGAGAACTGGATTATGTAAATCATATGCTCAAAACGCCCACATCGTTCACAAAAGTATCACAAATCCTCACCTCAGCCCACAAGCCACAAATGCTCCGCCTTCAGTCTGTCCCTCTGAACTCAACTTCTTCCACTTTTCCCGGCCCCGGCAGCTTCCTTGCTCTCCTTCCGCAAGCAGGCCAATCCCACCCCCACACAGGCCCTTTGCACTTGCTATTCTCTCTGTTGCGAAAGCTCTTCTCCAAGATATTCTCCTAACTTGCTCTCTCTTTTTTTCCTTTCTATCTTTAATGAAAAAAAAAAAATCACCCATCAAATGAACTCTGCCTCTACCACCAATTCTAACTAAACCCCCTCCCATAGTCAAACCCTTCCTCTCATCCTGCTTTATTATTCTTCTTGACACTTCACATCATTTGTATATTCATTTGTTTATTGTCTGTCTTCCTCCACTAGGGAGAAGTTCTCCGAAAACAGAGATTTTTCTGTTTTGGCAATTACTGTATCCTTGAGTTTAGTAGAGTTTCTAGCATATATTATATGCTCAGTAAAGATGCCTTGGACAAATAAAAAATACATGAAGATTTTCGGTACAGAAGATAGAGTTGGGCTTCAATCTGTGGGTAACAGGATAATTTGAGTATCATTAAACTAGTTAACAAATGAAAGAATATATGTGATATAAATTCTCAGACATAATGAAAAATAAGGGTGATTATCAATATTGTTCTTGTAACTATCATCAGCACACACAGTGAATGGAGAGACTAAATTATATCTGAAGGTTCTTTTGTTCATATGTATCATTAGTTAAAATCACTGTATTTTTGCACTTATTTTTCTTAAATTTACTGAGGATGTTTTGAAAAGGAACACTTCCACTACATAAATAAGCACTTTATTCACTAAAATATTCATGAGTCACGCTGAGAAGTCAAGATTTTATGTTTGGTTGATTCAGCCCCAAAGAGGTTAAGTGAATTACATCAAAGCACACACCAAATAAATGATAAATGTAGCAGTAAAACATAAAAGAAAAGGACCATGTTTCAAAAAAGAAAACTGCTGAAGTTTGAAATGAGAGAAAGATTTGCTTGAAGCAAATTCTCAGGGGAGTTGACCCCACTAGAATGCCTGGCAGATTTGTACTGTCTCAGGAACCCTACTGTCCAGGAAAAGATTCTTCCTCTTCTATCCAGCCAACCAAAAGGTGGCAGACCATGTAGTATAACATTCTACCTGCCCTAGCATTGAGAATAAAGTAGTATTACCTTCATATTGTTCACATTGTCTTTGACAACCTGAGACATTTCATACATTCAGAGAAAATTCTGAAACTAAAGCTATGATTTAGCTTAGGAGAAGACAGGAATCTATTTTCTTATCATTATTATCACCCAACACTTTGGTTGCCCTATATCCTTGTCCTCAGTCTTAAAAAAAGTCATAGTCTGAAAGGACTGAATGAATAAAAGGAAAGAACATCTGAGCAAAGAGAACTCCAGGTCCCACTTAAGTCTCACAAGTGTGCTTTTCACCATTTGTATGGATGAATATTCTGAAATCCAGCTCAGTTACATAACTTGCCCACAATAACCTAATAATCCTGGTATTTGATAGGGCCAAGAGGGTTTTAACCCATATCTGTCTATCTCTAAAAGCCATGACCTTTTCCTTAGACTGTGCAGCCTTTTCATATCCAGACTTATAGAACTAAGGACATTTTATTGCTGGGGTTGAAGCCAAGTTCATGCACAGGCCCTACCAGCTCAGGGATCTAAAGCAATCTGAGAGAATCAAAGTTAACTCAATCGAATTTAAAACCAATTTGTTTTCATTCTCTTGAGGAAGAAAGGTGTCAGCTCTTACCATTCCTACCATCAGACTTTATCACTTTCAAAGGGCTATAACTTGTTCTATACTCACTGAATTCTTGAATCCTTAGATTTTTCATTCTGAACCCCTAATGGGCGCTCAGCACCCCTATGTGCTATGAGAGCACATTGGTAGGAATAATCTCCTTATATAAACTTTATTTAGGTTTACCTTTCCAAAGCAAGATTATGTGAAAAGGATGTTTATTAATGAACTTCTCATTTTATTAAATAAGTTTAATAATGTTTCATACTTTGAAAGGATTCTTGAGCATAACACATTTGTCTAAAGATCAGCTTTAACTTGCGAGAGTCACCTTTTCTTCCCCAGCATCAAACTTATGATTTACCTTTAACAGCAACAACAACAACAAAAGACAATATTCGTATGTTTTTCAAGAACATACTAAGTTTAACAAGTATTTATTACTACCAAGGACTATGAACTCACTGGATTGCAGCAGGGAGATTGTGATATAACCCGTAACCTTTAGGGAATTTTGATTTCTTATGAGAGCTAGGAAATACATGCACATATGATAACATTCTGTTTTTAAAAAGCTGCTGGAATGTCCAAAGAACTCATGGCACAGTAAGCTCTTTAAAATTTCAGAAGAAGACCTGTGGGTGAGAGATAGCAGGAAACACCTGCCAGAACCTGGCTAGACAATAAAAGAGAGGAAGAGTTTGGTTTTCCTGGGACCTCAGAAATATCTTGGGAAGAGACC
Source organism: Balaenoptera acutorostrata (assembly GCF_949987535.1). Lineage (NCBI taxonomy): Eukaryota > Metazoa > Chordata > Mammalia > Artiodactyla > Balaenopteridae > Balaenoptera > Balaenoptera acutorostrata. The sequence goes on along the minus strand of NC_080072.1, from coordinate 106,552,349 downwards.
TTCAACACGGTGGAGGAGTAAGACGTGGAGATCACGTTCCTCCCCACAAATACATCAGAAATACATCTACATGTGGACAAACTCCTACAGAACAACTACTGAACGCTGGCAGAAGACCTCAGACCTCCCAAAAGGCAAGAAAATCCCCATGTACCTGGGTAGGACAAAAGAAAAAAGGAAAAACAGAGATAAAAGAATAGGGATGAGACCTGCACATCTGGGAGGGAGCCGTGAAGGAGGAAAAGTTTCCACACACTAGGAAGCCCCTTCACTGGCAGAGACGGGGGGTGGCGGTGGGGGAAGCTTCGGAGCCATGGAGGAGAGCGCAGCCAACAGGGGTGCGGAGGGCAAAGCGGACAGATTCCCACACAGAGGATTAGTGTCGACCACCACTCACCAGCCCCGAGAGGCTTGTCTGCTCACCCACCAGGGCGTGTGGGGGGTGGAGCTGAGGCTCGGGCTTCAGAGGTCAGACCCCAGGGAGAGGACTGGGGTTGGCTGCGTGAACACAGCCTGAAGGGGGCTACTGCACCACAGCTAGCCGGGAGGGAGTCCGGGAAAAAGTCTGCGCCTGCCTAAGAGGCATGAGATCATTGTTTCGGGTGCACGAAGAGAGGGGATTCAGGGCACCACCTAAACGAGCTCCAGAGATGGGCGAGAGCTGCGGCTGTCAGCACAGACCCCAGAGACGGGCATGAAATGCTAAGGCTGCTGCTGCCGCCACCAAGTGCCGCCCTGACACTGCCAGGGTCCCGTGATCCAGGGACAACTTCCCTGGGAGAACACATGGCACGCCTCAGGCTGGTGCAACGTCACGCCAGCCTCTGCCGCCGCAGGCTTAACATCACTAATCATTAGAGAAATGCAAATCAAAACTACAATGAGGTATCACCTCACACCAGTCAGAATGGCCATCATCAAAAAATCTACAAACAATAAATGCTGGAGAGGGTGTGGAGAAAAGGGAACACTCTTGCACTGTTGGCGGGAATGTAAATTGATACAGCCACTATGAAGAACAGTATGGAGGTTCCTTAAAAAACTAAAAATAGAGCTACTATACAACCCAGCAATCCCACTACTGGGCATATATCCTGAGAAAACCATAATTTAAAAAGAGTCATGTACCACAATGTTCATTGCCACTCTATTTACAATAGCCAGGTATGGAAGCAACGTAAGTGTCCATCACAGATGAATGGATAAAGAAAATGTGGCACATATATACAATGGAATATTACTCAGCCATGAAAAGAAACGGAATTCAGTTATTTGTAGTGAGGTGGATGGACCTAGAGTCTGTCATATAGAGTGAAGTAAGTCAGAAAGAGAAAAACAAACACTGTATGCTAACACAAATATATGGAATCTAATATATATATATATATATATATATATATATATATATATATATATATATATATATATATATATACACGGTTCTGAAGAACCTAGGGACAGGACAGGAATAAAGATGTAACATAGAGAATGGACTTGAGAACACGGGGAGGGGGAAGTGTAAGCTGGGATGAAGTGAGAGAGTGGCATGGACTTATATATACTACCAAATGTGAAATAGATAGCTAATGAGAAGCAGCCGCATAGCACAGGGAGATCAGCTCGGTGCTTTGTGACCACCTAGAGGGATGGGATAGGGATGGTAGGAGGGAGACGCAAGAGGGAGGAGATATGGGGATATACATATATGTATAGCTGATTCACTGTCTTATAAAGCAGAAACTAACACACCATTGTAAAGCAATTATAATCCAATGAAGATGTTAAAAAAAGAAATATCTTGGAGGCATCCCCATCTCTCCATTCTTACTGCTATGGCTTTCATGTAGGCTCTTCTTATCCATCATCCAGTCTCTTGTTACTCAGCACTTGAACGCTTGTTAGAAATGTAAAATATTGGGTCCCACCCAGAACTCCTAAATCAGAAGCTGCATTTCAACAATATCCCCAGGTAATTTATACATATATTGAAAGTTTAAGGAGGAGCACTGATCTAGGCTATTAAAATAACCTCTCCAACAACTAGCCATGTTGGGGCTTGGCCACTCTCCACCAAGTCAGTAGAACAGTCTTTATAAAACACATGCCTGGCCGAATCATTTTTCAGCTTTAAACACTGCAGAAGCCCTCTTGCTTACAGTTTTGAGTCTAAACTCCATGGCGTGGTGTGTATAGGTCTGTATGATCACCCTGTTTATCTACACTTACCCATCTCACCTGTTATCCACCACCCACCTCACATTCCAACTCCTTGACCCTTGGCAAGTCCTCAGATATTTTTGCATATTCACACTGTCTTGATTTTAAAGTCCAATCATTCCATCCAGTTGGGAAAAACTTCCGTCTCTTTTTAGCATCCCAGGTTCCTATTGATCTTCCAAGGCCCTGGTCTAACACCAAGCTCTCTCTCAGTGAAAATTTCTGAGCTTTCTTCCCGCAGAACTGGTAGTTCCCTCTTCCATGATTCCAAGACGCTATATTCATAATTTAGTTGTTCCACTTACCTCAAGTCATTGGGATATAGGTTTAAAAATGAGGGATGGTTTTAGCACAGGCAGCTGAGCAGATAGTGGGTGTCATTATGCATTAATTATTAGTTGCATTCTAAAGTAACCTTTCAGTCTGCACAAGCAAAGTGAATTTGAATTTTAAGGTAATTACCTGAGATACTTCAATATTTTTAAAATTTTCTTTCAGCATAATGCAATGGAAAGAACATAGGACTTTGGAGCTTTAAGGCTTCCTATCTCTGTTACTTCCTAGTCGCCTGATGTATGATCTTGTTAATTAACCTCTCCAAGTAAGTTTCATTATTTTTAAATTGTGAGTAAAAACTAGAGCTGTTTCTTAAGATAATTGTGAGAATTGAGATAATTGATGTGAAAGCATTTAGAGAACTAGAAAGTGCTGTATACATAATCATTATTTTTCATGAATTTATTCCATTAATACACTTAGAGCACTTTTTATTTCCTGAAAATTGTGCTAGATATCAAAGTTATCAAAAATTTTCAGATATGGTATCAGTCCAAATAACAAAGGTACTAGAGGAAGTAGACACAGAGGGAAAATTTAGAGAAAATGTGTAAGTTGATACTCTAGCAGTGCAAACTATTTAAACATAAGAAAATTTAGAACAGGCTTGATAGTCGAGGTAACATTTTAAAAAATACCCCAGGGCTTCCCTGGTGGCGCAGTGGTTGAGAATCTGCCTGCTAATGCAGGGGACACGGGTTCGAGCCCTGGTCTGGGAAGATCCCACATGCCAAGGAGCAACTGGGCCCGTGAGCCACAACTACTGAGCCTGCGCATCTGGAGCTTGTGCTCGGCAACAAGAGAGGCCGCGATAGTGAGAGGCCCGCGCACCGCGATGAAGAGTGGCCCCCGCTTGCCGCAACTAGAAAAAGCCCTTGCACAGAAACGAAGACCCAACACAGCCAAAAATAAATTTTAAAAAAAAATACCCCAACTGAGGATAAAATTATGAAAGTCTTAAGATTTATAATTATTGGCTCTTACTTTTTCTAGACCGATACAGCCACAAATTTCAGACATTTCTAGAATCTTAAAGTTTTGTCTTCCTCTTCACCCAGACACTAATGTGGCCCAGTGCCCGGGCGCCTCCTAACTGTCCCCACTTTTCTTTCCCTGCTACCAATACTTCTTCATTCCTGCTTAGGGCAGCACACACTACCTGTATTGTACTTGGCCCAGATTCCAAGTTTGTGCCAATGTTTCCAATGTCTATAACACCCTGGAATTTGATCACTGACAATGTAAATGTCATTCTCACGCTGAGTCACTTCAAGTCCTTACATCCTCCGTGAGGTTTCCTTTGCTTGTCCCACCCCCCAGGGGGTCTCTGCAGTTCTTGTCTGTATCACACAGAAAATCACTTAATCACATACATGCCACTTCTTCTCCACTGTTTTATATTTGTGCCATTGCTACAGCTGGGCTGAAAACTCCATGAAGGATGGAATCTTGATGTTACTCCAACGTGAGTCTCCCATTTCTTACTCTGAGACCTTGAATGGGACACCCTCACCCCACTCCACTTCAGCACTCTATGCCCCCATTTCCTCGTCAGGAAAATAAAGGTGTTCCACTATAAGATCAGACTAGATGATCTTCTAATTTACCTGCAGCTGGAACAATCTATGGCTCTTTCCATGAGACAGCTCTCACCTCATCTTTATAAGGCTTCGTCTAGTGCAAAACTGAGCTCATTTCGGATCAAAATTCATGTGCACCCCAGCTCCGACTCCGTCCTAATACTCTGAGAGAATAATGCAGTCTGTTTTGCAGACCCTGTCACTGTTCTAGGACATAACATCCTATTATTCTTCCGAAATGGAAGATTAAGTTTCCCAGCGTGTCTGACTGAAGGCCCAATATCACCAAATACATAACCATTTCCCTGCAATTCCCCTGGGGAAGGTTATTAACAACCACTTAGTCCCTGATAAATGACTATGTTTCCAAGGTAGTGGTTTATATCAAGGTTCCTAAATGCATATCATTTAAATTTACCCAGACAGCCATGTGTCAAATAAACAGCAATTGATGATTAAAAACACTCATTCTTAGGCAAGAGACTGCTGTGCAACTCCTGGTGTGCTGAATCATTGATTTGCTTTAAACATACAAGTGTATTTAATAATCAATACCCACCTCCCATTATCTTATTAAAAATTGCTTACAGGGTTGCTGAGGAAGAAGAGTGGCTCATTGATTGTCACCTGCAACCCAGAAACATACCTAGTGACATGGGCTTAAGAGTTGCCAAAGCCTCACAGAATGCCAAGGTTAGAAAGAACCTGAAGTTCTTCTAGGGAAAGTCCCCCTTCAGTGACCAAGTGCCTTCTACTAGCATCCTCACAAAAACAGTCACGTGGCTGCTTGCACCTGCCTCCAAGCAGGGAGCACTAACCACTCCAGGCGGGAGAACCTCCCGAACGTGACAGTTCTCCAGTCTTTCTTTTCTTTTTTTTTTAAATTAATTTTTATTGGAGTATAGTTCCTTTACAATGTTGTGTTAGTTTCTCCTGTACGGCCAAGTAAGTCAGTTATACACATACATATATCCACTCTTTTTTAGATTCCCTTTCCGTTTAGGTCACCACAGAGCACGGAGTAGAGTTCCCTGTGCTACACAGCAGGTTCTCATTAGTTCTCTATTTTATACATAGTAGTGTATATATGTCAATCCCAATCTCCCAGTTCATCCCACCTCCCCTTTCCCCCTTGGTAACCATAAGTTTGTTTTCTACATCTGTGACTCTATTTCTGCTTTACAAATAAGTTCATCTGTACCATTTTTCTAGATTCCATTATGTATAGAAAATATAGAGTGCTCAAGGCAAAGCAAATGCTCAAAACATGGCTATTTTAGTCATCGTAGCAGTAACATCGAACCACACAATAAGGCATGAAATAGTGACTGTGCTTCCATTCTGTGAAGGTAGCTGTAATGTCCCATCAGAGTCCTCTCTGCTCTAGGTTTACCACCCCCATCGACCTCAGCTCAGTCTCGCATGTGGAAAGTCTGTTCTCCGTCAGCATCCCACCGGCCGCCTCTGACCATCCTCTGGGGCAGAGCCTTGCTCTCGCTGGACACAGGCCACTGGAGGGACTGACCAGCATGAATGCAAGTGTGTGTAGCAGACACAATGGCTACAAGCCCCCACTGCCTGTACCACCACATCATCTGAAGCTCTGTGAAGGTCCTCCAGCATTGGTAGACATAAAGTAAATAAGTCAATAAAAATGTTGAACACATGCGTGAATAAAGGAATCAATCCACCAACTGATGAAGCAATGGGTGGCTGAGTTAAGGAAGCAGACAGGAAGGGCATGAAAAGAGAATAACATGAGTCTTCTCAGAAGGCTGAGTGGGAGGGTGAAGGGTTAAGCTGTCTTGTTTTCACCTTCCCAGTAAAGGAAGGAGCCCAGTCACCTGGTGTCCTGGATACCTTGCCTGGAGACCAGGAATCTCAGGAGTTTACTTGCTTCTCAAGCTGAGGCTGCTCCACCTGATTGGAGAAAGCTGACCGTCCTCCCGTTTCCCTTATTTGCCTCCTACTCTCATCCAATCAACCCCATTCTTACATCTCCCAGCTTCTTCTCCCTGATGACTCCTCCTTTAGGCATGGGATGGATAAACAGTCCATTCTCAGTGCTTTCCATGAGCCCCTGCTCTTAGCACCTTCTACCTAAAAGGTGGTGTCGAGGTCCAGAACTACATAAGGCCTCCATTTGCTATAGTCTTGACCATACTTCTAAGCTAGGGACAGAGGTTTCCTGCTTTTTCAGAAATCAGGCACAGTTTTGAAGACCCAAGGAGAAAAATTTAATTGATTTTGTTAGCCAAGTCACTTTCATTTAGAACTGAAAGAGGTGAATCTGACTCACTTGGTTGTAACATTTTCTCTGTGTAACCCTCTCTTCTCTGCTCCCTTCCCAATTAGTACTTGGTGTTTACTCTGTGCACATTTTGTGAAAGCTCTCTACTGCAGGGAACCCCTCCCTGAGGCTGGGCAACAGGAAGAGATGCCTGAAGAGTCAGCCCCTGTTGTAGCTCTCTATGGTGGGAGCTGATTCATTCCATGATTGTGAATGGATCATTATAAACTCAGCATAATGAAACAGTTATTACCTAAGAGGTGATGGATTTGGGGAGATTTTCTAGGGTAAATTATTTGCAGTATATAGTATTGCAACCATTAAGCTAAAGTGATCACAGAAATGTTGCACTTGACTGGTACAGTTTTCTTTCTTCCTTCTTTGCTTTTTTCCTTCCTTCTCTCCTTCCTTCCTGCCTTCCTTCCTTCCTTCCTTCCTCTCTCTCTCCCTCTCTTCCTTCCTTCCTTCCTCCTTCACTTATTTTCCTTTTTCTCTGTTTTCATCATATGTTTCATTGAATATTTAAATTGCTTGGTGTTTCAAATTCTTTGTTAAAGACTCTGACACCTGGGTAGTGTCTTTAGAACTGGATAAAACACACACGTGCACACACACCTCACAACGGCACTTAGCTTTTAAGGTTTGCACGTTCTAAGAGAAGCTTCATACCATTACATCCTCCCATTAACTTCTGGAATATTAATGAGAGGAACATTCAGCGGTAGCAGTCAGGTAGAGGAGGCAGGATTCACAGCTGTCCGGAGCCTCTGTGGCTACAGTACTGTCTAGATACTCTCTGCTCTGCCCCAATCTATAAAATGTGGTTCTTTCTTCAAGTCCAGAGACAGAGCAATTAGGACAGATCATTTGGCCCAAAAACCACTTCTTGCATTTAACCGGTCATGAAGAGTGGAAAGCTCTAATAACAAATACAAATACAAATCTGGTCAGGTAGCGTTGGGCACCAGGGAATAGTTTGGAGCACCCATTTGATTTCTTATGTCAAACATTTTCTTGAAGACATCTTGTTCTATCAAGAAACTCTTTACCCCATTGAGAGAAACAGAAATAAGAGATAAAGGGAGGGAAGCAAACCCAGCAGTATGAAATCTTGATTCTAAAGGCAACTTTGTTCTGAACCCCTGGTTGCCTTCCCACCATTCAGGGCATCTGTCCTACCCCTCCTCTGTCTTCACTCCCAACTTTGTCTTGTCTCACATCTAGTCCCCCCCTCCCCCCAAAGGCTGTCCTCCCAGATAGAATATGCTTCTTATACATTTGCTAAAATCCTTCCCTTCAGTTACTCATAAACCTTTCTTCAAGGTTATGTTGACATTCATAGCAATCCAGACACACAAATCTCCCCTTGGATAGAACATCTACTTTCCCTTACAATAAATAAATAGATAAGTAAGTAGATGATAGATAGATAGATAGATAGATAGATAGATAGATTAGGATTTATATTAAATTGCATGTAGGAGTATACAGGCATGTAATCCAGGACACTTTTGTTTGCAAGTGATAGAAACTAAATTCAAAGCAGCTTAGATCAGAAGAAGACATTATTGGCTCTTTCAGCACTGACAAGGGCAGCATCAGAGAAGAGAATCTAGAGAAACTGGATGTATTGATTCAAACGCTGAAGATACCTTTGCTATCTCTATTCCTCTCTCTCTACATCAACCTCATCCTTTCATGTCAGTTTTCTCCAAATGGCAAGAAACAATCATTCCTTCATTTATTCTTCCAACAATACAGTAAGTCCCCTACCTACGAACCTTCAAGTTGCAAACTTTCAAAGATGTGAACGTCCCATGTAGTTTCCCAAAAAAAAAAAAAAAAAAGATGTGAACGTGCATTCTCATGTCCAATCATGTAAGTTAGTTCATGTGTCTGGGGTACATTGTCACATGCGTGCATCCTCTACAAGTGGCTGTGCTTTTGTGTACTTTACTGTATATTACTGTATAGAGTACAGTAGTACAGTATCTTTATTTCAAGCTAGATCTGCAAGAGGATGACTTCATTGAACTCCTTGTTGTGCAACATGAGGAGCTTACTAATGAAGACCTGATGGAATTGGAGGCCCAGAAAAAGGACGAAGAGAGACAAGAGGAAGAAAAGTAGCTGAAGAACTCAAGAGATTCACATTGCAGGAAATGGCAAAGGGATTTTCTTTATTTGAGGAGGCATTGTTAGTTTTTGAGGCACAGGACCCGAACCTAGAACGGTACACGAAGGTTGCAGCAGCCATTCAGAATGCAATCCAGTGCTACCGTGTCATCTATGATGAGAAAAAAATAGCTACTACCCAGACATCACTGGATCATTTTTTCAAGAGGGCAGATAGAATTGAATCCAGCAAGGAACCAGAACCTGTGCCATCACCGTCAGGTGTGAGTGAAATTGCAGCTTGCCCTCCATCTCCTATTGCTGAGGATCCTTCAGCTCTACCATCTCCCACCTCCTCTCCCTCCTCCAGTCAGTAACTCTTCTTGCCTGTTCACTCGATGCCAACCCCTGTATGCCAGCTGTTGTACTATACTACTGTACTTTTCAAGGTACTGTACTGTAAGATTAAAAATGGTTTCTTTATTTTTTGTGTTTGTTTTTTATGTATTATTTGTGTGAAAAGTATTATAAACCTATTACAGGTAATAGGTTTATAGGTAATAGTATTATTACCTATAAACCTATTACAGGTAATAGGTTTATAGGTAATAATACTATTACCTATAAACCTATAATACAGTACTATATAGCCAATTGTGTAAGTTGGGTACCTAAGGTAACTTTGTTGGACTTAAGAACTCACTCTCAGAATGGAACTTGTTCGTATGTAGGGGACTTACTGTACGGCAGGCACCGTACTAGGCACTGAGAATATATTAGTGAATAAAACAAAGATCTCTGCTCTGTGGAGCTTAATTCTAGTGGTCATCAATAGCTGCCAGTTCTACTGTTTCAGAGTCAACACACACACACCTGCACTCACGACTAAGAAACGCACTTTTCTGGTCATATGTTCAAAATCCTACAGGACGGCTGTGGTTGCTCAGGTGTGTATCAGATATCAGACCAACTGCATCAATCTGAAAGGATCCCCGATCTAAAGGTGTCCAGCGGATATGACAGTTCCCACTTAAATCTTCCAGTTAAAGTAGGAGAAGAAGCATTTCTTAGAAACGGGGAAAGTTTTGGAGCTATCTGTATATTAGTATGTCTGCTCAGCTATCCCCTTAGAAATAATTTCCCAAAGGACAGACTATAACTTCTCCACATTTTGAAAAGACTGTGATTTCCAACTCCTTGTGCTGCATTGAGCCACTATAGCTCGTGCTGCCATCCTTGCCTGTACGGAGTGTCAACCAGAGAGAAGAAGCATAACCTCTGTGGCTCTGTCTTCTTCATGTAGATTCTTGAACACTGCTTGACTGTAAACATGATGTCACATTCTGTCCACTCCGGGGAAAAAAAAAAAACATTTTGGCATGTGTTGCTAACATGAAGTGTGCAAAAGAAAAGAAATAGCTAGGGATGTTGAACAATAGAACAAAGAGCTGAAAGCAGGACTCAGTGACCAAGAAAATAATACAAATTAATTGAGAGGCAAGGAAAATCCTGCAGGTAGAGGTACCTAAGGGCCTGGCCAGCTGTACAGGGCAGACAATATGGAGCACCTGTCACATCTGCCCCTCAGCAGTGGCTAAGGAACTTAGGGCAGTCTCCATATTGAGCAGAGTCAGAGGGAATGTATTTCCAGAGAGGGAGATACATGTTGGTAATGGACTAGACTCCAGGGATTGTAGAGAGACATTGAGGGATTACAAATTTTGTATGTCTTATGAAGCAATGTACTAGATCAGAAGGAGAACAGAATTCAGAGTCAGGCAATGTGAGGTTTAAGTTCTGGATCTGCCATTTGTCCCCCAAAGGAGATGGATGAGCATATCTGTTTTATAGTTTCCAGAACCGTAAAATAAGTAGAATACTATACCCACTCTCTCTACCTCACAGGATTGTTGTATTTCCTGTAAGAAAAAATAAAGTCTTCAAACTGAAGCTGGCCACATCTTGATGTTGCATCTACCCTGTGCCCATCACTAAGCCCCAAATAAAAAGGGATATTGAAGAGGTGCATAAAAGTTGGGGAGAAGCCTACAGTCCTCAGGAAGAAACCCCAAATCCTCCATAAGCATTAGAATAAATTTTTAAAGGCACAACCAGCATATGGAAAGTGAAAACAAAAGCTTGGGCCAATAGCCATTCCAGGAATATCTTTCTATGACATACCACTTTGGAGACATTGCAATACTTCACCTGGGCTTTACCTGTCTCCTTCCACACACCCTTCTAGAGATGGCTGCATGTCATGACCAGGCAAAGTGATTTCTTCATATGCTGTACACAGCTCATAAAATACTTTGGGATTCTGAGAGAGGAAAGGCACTAAAAAAAGATATTATTACTCCATATAAATTTTAAAAATCTTCTTGACAAGGTAACAGCATTTGATCCATTTTCAATTTCTTGGCAGCCTCAACACCCCTAGGGTTTTTGGTTTTCCCATTATACACTGTAGCAGACAGGTTAGCTCACACATGAGCAGAAGCATTGGAGGCCTACCTCCTGTGTAGAGTGAGGGGTGATGTCACTATCGGTTCCACAGAGAAAGACTGCAGTTGGAGCCAAGCTCATTACCTTTTAGTATGCAGTGTCAATTCTCAGAGTTAAACACGGCCCACTCTGATGTCTTTTAATGAAATAAAGCTTCACCACAGCAATAATGGAAAACAAATTGTATGGGACTCTTATACAATTGAGTGGTTGCAACCTGCATCTCCACTTTCACGGTGAGTTTGTGGTTGAATTGGATTTGATAAATATCAGAAGAATAATGGCAAACGTGGGTTGCTCATGGCTATGGTGATTGATAGCTGTCAAATGCAGTGACAGATCGGGCTGTCTTTCAGGAGAAACATAATTCATAGACCTCACTGCAGGTAGATGGATGGTGCATACAGACTAGAGCTGGATCTCTGGGCATTTATTCTCTGAAATTCCAATGGGGAGTATGCACTTGTATAAATGTCCAAGTCAATCCCTTTACATACTGTATCCAATTATCTCTTTTCTACCTACTGAACTTCCATCTAGCTAACAGCTGGGTCTCCATGTCCAACCTACTTGGGTAGCTGTGTATATCAGTACACTTCTTTACTGCATGTCTGCCTCCTTATTTGTGCTATTTTACTCTCAACTCACTGCATCTGCCTATCAATTTTTGTTTTTGTTGTCATTGTTCTCAGGCTGCTGCAATGAGTCAGAATTTAGAAAGGACATAATTTAGATTTCTCTTGCCCAGAAGGATTCCTGGGTGTCCTGGGCTCCCATTCAATTTGAGTTATTCTCTTTCCCTCTAGGCCAGGTATGCAACCAAGTGCACGAGGAGGTTTATCACAGATCATAAATCAAAGCTCAGCTTAAATAGGAGGAGGGCAAGGGGAAGATGGGGAAGGAGTTAAAGAACAGAAGAAAATGCACATGCCCATTGTTTCTGGTTCAGAGATTTTTCAGATGATATACGTCTAATTAGAGAATATATTTATTTAAAGGGTAAACATGCAAATCACCTTTATTTTAAAATTTCTGAATCCTTTAGTCTTGTAAGCTGCTGGGTGCTAAGAGCAGACTGCTTACCAATCTCTCTGGGAGGAGTTGCCTCTTGGGGTGATTGTCAAGCAGTCTCAGGGGAATGGAGTTATCCACTACGTTCCCAGATCTGTCAATCTCCAGCAGCAATTTGACATTAAAAATTAGGAGGTCAAAAAAAAAATTAGGAGGAAAAGAAAATCTGTAAAGTAGTATGGTGAATCTCTGCTTTGGCATTTTCTGTTAGAATGTTTCTGAGCAGAAATGTTAAATCTCAAAAAGACCTATACTATTTTCTTTTAATGCTAAGAATTTGACTTCTTGGGACTCTTGATGAATGTACCTCTAGGAACACATGAAGAGCATATATTTTTATAATTCAGTAATGGTTAAAAATAAGTCAATCGGATTCCATTTCAAATTTCTTAAAAGCTTAGTGGTTTCATTAATTGAAATCAGGTCAGTCTTATTTCAGACCCTAACATATTTTCTATGGCTCTTCTGGGAAGATTTCCAACCAGACTGCCCTCTTTTTAAACAAACTACTCTGCAGTAATATCATAAATCATTCTTCATTTTTATTATTATTAGTATGTTCAATCATAATGCACACATTTAGTGCTTTTTTATTCCTCAAAGTTTCCTCTCATACTTTATCTCAGTTTAATCTACTAGCAGCTCTAGGAGATGGAGAATCTATTATTACTCACTTTGCAGAGGAAAGGAAAGTAAGTACAAAGCTATTATGTGACACCTAATGACAAACAACTAGTTAGTGGTGAAAATGAGACTTGAAATCTCATTTCTTGACTCCCAATACACGTTTTTAACCTTACATCAGGAGAGCTCATAAAATACTGGCATAGGGACAGAACAGAGAGAGAGTATCTCAGCTCCATAAGAGTATAGGCACAATTCTGTACATACTCCCCATGGGGCGAGGATGAACACCAATGAACTAGATGATGTTACTAGTCCTTTTCCAATCATCAGGGAAAAATGTATTCCTAGAGAAAGAAAGACTGGTTACCAGAAAGTAGCTGTCAGTTCTTACTCAGTTCACCTGCAACTACTTTTCCACAACGAGGAGCCAAATGGAGACAATTATTCAGAAAACTGACATCAAAACTAGAGGAATGTATATGTACAGATGTTTATTTAATAAATATTTTGGAGAAATTATTGTGAGCCCAAAATCTTACTGGGCCCTATGAGACTTGAAAAGTAGAACAGAAAAACAGAAAGAAAACAGAGAAAATCCTCAAGGCATTTTCAGTCTAAGACAGAATAAATTGGAAAGAATGAGTTAACCTCTTTTGCACTTTTATTTCTTTAGCTGTGAGATAAGAATAATAAAAGCTGCAAGGGCAAGCTAATATATTCCAGATAATACACAACTGATCAATATATATATGGAGTTTCTTATCAGGTAGGGCAATTTGTAGGTGCTTCCTGTAGAAGCTCCTCTCAACATTCATCCCATCCTTAACCACATGGTTAGATGCAAACACACCCTCCCTTATGAGTCACCAGACAAAAATCATATTCCTGGCAAAGTGTCTGGATATCCTGATTGGTAGTACTGGCTTTTTTTCCTATCCTTTATATACTAAAATTTCCTTGTTAGCAGAAACCATACCTTTACATGGCAGGTGAACAATAAAACTTTGTTGAATGAATGAATGCATGAACAAATGAATCTCTAAGCCCTTCAATATATTTTGGTGCCTGAATTAATAAGCCAGATCTTGATGGCAAAATGAATGTGAATATGAATCAGTACAAAGGCATTCTAGGGGAGTGCGAATTATCTGCAAAGAAAGGAAGGGATATAAAACTGTCAATTTCTCTGCATTAGAATTTCTTTCTTTCTTTCTTTCTCTCCCTTTCTTTCTCTTCCTTCCTTCCTTCCCTCCTTCCTTCATTCCTTCCTTCCTTCCTTCCTCCTTCCCTCCCTCTCTTTCTTTCTTTCTTTTCTCTTTCTACCTCCCCCTTCTTTCTCTCTCTTCCTTTCCTTCTCTCCCCTTCTTTCTCTCTCTTCCTTTCTTCCTTCCCTCCTTCCCTTCTTCCTTCCTTCCTTCCTCCCTCCCTCCCCCCTTCTCTCTCTTTCTCTCTTTCTTTCTTTTTCACTTTTTTTCTTTCTTTTTCTCTTTCTTTCTTTCTTCTCTGGCCATGTGATTTCTCAGAACCACAGTTGATGTTATCCAAAATGCTATGCTCTGCAGGTTAGTCTCAAAATAAATTGTTAATAAAATTATATTTTCATGACTTTGGCTTCAGTAAATTTCAGAATAGTAGAAATTTTCTAGACCTTTCAGGAAATAAACCTGCAAATTGACTGGAAAAAGAAAAGATTGGATTCTAGAACACCTGATAGTCTATCTACATGAGTTGGATTATCTAGATAGTATTTCAGCCTCCTGAATTATTCTATCTGAATAGACACTGCTCAAGTCATTATTTGGAATTATCAAAGCCTGTCACTGCTCAGCTTCTGAAACCACAACACAACCGAGCCAGGCTGACTCCTGTAAACAAATGCTTCAAAATGACTCTTTAGAATCCAGATTCCAAAACGGCCAAGTCCCTAAAGTGAAAGTATAAAGTCAACAACCCTATTGTATTTTTTTCTTTTTCTTTTTTTAACTTCCTTTAAAAAACAATGAGGTTTCTCTCTCTAGAATCAACTCTAATTCTGTAGCTAATAGTCAGTTTAAGCAGCTATTTTCACCCATCTAATAATAATTTTATTAGATCCAACTGGAAGCAAAAATTGTTTGATGAGAGAGAGCTTTATCTATTAGACAGAAAGTCTAAGAGTCACGATGAAGGGGAACAGAAGCTAGAACAGGACTCAAGCTTCACGTGAGGAGTGGAATTTTGCCAAGCAGGTAGAGCAAACATGCTGCTTCACTAATAGCATTTGAAGTACCCCAAACTATCAACCCTTCACAAAGCTTTCCTGAGTCACACTTGAGATTCTATGGCTGAGGATTGCTGGAAGAATCAACGTTAATTTGGTCAGCCAAGAAAAACCCTAGCACCAGACTCTAAAATTTCCTTCAAAGATTGTGCAGCGCATAAGCTAGAGTCTTTTCTATATGGTGTATGACCTTCTAGGAATAACCTTGTCTCATCTCTGCTTGTTGAAATACTTTCTTTTCAGGGACCAGCCTAAGTATATGGGTCCTTCCTGAAGATGGTAACCACTCTTTCCACTTCACTTTGTATTACTCATTTGCTCAATAACAAACTATTTTGAGTACTTACTATGCATCTAGCACTTTGCTAAACCCTAGGCACACAAAAATAAACAAGGCAGGCTCATCTTCTCAAGGATCTTAGAGCCAGAAAGTATTCCTACTTCCACTCGCAAACCAGTGATTACAATACAGAATACTGAGGGATTTAGTAGAGCTAAGCACAAGACTCTATACTCATCCACAAGATTCATGCCATGGAATATATGAACAAGTACTGTTGGGGCAGAGTTTAAAGGATGGTTAGGAATTCAAATGACAGAGATGGGCAACAAAAGCAAACTAGGGAGAGGAAATAACTTGTGTAAAGGTATCCGGTGAGAAACCATGAGTCATTCAGTGTGGCTGGAGCGTGCAAGTCACTGGGAAAAGGGAAGGAAATATAGCTGGATGGGTAGGCAGAAGAGAAATCAGAAAAGACCTGGAAAGCCATTCAAAGGAGTTTCGGTTTTATCCTACAGGCAATGAGGAGCCATGGAGGAGTTCTAAGCATGGAGGTCACAGTGCTATATTTGCATATTTTATAAGGACAAATATTCTGGTGACTATGTGGAAGGTGGTTTGGAGTGAGATTAGAAGCAAGCAAACTAGCTTGGAGGTAGTCCTGATAAGAGAGGAAAATTATATCTACAAAATAAGATATTTCTAATGGCAATAGAAAAGAATAAATTGATTCCAAAAATGTGTTTTCACCTCTAACATATTCCAGTACTTACCATGTTCAGCCTGCCATTATGATTATTTGAATGCATATTACCCTATCCTTCTTGAAGTTGTAGGGCCTTTGAGGGTAATGGTTGAAATTTTATCATTCTTGTTCCCCAAAGATTTAACATAGTCTGTTTCAAATAATTGAAACTTAACATATTGTATGTTGAAATCTCTCAGAAGGCCCTGCACTGCACTACATTAAAGTAGTCAGTTGTCGACTTGGACACTTGTATAGTATGATGTCAGTCAGTGACCATGGACAATCATGTCAATAAAAGAGGCATATGCACTAATCTCATGTCTTAGAAATAGGAGTAGAGTCAGCTATGACCCTGAAAATCAATAATCTGACTTTGTCTGTTAGGAATTAGATTTTATGTTAGAGGAAGATAGAGGATAGCTAACTATAAGTTAACTCTCCATCGTGGTACCATTTTTCCATCTGAACTCTGGATTGGAGCCTGTATTATCAAGGGAGTGATGTTCAGAGCCTCAGAATTGGGTCACTACCCATCACCACCATTAGTCATGAATGAGTGAGGACACACTGGGAATTCAATGAAAACTACAGTCTCAAAATTGAAATAAGATAGTGTACTGTCTGTCCTAGGGGAGACAGCATCCTAAATGGGACAGGCTGTGTCTCTGAGGTTGCTTGAGGGAGGTGCAAACAGTCTTATTCTTGTGAAAATGCAATGTAATTAATCCATCTTAAGGGTGATAGGCAACCATGAACAATGAGTAGATGGGATATATTTATATGAATTATAAATATGATAAAAATAATAAAGATTTACAGGTACTTCCATTGAGGGCATATACTGTGGTATCAGGGGTTTTATTCTGCTGGTTGCCTCATTGAACAGAAGTGGAACTTCCCTAAAAATTAGCCATGATTTTCTGGCTAAATAGCTCTCACTAACAAAATCACATAACATGCTTCTGGACAAATTCTTTAGAACTTACACACTCAGATGGCACTTATCCCCCAAGGCTGTCCAGTTTTGGAGTTGTGTACTTATTCATAGACACTTATATTTCTCAAGCAATACTTGGCCCTCCTCATTAGGCTCTACCTTGAAGAAAAGACAAGAACTATGTGGGAAAAAAAAAATCAGCCTCATTGCTGTTAGGCTGGTTACATCTCATAGGAGTTCACATCCTAGTTTTACTCTCTAGGCCAGAAATCTTATGCTAAGTCAAGCAGGTAAGAGTCACCGGTATACCTCACACAAATGTAAACATAAACCATACGTAGAAAACCATGTACTGTCATTGAATGCAAAAGAGTATGAGATGTAAATCTCTTAGAGATAATATGACAATGATCAAGTCTTGGACATAGATACATCTAATGCCACAAGGCTAGCACTATGTGATATTTGTCATTCTATCTCCAGTATCTAACAGAGTCTCAGGCATAGTAGGTATATAGTTCAGAATTATTGAATTGTTATTTTTCCTAGGTATTGCTTTTTTGTCATTTATGACTTCCTGGGACAAAAATACTTTCAGCTTCTTTTTGTCTCTTGTTGTCCCCACTTTCTTCTATCCCCTCTGGTGACAGGCACTTCTTCCAAACCAGAAAGTACCTTAAATAGACACACGGGAAAGGAGAGTGCATTTACTTACACATGGCAAAATTCTGTGAGACTTAAAGTACTGCAAACTGTGTAATTGCCTAGCTAGAAATCTAATGGAGGTATAAATGGAATTCTGTAATAAGATATTCATAAATAATCTATGAAATGGAATCTTGAAAATGGAAAGATTCTGATTTACATATACTTTATAAATAATATCACATATTATGATTCAAGAAATTGGAATGAAGTTTCAGTGACGTGTCTTATTCAGCTTCATCTACTCATCCAAATTAGTTATCAAGTCTTTACTGACTGCTTTCTCAAGCAATCCAACACTGAATTAGATGCTTGGGAATTTCTCCTTGCCCAAATGAATGCAATGTTTAGTTAGCCAAAATATCTGAACTTTATGCAGTCTGCCCTGACGTATCATTAACTTGCACACGGCCAAGATAGAAGACAATTGTCCACTTTATCAAGCAATATCTTTATCAGGATATTTAAATAGGATTCATGTGTGAAAACTCATTATTCTTTGGGGGGGGGCAAGAAAGAAAAGAATAAATGCAGGAGTAAAATAATCAATAGACATAACCATTCCAGGCGTTTTTCACTGATGTAATTTCATTGGTAATGAAGCCTGAGACAGTTTACCCCATGAGCTCTGTTTCAGTAGTGTGATAACAGAAAATAGACAAAAATGAGTGGCTTGAGATAGGTGTAAGTAGGTCATCTTCCCAAAGGAAACAACTCCAGTCTTCCAACTAGCTGATGGTAATTAGTACTATTCAAAATAATTGTTTAAACCCCCAAAATAACTGAAGCTTAGAACTTCTTGAGAAAATAGGAAAGGCCCAGAGGTCCAGGACTCAGTAGAAACATCCATGTCCAACTTTCTAAGTTCTTTAGTCATGCCTGTTGGTCTGCAGAACTTAGTTGTTTATAGGAATCCAAAGTTCTTGAGTAATAATAAAAATACTAGCTCATATGTATTGAATTATTACAATGTACTGTATAAAAATCTAGATGAATTATTATATTTAATTCTCAAAACAATGTGAGAAATTGTAATCACTGTTTTACAGATGAGGAAACTGAAGCTTGAAGGGGTAATCATCCAAAGCCACTATAATAAAAAGCAGAGCTAAGACTTTAAAACTAGATCCTCCTGATGACAAAGTTGGTGCTCTTTACCTTGTGGGTATTGCCTCAAGTCATATGCCTTTAATATAGTGGAATCATTATCTATCAAACTCCTGGAGTAGCAAAGTCTATATAGAATTATATTATTTTCTTATATGCTACTATGTCATAGTGGTAGCTTGGTAAATTAAGTAACACATGCTTTTTTGCCCCTATTGGTTCCCATTGAGATACCATGTATACAAAGACAAACTCCTTGGGAGGACTCCTGCTTGTATTTCACTAAAACAGTTATACCAGGTATCAAATTTTCTTGTTGGTATGAAAACTATATTTCTTCTCCCCTCTTAATGACAGTTGATGTTCTTAGTGTATGTAAAAAGTCTAAGTTTCCAAGCTATCAACAGAACTCTAATGATTATTATCAAGAATCTCACTGAACACCATTAAACTATATGAAAACTATATTTGGTATGAAAACTATATTTCTTCTCCCCTCTTAATGACAGTTGATGTTCTTAGTGTATGTAAAAAGTCTAAGTTTCCAAGCTATCAACAGAACTCTAATGATTATTATCAAGAATCTCACTGAACACCATTAAGCCATGTCAGAGTTGGCTGCATTTCCATAGAGGGAAGATCAGTTCATGACTAAGGGAATAATTGTGCAAACAGGATTTCAAAAGATGTGAAGAAAATTCACATAATTCCACAAGCTCAATATTCTTCAGACATTTTGGATTTTGGTCTCTTGACCACCAATTTCAATTGCACTTAAAAAAATAAAAGTCCCATAATTACCATATCTGATCAGTTCATAGCCTTTTGGCCACATTCTCTTTTGGGAGTGTCTGCATGTCTTAGGCTGTAGGTGAGCCAGCTAGCAATGTGACCATCCTATAGGAATCTCTTTCAAGATCTATGGACTCTAAAATGTTGGCTATAGCCCAGATGCTTTTCTGAGAGGACTTACACACTCACCCACTGTTGTAGATGCTATATTGAGCCACCCAGATCCCACATCAGGAATAATTTCTTCCCCTATTTGCTGAGAATGCATTCAGAAGGACCCTCAGCCATCAGCTCTCTTTTGTGATTGCCTCAGCTTGACTAAAGAAAACTTCTTTGTCTAAAGTCACACCTCCTTCCAGACATTGAAGCCCAGTGACTCATTAGTCAACATCAATCTCACTTTCCCTTGTCCCAGCTAGGCATCCAAGACCCTAGAACTGCTGATAGGGTCAGTAGGGAAAGAAACTGGGACTGCATCCCAGCTCAACTTTTCTCTCTACCCAATTCTACATTCTTGTCTACTTTCCACAGGTGCTGATCTCAAGAGTGCTCCCTAGTTAAAGTCCTGCATGCTAATTTCTGCCTTGCCCTCTGCTTCCCAGAAAACCCAACTGGTCATACCTGCACTAATAGAATTTCTTCAACAGTCTTTTCTCTCTAAGATTCTTACACATTAATAGGCTATGGAAACCAATGGGAAAGGGATATGAAAGGGAAGCTACCAGGAAATGTAAAGTCAGGCAGCTCATCAATTAACAAAGAAACACTTTCACCCCTTGGGTTGCCCAAATGCACTGCAATCCAAAAAATTTGAATTCACAGGTAGACCATCACTAAGATTTTAATTTAAAACTAAAGTACTCATGACGTCTCTCAATCCATACCAGGCGAGAAAAAAAAATCTATAAGGGAGAGTCATTATTTGGGGGAACAGAGGAGACAGAGAAGGTAAAACCGCTGTCAGCCCTCTTCCTGCTGTATGACACTGAAGCAAAGCTATCAGACTCTAGAATTCAACCTCCCCTCTCCCCACCTCCCGGGTCTATGACTCCATTCCAGTTTTTGGTCTCCGAAGATAGCCAGCAAAAACAGGATTGGCTGGGCAGTGTGATAGCGTTAATGGATGCTGTCAAGCATTCCAGCATCTTCTTACTATTTGTATGTACTTGATTCTTCCTAAGGAGCAAAGCACTGAGAAGTCAAAATAATAAAACATCAGATAGGAGGCATATAAAAACCCAGAGACGTCAACATCCTAAGTAGAGGTAGCATTCTGTATTGCTCAATAAAATTAATTATTTTCCTTTCCATAGCTCAAGTTTTGTTACTCCAGTTGTGAGAAAGTGTAATATCTGCTGTCGTTGCTTATTTGGAAAACAGTATCAAGTTATTTCATACAAATAAGACAGTGTTCTTTCATAAGGTAACATCAGTTAAAGTTCAAGTAATGCCTAATGTGATACATTTGTTTTAAATGACCAACAATTTTATGTAGTCCAACCATGGTATGCAATGTAAACTACAGAATCTAGCATGCTACGAAAGGCCAAAGCAGCTACAAAGACAGAGATTCTGCATCTTTATTGAGGAAGGAGAAGAGTATAAGTCTTTGGAAGCCTTTGGAAACAGGAGAGGAGGAACTGAGTAACATTTAGCAAATGAAAACCATGGAATTTTACAAATCATGAGGTTAATACCTCTGTCTTTTACTCAGCCATGCTAGGGAGTGTCCCAGTTCTCAAAAAGTTCAAGCTGTTTCACAGAACTATATTAAATGGTTTGGTTTCTCTGGGTTTCCTAATGGAGCCTTGATTAAATTTTCTTAAAGTGAGTTAATCTCTATAAAGATACCCTATTCTATCTTCTATGTCTCCTTCCCCATTGCACCTACTTTTGAATTTACTGGAATCTGGTTCATTCCAATTCTATATTAAGAAGACAACATTACTAGAACTTGGGCTGGTGGCTTGCCTTTCACACTGCAGAGCAATGGTTTCAAATTTGAGCATGCCTAAGAATCATACCTTACCTGGCCCAACCCCCAGAGTTTTGATTTAGTAGGTATAAGATGCATTTCTAACAAGTTTCCAGTTGTTGCTGATATAGCTACTCTGAGGAGCAAACTGAAAACAACTACTGCAAAGGAAAAAGAGTCTGTCTAAGGTCTTTCCAGAATAGGTAAAGAGTTGGTGGCATGGGGGTGCAAGGGTAAGGAGGTGATTCACTTTATTCAGTAAAAGTCTCTGATGAAGAAAAAAACCCTGAATGACAAAGGGCCTTGCACCCTTCCACAGGAGAAAAACCCATAAATGAAGTAGTGTCAAAGTGCCTAGTGTGATGGCTACTGTATAGTAGGTTCTCAATAAATGTGCGTGGGGTAGGGGGTGGGAGGGCAAGGAAAGACCAGGTGCTATTGGTTAGCTCTTGTTGGTTCTTTTTGAAAGAGTTATTGTGTATTTTGTTTAGATTTTGCAATAACAAGGAAATTAAGAGAATGTGATTTCTCTCTAAAGAGAATGTGTGGGTGTAGAAGCAAAGGCACAAGGGTGGAAAACAAAGAAGAGAAACGTGGTGAGTACAGTAACACAAATCAAAGGAAAACTGACCCCTCCTTTCCTCTGGCCTCCTGCTACAAACCGAAATGGAGAAAATAAGCTAACAGAATAAACGGTGCAAAGTAATTGAGTGGCTTTGCAAAGTTCTTTAAGTTTTAATAGTAGCAGAAACGTCCCTTTTTAAAATATGAATTTCATCTTGCCTATGTGCCTTTAAGGGAGCATAAGTTATTTATACTTTCTCCTTTCTTCTAATTTACGGCCTCTTGCCATCTTGAGTGCTCTCGCTTTCAACTAGAACAATAGGGTTTTGAAAATAGATATGTAGTCACCGCAGCATTTTCAGTTCTCTCTACGACTCCTCATTATAAGGTTATTTTCTTGTGTTTTGAAATAGAAATGCTGCCTTTGATGCCACCATTTAAAGTTTCTTTTTCCTTTTTCTAAAGAAAGTGTCCCCTACTTATTACCTAGCCTTGTCGCCTTGGCCCAATGTGGTAAAGAGAATTCTAAATAAATATTTTCTAATATGCCTTCAAGTACAACTTTTCCTTTCAGTGCAAATAGGATAATTGGGCAGAGGAGAAGAAAGCCACACTGAATGCACTGTTTTAAGGGGGCGACGAGTGTGATTTTTGTTTGGCTGCTCTGATGTGGGGCTCATCAGCAATTTCCAGGAGAGCCCGGGGAATTCACGAACAGCGTTTTAGTGATGGGGCTGTCTGCATTTGAATCTCAGCAGGGGCAAAGATTTGAGGCGCTCTTCTGACTAGAAAGATAGAATTAGTCTCTTTGTACATCTCATCTTTCCAGGGTGTTTTTGTAGCTTTTTCTGCTCCTCGTGACTTATTTCCATTGGCCTCTTTCACCTGGTGCTGTGCATTTCCTAGAATCTCTTTCATTCTCTCCCTCTTTTCCCCAGTCTCAGTTCCTTTCCCTACCTCTGTTTCCCTCCATCTTTCTATTTGTTTCTTCCTGTCTGTCCCTCTTATGTTTCTACTGACATATGGATCTGCTCAACTTGCTACCCAAGAGCTGCTTTTGGCCTCCTGACAACACAAGGTGCTACCATCCTGACAGGCAGCAAAAGGCAGGGGAAAGGCAGGCATATGTTAACGTAAGGGAGTTTTGGGAATAGATAAGCTGTTGCCAGTTTCAGGCATAAGTTACTTAATTAAAACCCCAAACCTCTCAGCTCTGGTTGTCACTTGCCTCCTGTGGGAGCTCAGTCATCCCTTTGGTGTCCTCGCGTTTGAGAAGCACCCGTCTGGGCTCCTCTCGGCTCTGTGAAGTTTAGTCTAGTGTCTCCTGCTGACAGGTAACAGGCAAAGGAGGAAAAATGAAAGAGGAGCCTGGGAACAGTGGAAAATTCAGCTGCACATTATTGAAACACAGGCCAGAAACCAAAATATTGGACTTACTACATATCCCCAGATTCTGTGCCTCCTAAGTGTCCGGCACTGTCCCCGACAGTGAGGAAGGCCAGAGAAATAAGAATGACCCCACCTATGTTCTTAGGGAGACTGTGTCATATTTGAGGATGCAGATGTATAAATACCCAGGGGCTTTATCATTCCCTATAGAGCATGGAAGCCTGAATTCTACTTCCTTTTTCCAGTCTTTGCTCAAACCAAGCTCCCCCGGCCCTCAACACTTTCGTTTCCTTAAATTATCCCTGCCTCTTACCAAAAGGTGCTGACATGTGCAATTCTCTCCCCGCTTCATCTCCTTATTTCCTTCCTATCCTTCAAATCTTAATTCAAGCATTCCTCCTTTGTGTCACAGTGACAAATACATCCCTGGCTGCCTGAGATTTTCTGTTTTAGCTCTGGAAGTCCTGAGTCCTAGGAACACCTCAGTTCCATGCAAATCAGGATGACTGCTTTTCCCAGTCACATCTCTCGATGATAAACAATTTTAAAAATGACAGCTTTATTGAGATATAATTCTTGAACCACAAAATTCATCCTTTTAAGATCGAGTATTTAGTAAACACACAGAGTTGTGCCCCACCACCACTATCTAATTTTAGAATATTTTCATCAATCCTAAAAGAAACACCATACCCATTCGTAGTGACTCCTCATTTCTCCCTCCTGCCAGCCCTTGGCAACCACTAATCTACATTTTGTCTCTGACTTTGCCTATTCTAAACATTTCCGATAAATGGAATCATACAACACGTGGCTTCTTGTGACTGGTTTCTTTCACTTAGCATGATGTTTTCAAGGTCCATCCGTATTAGAACATGTATCAACACTTCATTCCTTTTTGTGGCCAAATAATATTTCACTGTATGGATAAACCACATTTTGTTTCTTCATTCATAAGATGAATACTCATTCATATGGATATGAATATTCAGTCAGATATTGAGTTGTTCTCATTTTTTGGATATTATAAATAATTCTATGAATATTTGTGTGCAACTTCTTTATGGACATATGTTTTATTTATCTTGGAAATATACATAGGAGTGAAATTTTTAAGTCATATGATAATGCTATGTATAAGTTTTTGAGGGTCTTCCAAAATGTTTTCCAAAGTGGTTGCATTATTTTACAATCTTGCCAACAAAGTATTGGGGTTCTAATTTTTCTATGTCCCCTTCAACACTTGTTATTTTCTGTTTTTATTTTGATGTATTTTGTTTTAATTTTAGCAATGCTAGTGGGTATAAAGAGGAATCTCATTGTGGTTTTGAGGTGCATTTCCTCAATGACTAATAAGGTTGAGCATCTTTTAATGTGCTAATTAAACTTTTACATATTTTTGGAGAAATGTCTATTTAGATTATTTGATTATTTTTAAAATGAGTTTTTTTATTATTGTTGCCATCTAAAAAAACAAATACAATATACATTATATATATATATACATATATATACTGGATACAATCCTTAATCAGATATACAATTTGCAAATATTTTCTAATGTTCTGTGTATTGTTTTTTAACTTTCTTGATAGTGTCCTTTGAAGAACAAAAATTTTTAATTTTGATAAAGTCCAACTTCTTTTTTCTTTGGTTGCTTCTACTTTTGGTGTGATATCTAAGAATGCCTAATCCATTAGTCACAAAGATTTATTTTATTCTTTATTCTAAGTATTTCATAGTTTTATCCCTTATATTTAGCTCTATGACACGTTTTGAGTTGATTTTTGTGCATGCTATGAGGTACCTATCACATGCATGTGCCTATCACATCTTTGGCATGTGATATCCAGTTGTTTCTGCATCATTTGTTGGAAAGTCTTTTCCTTATCCACTGAAAAGTCTTGGCACCCTTGTCAAAAATAAGTTGACCACAAATATTAGAGTTTATTTCTGGACTATCAATTATATTCCATTGATCTATATGTCTATCCTTATGCCAGTACCACACTACCTGGGTTACTTTATCTTTGTAGTACCTTTTGAAATGAAGTGTGAATCCCTAAATTTGTCCTTCTTCTTCAAGATTGTTTTGGCTCCTCTGAGTCATTGCACTTTCCCGTGAATTTTAGGATCAGCTTGCCATCTTCAGCAAGCTGCGGATGGTGGATTGTGTTAAACTGGTAAATCAGTTTGGGGAGTATTCTCATTTTAACAATATTAAGTCATACAATTCATGACTATAAGATAGCTTCCATTTATTACATGTTCTTTAATTTATTTCAACAGTTTGTAGTTTTCAAAGTATAAGTTTTACACTGCTTTTCTAACATTCATTAAGTATTTGACTCTTTTTGATGTTATTGTAAAGGAATTGTTCTTCTTAATTTCATTTTTGAATTGTTCATTGTTAGTGTATAGAAATAAAATTAGTTTTCTTGTATATTGATCTTGTATCTGCAATATTATTGAACTTATTATTTCTAATATTTTTTTGTAGATTCTGTATGATTTTCTATATAAGAAATTATGTTGTCTGTGAATAGATAAAGCTTTACTTCTTCCTTTCC
The DNA here is from genome assembly GCF_949987535.1 of Balaenoptera acutorostrata. Taxonomy (NCBI): domain Eukaryota; kingdom Metazoa; phylum Chordata; class Mammalia; order Artiodactyla; family Balaenopteridae; genus Balaenoptera; species Balaenoptera acutorostrata. The sequence continues at coordinate 106,526,281 of NC_080072.1, read as the reverse complement.
AAACTGGATGTCATTTATTTCGTTTTCTTGTCTAATTGTCCTGGAACCTCCAGTATAGTATTGAATGTAACGGTGAGCATGGACATCCTTATATTGTTCCTATCTTAGGGGGAAGATTTCAGTTGCCATTGAATATGATGTTATCTGTGGATTTTTCATAGATGTCCTTTATCAAGATAAATAAGTTCATTTTAATCCTAGCTTCTTCAGTGTTTTATCACAAAGAAATGTTATGTCGTGTCAAATGGCTTTTATGGATTTATTGAGATGACCACGTGGCTTTATTGTTTTATTCTATTAATATAGTATATTACAGTTATGTATTGAATTTTGTATGACAAAACAATCTTACATTCCTGGGATAAATCTCACTTGGTCATGGTGTGTAATCCTCTTACTATGCTGTTGGATTCAGTGTGTGAGTATTTTATTGAAGATATTTGTGTTTACGTTCATAAGGGGTCATAGGCTGTTATTTTCTTTACTTGTGATGCCTTTGTCCGGGTTTGGAACCAGGATAATACTAGTTTCATGGAATGAGTTGGGAAGTGTTCATGTCTCCTTGAATTTTGGAAGAATTTGCAAAGCACTGATGTAAATTCTTCTTTAAACGTTTAGTGATAGTTACCAGTGAAGCCATTTGGACCAGGACTGTACTTTGTGGGAAGTTTTTGATTATTACTTCAATATTTTTACTTGTTATATATTTATTCAGGTCTCTGTTTCTTATGGGGTAACATTTAGCAGTTTGTGTGATTCTACACACCTGTGGTTTGCCTGTGGATTATCTATGTTGGCATAGAATTGTTCATATTATTTTCTTATAATCCTTTTTATTTCTATATGTATGATTAGCAGAAATGCCCATCCTCACCACCTACAACCTTTCTTGACTGTAGTAATTTGAACTCTCTTTTTCTTAGTCAGTTTAGCTAAAGTTTTGTCAACTGTGTTGCTCCTCTCTAAGACAAACTTTTTGTTTTATTTATTTTTCTCTATTATTTTCTATTCTCCATTTTTATTTATTTTTGCTCAGACCTTTATTATTCCCTTTCTTCAGCTTGCTTACATTTAATTAGCTCTTCGTTCTCTAGAGTCTTAGGGTAAAAGATCTTCTTTCTTAATAAAAGCACTTATGCTATGAATGTTTTTTCTAAGCACTGCTTTAGCTGCATCTCTTAAGTTGATTCTATGCTGTGTTTTCATTTTCATTCATCTCAATTTCCCTTTGATTTATTTGTGATTCTCCAAACTTTTCTTTTGTTATTGATATCTTATTTTGATCCACTGTGGTTAGAGAATATACTTGGTATAATTTAATCCTTTTAAATTTATTAAGCTTTACTTTGAAAATAGTCTATAATGAAGAATGTTCCATGTGCACTTGAGAAAACTGTGTCTTTTGCTATTGTTGAGTGGAATGTTCTATAGAAGTCTAATTTCTTATAGTGTTTCTCCGGTCTTCTATTTCCTTGTTGATTTTCTTTGTTGTTCTATCTATTATTGAGAATGGGGTGTGGAAATTTCTAAATGCTATCATCAAATTGTCTGTTTCTCCTTGCATTCCTATCCTATCTAGTTTTCTGTATTTGGGGACTGTATTGTCAGATGTACGTGTATTTATAATTATCATACTTCCAGATACATTGACACTATTATTATTATAAAATGTTCTCCTTTGTCTCTAGAAATTTTTTTTTGACTTAAAGACTATTTTGTTTGATATTAGTGTAGCCACTCAAGCTCTCTTTTGATACTTCTTTACTTAGTCTATCTTTTTCCATTCTTTTATTTTCATCCGATTTTGTCTTATATAAAGTATGTCTCTTGTAGACAGCATATAGCGGGATTATATTTTTATCAGATTGTGTCAACTTCTACCTTAGAGTGTTTATCAATTTAAATTTAAGCATTTTACTGATAAGTTAGGATTTATATATACCATTTTCCTCTTTGTTTCTTATGTCTTTTTTTATTTTGTTCCTTCATTCCTCCATTACTGATTTCTTTTGTGCAAACTACATATTTCTTACTATATGTTAGAATATAAATTCCCTTCTTATTTTTTTCAGTACTTTTCTGTTATTTTCTTAGTGACTGTCCTGGGTATTACAATTACCATATTAACTTAAAACAATGCAGTTCAAATAGATATCAACTTAATTTCAATGAAATATAGAAAAATGGGTTCCAATATAGCTCTGTCAGCTCACCTCTTCTTTGTGTTATTTTTTAAAACAACTATATCTTTTGTATTACAAACCAATCAACACAGTTTTTAAATTATTATATTATGCAATTGTCTTATAAATCATATGGAAATGGTTTCAGTTTTTAACCATTGAGAACAATGTTGGCTGTGGGTTTGTCATATATGGCCTTTATTATGTTGAGGTAAGTTCTCTCTATACCTACTTTCTGGAGGATTTTTACCATAAACGGGTGTTGAATTTTGTCAAAAGATTTTTCTGCATCTATTGAGATGATCATATGTTTTTTCTCCTTCAATTTGTTAATACGGTTTATCACATTGATTGATTTACATATATTAAAGAACACTTGTATTCCTGGGATAAAGCCCACTTGATCATGGTGTATGATCCTTTTAATGTGTTGTTGGATTCTGTTTCCTAGAATTTGGTTGAGAATTTTTGCATCTAGGCTCATCAGTGATATTGGCCTGTAGTTTTCTTTCTTTGTCTGGTTTTGGTATCAGGGTGATGGTAGCCTTGTAGAATGAGTTTGGGATTGTTCCTCCCTCTGCTATATTTTGGAAGAGTTTGAGAAGGATAGGTGTTAGCTCTTCTCTAAATGTTTGATAGAATTTGCCTGTGAAGCCATCTGGGCCTGGGCTTTTGTTTCTTGGAAGATTTTTAATAACAGTCTCAATTTCAGTGCTTGTGATTGGTCTGTTCATATTTTCTATTTCTTCCTGGTTCAAGAACAAGACAAGGTTGTCAACTCTCACCACTACTTTTGAACATAGCTTTGGAAGTTTTAGCCATAGCAATCAGAGAAGAAAAAGAAATAAAAGGAATCCAAATCAGAAAAGAAGAAGTAAAGCTGTCACTTCTTTGCAGACGACAGGATACTATACATAGAGAATCCTAAAGATGCTACCAGAAAACTACTAGAGCTAATCAATGAATTTGGTAAAGTAGCAGGATACAAAATTAATGCACAGAAATCTCTTGCATTCTTATACACTAATGATGAAAAATCAGAAAGAGAAATTAAGGAAATGCTCCCATTTACCATTGCAACAAAAAGAAGAAAACACCTAGGAATAAACCTACCTAAGGAGACAAATGACCTGTACGCAGAAAACTATAAGACACCAATGAAAGAAATTAAAGATGATACAAAATGATGGAGAGATATACCATGTTCTTGGATTGGAAGAATCAATATTGTGAAAATGACTATACTATCCAAAGCAATCTACAGATTCAACGCAATCCCTATCAAACTACCAATGGCATTTTTCACAGAACTAGAACAAAAAATTTCACAATTTGTGTGGAAAACAAAATACCCCGATAGCCAAAGCAATCTTGAGAAAGAAAAACGGAGCTGGAAGAATCTGGCTCCCTGACTTTAGACTATACTACAAAGCTACAGTAATCAAGACAGTATGGTACTGGCACAAAAGCAGAAATATAGATCAATGGAACAGGATAGAAAGCCCAGAGATAAACCCATGGACATATGGTCACCTTATTTTTGATAAAGGAGCCAAGAATATACAATGGAGAAAAGACAGCCTCTTCAATAAGTGGTGCTGGGAAAACTGGACAGCTACATGTAAAAGAATGAAATTCGAATACTCCCTAGCACCATACACAAAAATAAACTCAAAATGGATTAAAGACCTAAATGTAAGGCCAGACACTATAAAATTCGTAGAGGAAAACATAGGCAGAACATTCTGTGACATAAATCACAGCAAGATCCTTTTTGACCCACCTGTTAGAGAAATGGAAATAAAAACAAAAATAAATAAATGGGACCTAATGAAACTTAAAAGCTTTTGCACAGCAAAGGAAACCATAAACAAGACAAAAAGACAACCCTCATAATGGGAGAAAATATTTGCAAATGAAGCAACTGACAAAGGATTAATCTCCAAAATATACAAGCAGCTCATGCAGCTCAATATCAAAAAAATAAACAACCCAATCCAAAAATGGGCTGAAGACCTAAATAGACACGTCTCCAAAGAAGACATACAGATTGCCAACAAACACATGAAAGGATGCTCTACCTGACTAATGGTTAGAGAAATGCAAATCAAAACTACAATGAGTATCACCTCACACTGGTCAGAATGGCCATCATCAAAAAATCTACAAACAATAAATGCTAGAGAGGGTGTGGAGAAAAGGGAACTTTCTTGCACTTTTGGTGGGAATGTAAAGTGAAACAGCTACTATGGAGAACAGTATGGAGGTTCCTTAAAATCTAAAAATAGAACTACCATACAACCCAGCAATCCCACTACTGGGCATATACCCTGAGAAAACCATAATTCAAAAACAGTCATGTACCACAATGTTCACTGCAGCTCTATTTACAATAGCCAGGACATGGAAGCAACCTAAATGTCCATCAACAGCTGAATGGATAAAGAAGATGTGGCACATATATAAAATGGAATATTATTCAGCCCTAAAAAGAAACGAAATTGAGTTATTTGTAGAGAGGGGGATGGACCTAGAGTCTTTCATACAGAGTGAAGTAAGTCAGAAAGAGAAAAACAAATACCGTATGCTAACACATATATATGGAATCTAAAAAAAAAAAAAAAAAAAAAAAAAAGGTTCTGAAGAACTTAGGGGCAGGACAGGAATAAAGACTCAGACATAGAGAAGGAATTGAGGACACAGGAAGGAGGAAGGGTAAGCTGGGACAAAGTGAGAGAGTGGCATGGACATATATACACTACCCAATGTAAAATAAATAGCTAGTGGGAAGCAGCTGCATAGCACAGCGAGATCAGCTTGGTTCTTTGTGACCACCTAGGGGGGTGGGTTAGGGAGGATGGGAGGGAGACGCAAGAGGGAGGAGATATGAGGATACAGGTATACGTATAGCTGATTCACTTTGTTATAAAGCAGAAACTAACACACCATTGTAAAGCAATTATACTCCAATAAAGATGTTAAAAAAATTAATAATAAAAAATAAATAAAACAAATCATATGAAAATAAAGAGTTATAATCAAATAGACATTTATACAGTTTTTTTTGTAATTTTATATGTAGTTATCTTTACTGGTGCTTTTATTTCTTCATGTAGATTTGAGTTACTGTCTAGTTTCCTGTCAATTCAGCCTGAAAGATTTAGTAGTTTTTGTTGTAGAGCAGCTATATTAGCAATGAATTCTCTCAGTTTTTATTTATCTGGGAATGTATCCTTTTTCCTTCATTTTTGAAAGATAGTTTTTCTAGATATAGAATTTCTTTTTTAATATAAATTTTTGATTGACAAGTTTTTGTTGTTGTTGCTCTTGGTTTGTTTGGGATTTTTTACTTTCTGTATTTTGAATATGTCATCTCACTGCCTTCTGGTCTCCACAGTTTCAGATGTGAAGTTAGATGTTTTTGTTGAAAACTGGAAATTTAAGAAAATACAATGTGGTAACTCTGTAAATAAGATTTTATTCCTTTTCCCAAGGTTTAGTGTAATTGCTACTTTTTATTATTTCTGCTGTTTGTTTAAAGACTTTCCTGGAATAATTTTTTAAACTTTGTATTCTTTGTCATATACAGTCACAAAAGTCTGTGCTCAGTTGATTTACTGTTTAGTTAGTAATTGGACAGATATTTCCATAAGTTTCTTAAACCAATAAGTGGTCAGCTCCTGTTGTGGGGCTTTGTGTGTGTTGGGATACACCTTCAACATGTCAGTAGGCAGTTTTCAATTCTGCCTTAGCCTTCTCCACATACTTGTGCAGAGCTTCAAGGACAGCCAGAAGTGAGAGATTAAGAATTTTTCAGGTCTTTCCTAGGCATATGTACACCATTGTACATACACATCACCTTCTAGATTCCCATGAATATTTCAGAGATTTTCAAAGACTTCTATTGACAACTTATCCCCCAGGTTTTTCTTTTAAGATTTTGTTCAGCCTTTTGTTATCCCAAACTTGTATTACAGCGTTAGGTAACTGCAGTGTTAAACAATTACCACCGATTGTCCTTGTCAAATACTCTAAGGTAGAGCTAGTTATCCAGGATAATCTCTGAGTCAGGTAAAATAAATGAAGTTGCTGTGAATGAAACTTTTCATGGCGCTCCCAGAGAGGTCAAATCAAATAGTGATATTAATTCTCTGGATTTGGGTTTGGACTGCTCCAAATACATTCTGCCCCTCCTGTAGCTGCTAGAACGCTGGTTTTCCTGGATACCACAGTCACAGGCTGTTGACTTTAAAAATTACTGCAGAGCTGGAAAAAGGAAGTGGGAATCAGACAAGTTAAAACACCACAAACTCATTGTTCTTATTGAGAGTCACCCATTTTTCTTGAATAAACACTACTCAGATTGTTGCAAGACTTCGGTTATTTTTCAGTTCTGAAAAAGTTGAGTTTGATCATCTTTGCCAGTGTACTTGCTGCTTTTATGAAGGAGAGGGTGTTCAGACACCCTTAATCCACCATTATGGTGTTGCTCCTGGTTATAAATTCTTGTAACACTGCAAATATTTCTTTTCTTAAAAAACAAAAACATTTTAAAGCACTATTTTAAGCTCTTTTTGTAAGCATGAATCACTGTTATATTTTACATACAATTTAATTACTGTCTCTTACCCTCATTACATCTAAGTTCTGTGAAGATGAGGTATACCTACTTTGGTTATTATGATATTCTCGGCTCCTTGCACTGTACCTGACACCTAACAGGAGCTGAAAGGTATTGGCTAATTAGTGAATGCTAAATGCTCATGAAATCACACAAGATGGATATGATAGCAGAAACACTAGAAACCATGGAATTCCTTTATGACCTATTGCAATACGGTGAAATATATTTGGTAGAAGTGTCCAAAGTAGTTCTCTTGGGAATTGTAAAATGTCAGAAATAGGACTATAGTCATCTGCTTTCCAGATTGGTCCCAAATGCAATAAAGATTAAATGGGACTCAATTCCTTGACCTCCTGACCCTAAAGTTCCACAGAAGTTCTGTTATAGCATCTGAAAATGGTGACTGCTGGTAATGTGCCTGCGCATGATTTCTGTTTCCAATACCACCTTATTTTTTCAGATGGGAGGGATGGTAATCTGCATCAGGACTGTTGTGTGGGTGACCATATCTTTGTAAGCTAGTGCTTTAGAAGAGAGATCACAAAACACCATCACGCAGTGTTCTTGGAAAGTTCAGAGCGTGGCAGCATCACAGCCTAGGAGCATTCTCTGCGCACTTTCTATCACCCACTCTGTTTGCTTTCCTTTGTGCCTCTGTTTCTCCCACTGCGCTACTTTGGTGGCTAACCACTGAAGACAGAAGACTGGTAAAGAAAACTAATAAAGAAGATTTTGGTAAATAATGTCATTTGTAGACTTGCTTTCTCCTTTACTTTGGAAGTATAAGCTGAGCCTGGGCAGTCATCTGAGTTTCCTGACACTAGGAACGTAAATCAGACTGCATGGTAAAAACAATCTGACATTGCAACCAGATGTGAAAAGCATAGCTAGAATAATGATATTGTAGCTAGGAAAAAAAAAAGTTACTGTTTTAAGTGACTAGGATTGTGTTTTGGTTAACACCTTGGCATGAATTAACAAGGAAATGTGGCACTTGGGGAAATCCAAGACCTTGACTGGCTCACGGTGAGCCTCTGTGAAAAGGAAAGAGACCCTGGCCAGAGGGAGATATGATGTCATAACTTTGTTTCAATTGCAAACAAAGTAATTTCATGAGATGCATAAAAATCCCACTCATTTTGCACCTCCTCAAACACGTGAGTGTTGAACAAGAATTTTTTTCTAGGTAACTTTTCATATTTTCATTGCATATAAAAGTATTGCATATTCATTTTTTCAAGAAGTAAGGCACATATTTGTCATGGTATAGCTCTGAATGGATGGAAAGTAAAAGGACTGCAGAAATGAAAGAGATTGTTAACGTTTTCCTAAAAACTTGCTTAGACCACTTCTTCCATTGTCTGGGAGAAGAAAGAAAACCCAGCAGCATTTCAGGTGGCATCAGAGCTACCCCATTCAGCAAGATTTCTCCTGAAAAGGAAAGGAGAAAGCTTATGACTGGGTATTTTTTTCCCACTTATGAGTTCTACAGCACAGTCCAAGGTAGTGGTTATTAACCGTTCTGCATCTCACTGGTGTGAAATAAGTGACATATAATGTTACAAGTAAAACACTGTGTTCCTAAACATAGTTAAAGCACTATATGTTGCAAATGACTTATTTTTTAAAATATAAATTAGACCTGATTCAAGAATATCTTTATGATGATGTCAGTCTCACAATGTTTCTGCATAAAAATATTACTTGGATTTGGAGGAAGTATTTTATTTCTCTCTTTTTGAACTGTTTTGTGTACTGTTGATATACATTTTAATTATATGTTCTTATCTATGACTTATGAGGCCATGCTATTCTACTTGATTGCATCGTTTACCCTTAATTATATCTAAAGCCAGAATGAGGTTATATTTGATGAATTTAACAGGCAGAATTAGAAGTAAAAGGCAGAAGCCTTTGAGGGCTTCAAGTTACTATATCAAAGTGCATCAGTAATTCTTATGTAAATATGTTTTTAAGCTATTCAAACTAAATATTTCTCCGGATGTTTATGATTGATAAGAGATGTATTTCCAGAGGACCTTCAAGATGGTGGAGGAGTACGACGTGGAGATCACCCTCTTACCCACAAATACATCAAAGATACATCTACATGTGGAACAACTCCTACAGAACACCTACTGAATGCTGGCAGAAGACCTCAGCTTCCCAAAAGGCAAGAAACTTGCCACGTACCTGGGTAGTGCAAAAGAAAAAAGAAAAAACAGAGACAAAAGAAGAGGGACGGGACCTGCCCCTCTGGGAGGGAGCGTGAAGGAGGAACAGTTTCCACACAGTAAGAAGCCCCTTCACTGGAGGAGACGGGGGGAGAAAAGGGGGGAAGCTTCGGAGCCACGGAGGAAAGCGCAGCCACAGGGGTGCGGAGGGCAAAGCAGAGAGATTCCTGCACAGAGGATCGGTGCCGACCAGCACTCACCAGCCCGAGAGGCTTGTCTGCTCCCCCGCCGGGATGGGCGGGGGCTGGGACCTGAGGCTCGGGCTTCGGAGGTCAGATCCCAGGGAGAGGACTGAGGTTGGCTGTGTGAAAACAGCCTGAGGGGGCTAGTGCACCACAACAAGCTGGGAGGGAGTCCGGGAAAATGTCTGGAACTGTCTAAGGGGCAAGAGACCATTGTTTTGGTGTGTGCGAGGAGAGGGGATTCAGAGCACCACCTAAATGAGTTCCAGAGATGGGCGCGAGCCGCAGCTATCAGTGTGGACACCAGAGATGGGCATGAAACGCTAACGTTGCTTTTGCGGCCACAAAGAACCCTGTGTGCAAGCACAGGTCACTATCCACCCTCCCCTCCCAGAAACCTGTGCAGCCCGCCACTGCCAGGGTCCCGTGATCCCAGGATAACTTCCCTGGGAGAACACAGGGCACGCCTCAGGCTGTTGCAATATCACACCGAGCTCTGCTGTCGCTGGCTCATCTCGCATTCTGTACCCCTCCCTCCACCCCAGCCTGAGTGAGCCAGAGCCCCAGAATCAGCCACTCATTTAACCCCCTCCTGTCTGGGTGAAGAACAGATGCCAGAGTGTGACATGCATGCAGAAGCAGGGCCAGATCCAAAGCTGAACCCCAGGAGCTGTGAGAAAAAAGAAGACACAGGGAAATTTCTCCATGCAGCCTCAGGAGCAGTGGATTAAATCTCCACAATCAACTTGATGTACCCTGCATCTGTGGAATACCTGAATAGACGATGAATCATCCCAAAATGGAGGCAGTGGGCTTTGGGAGCAACTGTAGACTTGGGGTTTGATGTATGCGACTGACCAGTTTCTGATTTTTATGTTTATCTTAGTTTAGCTTTTAGCAATTGTTATCATTGGTGGATTTGTTTGTTGGTTTGGTTGCTCTCTTCTTTTTTTTTTTTTTTTTTTCTTTTTTTTTTAAATTAATTTTTAAATTTTTTTTAATTTTAATAATTTTTTAAATTTTTTTGTTTTAATAACTTTATTTTATTTTTTTCTTTCCTTCTTTTTTTTTTTTTTCCTCCCTTTTCTTCTGAGCCATGTGGTTGACAGGGTCTTGGTGCTCCAGCCTGCTGTCAGACCTGAGCCTCTGTGGTGGAAGAGCCAAGTTCAGGACATTGGACTACCAGAGATCTCCTGGCCCCACATAATATCAATCAACGAGAGGCCTCCAGAGATCTCCATCTCAATACTAAGACACAGCTCAACTAAATGACCAGCAAGCTCCAGTGATGGACACCCCATGCCAAACAACTAGTAAGATAGGAATATAACCCCACCCATTAGCAGAGAGGCTGCCTAAAATCATAATAAGGTCACAGACATGCCAAAACACACGACCGGATGCAGTCCTACCCACCAAAAAGGCAAGATCCAGCCTCATCCACCAGAACACAAGAATCAGTCCCCTACACCAGGAAGCCTACACAACCCACTGAACCAATCTTACCCACTGGGGGCAGACTGAAAGTGAGAGATGGAAAAAGATATTCTAGGCAAATGGAAATCAAAAGAAATCTGGAGTAGCAATGCTCATATCAGACAAAATAGACTGTAAAATAAAGCCTATTACAAGAGACAAAGAAGGACACTACAAAATGATCAAGGGATCAATCCAAGAAGAACATAAAACAACTGTAAATATTTATGCACCCAACATAGGAGCACCTCAATATATAAGGCAAATGCTAACAGCCATAAAAGGGGAAATCAACAGTAACACAGTAATAGTAGGAGACTTTAACACCCAACTTTCACCAAGGGGAGAGGTCAACCAGAATGAAAACAAATAAGGAAACACAAACTTTAAATGACACAATAAACAAGATGGATTTAACTGATATTTATAGGACATTCTATCCAAAAACAACAGAATACACTTTCTTCTCAAGTGCTCATGGAACATTCTCCAGGAGAGGTCATATCTTGGGTCAAAAATCAAACCTTGGTAAATGTAAGAAAATTGAAATCTTATGAACTATCTTTTCTGACAACAACACTATGAGACTAAATTTCAATTACAGGAAAAAAACTGTAAAAATACAAACACATGGAGGCTAAACAATATGCTATTAATAGCCAAGAGGTCACTGAAGAAATCAAAGAGGAAATAAAAAAATACCTAGAAACAAATGACAATGAAAACACGATGTCCCAAAACCTATAGGACACAGCAAAAGCAGTTCTAAGAGGGAAGTTTATAGCAATAAAATCCTACCTCAAGAAACAAGAAAAATCTCAAATAAACAAACTAACTTTACACTTAAAGCAATTAGAGAAAGAAGAAAAACAAAAACAAAAAAAAGTTAGCAGAAGGAAAGAAAGCATAAAGATCAGATCAGAAATAAATGAAAAAGAAATGAAGAAAACAATATCAAAGACCAATAAAACTAAAAGCTGGTTCTTTGAGAAGATATACAAAATTGATAAACCATTACCAGACTCATGAAGAAAAAAAAGGGAGAAGACTCAAATCAACAGAATTAGAAATGAAAAAGGAGAAGTAACAACAGACACTCCAGAAATACAGGGGATCATGAGGGATTACTGCAAGTAACTATATGCCAATAAAATGGACACCCTGGAAGAAATGGACAAATTCTTAGGAAAGCACAACTGTCTGAGACTGAACCAGGAAGAAATAGAAAATATAAACAGAACAATCACAAGCACTAAAATTGAAACTGTGATTAAAAATCTTCCAACAAACAAAAGTCCAGGACCAGATGGCTTCACAGGCGAATTCTATCAAACACTTAGAGAAGAGCTAACACCTATCCTTCTCAAACTCTTCCAAAATATAGCAGAGGGAGGAACACTTCCAAACTCATTCTACAATGCCACCATCACCCTGATACCAAAACCACACAAAGATGTCACAAAAAAGAGAAAACTACAGGCCAATACCACTAATGAACATAGATGCAAAAATCCTCAACAAAATACTAGCAGACAGAATCCAACAGCACATTAAAAGGATCATGCACCATGAACAAGTGGGATTTAACCTAGGAATGCAAGGATTCTTCAATATATGCAAATCAATCAGTGTGATACACCATATTAACAAACTGAAGGATAATAACCATTTGATAATCTCCATAGATGCAGAAAAAGCTTTTGAAAAACTTCAACACCCATGTATGATAAAAATTCTCCAGAAAGTAGGCATAAAGGGAACTTGCCTCAACATAATAAAGGACATATATGACAACCCACAGCCAGCATCGTTCTCAGTGGTGAAAAACTGAAACCATTTCCACTAAGATCAGGAACACAACATGGTTGCCCACTCTCACCACTATTATTCAACATAGTTTTGGAAGTGTTAGCCACAGCAATCAGAGAAGAAAAAGAAATAAAAGGAATCCAAATCGGAAAAGAAGGAGTAAAACTATCACTGTTTGCAGATGACATGATACTATACATAGAGAATCCTAAAGATGCTACCAGAAAACTACTAGTGCTAATCAATGAATCTGGTAAAGTAGCAGGATACAAAATTAATGCACAGAAATCTCTTGCATTCCTATACACGAATGATGAAAAATCTGAAAGAGAAATTAAGGAAACACTGCCATCTACCATTACAACAAAAATAATAAATCTACCTAAGGAGACAAAAGACCTGTATGCAGAAAACAATAAGACACTGAGGAAAGAAATTAAAGTTGATACAAACAGTTGGAGAGATATACCATGTTCTTGGATTGGAAGAATCAACATTGTGAGAATGACTATACTACCCAAAGCAATCTAGAGATTCAGTGCAATCCCTATCAAACTACCAATGACATTTTTCACAGAACTAGAACAAAAAAATTTCACAATTTGTACGGAAACACAAAAGACCCCAAATAGCCAAAGCAATCTTGAGAAAGAAAAACAGAGTTGAAGGAATCAGGTACCCTGACTTCAGACTATACTACAAAGCTACAGTAATCAAGACAGTATGGTACTGGCACAAAAACAGAAATAGAGATCAATGGAACAGGATAGAAAGCCCAGAGATAAACCCAGGCACATAGGGTCACCTTATCTTTGATAAAGGAGGGAAGAATATACAATGGAGAAAAAACAGCCACTTCAGTAAGTGGTGCTGGGAAAACTGGACAGCTACATGTAAAAGAATGAAATTAGAACACTCCCTAACATCATACACAAAAATAAACTTAAAATGGATTAAAGACCCAAATGTAAGGCCAGACACTATAAAACTCTTAGAGGAAAACATAGGCAGAACACTCTCTGACATAAACCACAGCAACATCCTTTTTTGACCCACCTCCTAGAGTAATGAAAATTAAAACAAGGATAACCAAATGGTACCTAATGAAACTTAAAAGCTTTTGCACAGCAATGGAAACCATAAACAAGACAAAAAGACAACCCTCAGAATGGGAGAAAATATTTGCAAACGAAGCAACTGACATAGGATTAATCTCCAAAATATACAAGCAGCTCATGCAGCTCAATATCAAAAAAACAAACAACCCAATCCAAAAATGGGCAGAAGACCTAAATAGACATTTCTCCAAAGAAGATATACGGATGGCCAACAGACACATGAAAGGATGCTCAGCATCACTAGTCATTAGAAAAATGCAAATCAAAACTACAATATGGTATCACCTCACACTGGTAGAATGGCCATCATCAAAAAATCTACAAACAGTAAATGCGGGAGAGGGTGTGGAGAAAAGGGAACCCTCATACACTGTTGGTGGGAATGTAAATTGATACAGCCCTATGGAGAACAGTATGGAGGTTCTTTAAAAAACTAAAAATAGAACTACCATATGACCCAGCAATCCCACTACTGGGCATATACCCTGAGGAAACCATAATTCAAAAAGAGTCATGTACCACAATGTTCATTGCAACACTATTTACAATAGCCAGGACATGGAAGCAAACTAAGTGTCCATCGACAGATGAATGGATAAAGAAGATGTGGCACATATATAGAATGGAATATTACTCTGCCCTAAAAAGAAATGAAATTGAGTTATTTGTAGTCAGGTAGATGGACCTAGAGTCTGTCATACAGAGTGAAGTAAGTCAGAAAGAGAAAAACAAATACCATATGCTAACACATATACATGGAATCTAAAAAAAGAAATTGGTTCTGAGGAACCTAGAGGCAGGACAGGAATAAAGACGCAGACATAGAGAATGGAATTGAGGACAAGGGGAGGGGAAACGGTAAGCTGGGATGAAGTGAGAGAGAGGCATTGACATATATACACTACCAAATGTAAAATAGTTAGCTAGTGGGAAGCAGCTGCATAGCACAGGGAGATCAGCTTGGTGCCCTGTTACCACCTAGATGGGTTGGATAGGGAGGGTGGGAGGGATACGAAAGAGGCAGTGGATATGCAGATATAAATATACTTATAGCTGATTCACTTTGTTATACAGCAGAAACTAACACAACAATGTAAAGCAATTATACTCCAATAAAGATGTTAATAAAATAAAATAACAAAAACAAAAAACAAACAAAAAATAAATGTATATCCTTTAAATAAGAGTCCATGTCAACATCTAATTTGGAGACAAAGCAGATAACTTGTTAAAGAGTAATCCTTAGTTGATATCTTCAAAATAATTTTTATTTACAGAGCCATTTTGGGATGGAGGATAAGGGATATGCTTGCCAAGGGAAACCCTATCATGATTGGAAGAGAGGTCATGACAGGTTTTTACAGAGAAAAGAGGAGGCATGCCTTTATTTCTTAAGATTATTTTTTTCTGCTCTTACAGTAAAGGAAAAAAGAGACAGAAACAATAATTGCCTTTTCTGCTCCTTATTCACTCTGTGAATTCATAGAAAGTCTCATGATAATGAGCCTCCAAGAATGTCCAAGCCCCATGACAACTTTTTTTAGCATTGTATAATTTATTACTTGAATGTGATATTTTTTACCCCTGTATTCATGTTTGTTCTTCCCACCTAGAATGTATACTGGTTATAGTAAAGGACTACATTTTATAATTATGTTACCCAAGTGTCTTGTGCATAGTTAAGCATTCAAAAAATGAGTTATTATTTTTAACTTAATCCATCATTATTTTAATCTAGAAAAATAATAATTTTGAATGAAAATATGAGACATTCCTATGTCTCTCCGGTAGCTGTTTAGAAATGTTAACATAAGTGGGATGTATACACTTATAAAGAGGTGTCATAGGGCAGGGGCTGTGTTTTTCTTCCTGCCTGTATCCCAAGCTCTGGGGACAGTATCTGGCACATATAAATGTTTAATAAATAACTGTTAAATGAATGGATATCAGTGTTTATGGTTATAACTGATGAGAGTGCAAGTATAGGGTCAACATGAAAATAAGCTTTTCTACTCAGGCAGTGTTTAAAAAATATTGTTTTAAATCAAAAGGTTAAGTACCAAAGCTCCTTTTAAAAATACAGATAATTTGGGAAAGGACTCAGAAACAAGATAAAGATGTTACACTGTGAACAAAAATAGGTAGGTGTAAGTAATTTATTTATAATCATAAATCATCTGAATACTTTAGGAGGCTATTAGGAGAGTACCTCTTTAAAAAGAGATATCTCTTTTAAAAAATTTTAAGTGATAGACTTATGTGAAAACTTGTCTTCATGTTATGGTGAGAGTTTTTTTTTTGTTTTTCTCTCTAACATTTCACATCAAATTTCTCTTTAGCCTTGAAGATAATGCCTTGGCTAAAAACACTTCACTGAAATCTAGCTTTTCTTTAGTCAAACCCAGAGAGGGGGTGGTCCAGGGGGTGAACCTATTGAGGATAATTTACCCAAAACATGGAAGATCCAATTCTTCATTCCAGCCTTAATGTGGACATCAATGGAATATAGGAAATTGACGAGCTAACAATATTAGTACCATTTTTCAACAGTTACTGGCGTCCAAAAATCGTGTAAAATATTTTAAATAAGTTATTACTAACCTGTATGATAAAATTACAAGGTAGATATTAGTGTCACATTTTGGAGGTGGGGAAATTGAAAATCAGAGATATAAAATGATTTAGCTAAGGATGCTTTGATGCGACCAAGCTGAGATTTAAATTTAGGTCTGTTTGGCTAGCAAAGCTCAAATCCCAAGCTTTTCCCTCTACACTACCCAACCTCATATAACTCCAGAAGCTTCACCTCATCCAGCCAGATCTTTGATCATCTGTGTCCCAACCCACACTTTTATCCTAACCTTGGCTTTGCCCAATCTCTGTCATTATTCATTCAGCCTCAGATTGCCCAAGACACACCCTTGTCATTGTTCAGGTCAACCCCTAACGACCAGGAGAATGATTTATGGAAAAGATTAGCTGAGGCTTAGCACCTATCTCTAGTGGGTGTTTCTAAAGGGAAACTGGAGAGTATCGTGGAAAAAGTTTGGGATGTGAGCTTCATAGTCAGACAGAATTACCTTTAAATCTCAACTTTGTCGATTTGCAGCATCCTTAGTTAAGTGACTGCACATCCATGAGCATGATTTCCCCATTTATAAAACCACATCTCTGCTTGAAGACCACTGGCACTGCTTGTTGAAACTAAAGCCGAACCATGGCAGAAGACACAGAAACTCAGAGCTCCACCAGGCATTCTTGCAGCCAAGAATGAGACCTGAGAGGCTGGTGCTCTGAAAGGAGGTGGCACGTGTATTACTGTTCTTAATGACTGTCACTTATTTATTTTGGGATGTCGATATCTATAACACAAAATAGCCCCTGCCAATGACTCAATGGTGAGTGCAATAATGTGATGCGATTTTTTCTACCTAGAAATATCTGATGAAGATTGTGGTTGTAAGAAAAAGATATGGGCTTGACCATTGCCTTTGTCACGCTCATTGTCTTCACAGAGCAGTATGGACATGAGGTATTTAAGATCACAAGGGTAAATAAGATTTAAGGAAGCAATGCATCTCTATTCTTTCATTGATATATCTGTCCCATTTATGTAGCAACACCCTAATCAAAGAACTAGAGTCATTTTTCTGATATAATGACCAACTCACAATGGCAAAGGTCAAGCAGGGTGTATGTACCATTTCAGGCATTTAAAAGAGTTTCTGTTAAGTTTATTGAGTATGTGAAAAAGGATGCTTTAAGAACTAGTCTTAGATATTATTGGTAGCCACACCTATCTTTTATAACAAAGAGTGGATTTAAGGTAAACTAATAGACACATAGTATAAAAAATCATAATGGTTAAGCTTTTTTAAAAGGGGTGGAGGGGAGAAAAATTAATTGCTAGTGAGAAAAAAGAGAAAAGATTTTACCAGGAATCCATGATAAAGCTATTAAAATTAGATACTATGCATTGTGCACTCAGACAAGAAAAGCAGCTTAGATGGTGAGCCAGAGAGGACCACATGTTTTCCTTCCTCTTCAAAAATTGATTTTTTTTCCTTCATAAGAGAAGAAAGGGAAAAAAAAAAAAACCTCTTTCTTAATGTTTACTACACATCAGGAATTACCTCATAACTTTACACGTACTAACAGATTTAATTTTCACAGCAATCCAACAAATTAAGCAATCTCAGAGGTCAGCAAACTATGACCCATGAATCCAGACAGATGCCTATTTTATTATGACCTGTGAGCTAGGGACATTTTTTACATTTTAAAAAGGTTACGTTTTGAATGGTTATATAATTATCTGTATAATCTACATCTTGGCTTGCAAAGCCTGAGATATCTATTGTCTGATCCTTTCAGGAAAATTTTGCCAACCACTGCGCCATATTTTCATTGCACTATTGCAGATGAGAAAATTGAGGCAGTCAGTTCTCTTCTGTTTCCAAACAGTAGGACAAGAATTTGAACTCAGGAGGTTTCATTCTAAAATGTGAGCTCTTCACTGCTTTGCTGCACTGCAATTGAGAGGTGGGGGCCATCTGACTTGACTATTAGGGGAAAGTCCAGTTAAAAACCAGGCCCCCTGTCGAAATGCTTAGAATCACTGAGTTAGAACTATAGGTGAAAAAGCTGAGCTTTGTCACAGGGAACAATCAGCTTTAAGAAAAAGCCAAAAATAGGTCTGAGAGAAACCTTGAAAGACGGAGTGGTGGCACTGAAGTAAAGTCAGAACTCCCACAGGACACATACAGAACAGGGACAAAAGAAAGGACATATGATCAACATAGCATCTTCTGGATTTTACCAAGTTTCGGGAACTCAGAGAACAATTCCCTTTTTTCTCCAGGAGGTGAAAATCAGAAGAATAATGAAGATGGTCAAATGTGGCTGCATGGAGACGGGGCAAAGAAACATGTTCTGAGCTCACCAACCCCTAGGCCAGGGCCAATGAGTGACCCACTAGAGCAGCCATAGGACATCTGTGCTTGGCTAGCAGTCCAGTTCTGAAACCAACATCCGGCGACATTTGCCTCCCTTGTATCTTTCAAGCGTAAATATTTTCTACTCCTGTGCTGTATCTTAGCTTTTGTTTAAGGTGCTACTATACTCCTTCAAGAAATATTGGATGTAAGAAATGGAACAAACCAAACTCCGGTACATCTTTAAGTGGAGAGAAAGGGAGAACCTCTGAAGATTGTAGCTCTGGAGACAACTCTGATTAGTAAGCAACCACAGCCAACACAGAGAGAGGTGGGAAGCATCAGAAAACAGATGTGTGTCTGCCCACCAACAGGGCAGACCTGCCTCCCAGGGTGTTCCATCAGGAACGCGTGGTACTGGGGGCTCCAGCCCTCACTGCCAGCCTGCCTGTTCCTGAAGCAAATCTCAGGGGCACATCTGAAGTGAAAGCAGAGGCTGGAGGTGAGGAGGCAGGAGGGGGAAAAGGAGGGCAGTGGTCTACGAAGCAGAGATCCAGACCAGGGCAGAGATAGCCTAGATTTTCTTAACCTGTGAGCCTCTGTTACGTCACTGGTAACATGGGCACGGGCTTCTCTACTGCACAGGTATTTTGTTACCATCAGAAAAAGTGAAATATTTGGTCCTTTTGTTTGTATATAGAAGACCGCCTAAATGCCACATACAACACACCAAAATTCTTTCTGTAATTCCATTCTTCTATTAAACATCTCCAAGGAAGATCCCACAATCCTCCTTAATAAAATATTAATTGCGTCCTAACCTCTTCAAGAAGTTCTGCTGTCTGTTTGAGCATTAAAGAGTACAGAAAATAGGTAAGAGTCCAAGTTGAAATCTCCTTCAATCTGAGCATGTTCTGAAGTTGACAAAGCATTGGTCTCCTCTGTTCTCCAGACCCAACAGTCAACTGCCTGCTTTCACCAACAGGCAGGAAGACCCTTGATTTGTACCATCACTAACTACTTTGGCAGGAAAGTTTTTGTTTGAACTACCGTTAGAAGGAAAAAGACCGGTAAAGAAAAAGCACTACTTCCCCTATTTAAACTATTTCTTATATATATATATATTTTTCCCCCCCTTTGGACAAATAAAAATTTAAAAACAGAAAATGAGATCAATAAATTGCTGTAAGCTCAAAATTATCGATCCTTCTCCAACACTTCACTTGGCATCAAAGGAAATTTATGACAGAGTAAAAAAATAAAAATGAAATAAAATAAAACAAGAGGTAAAAATCCTAAACAGTTGGGGAAAATTAAGTTCTACATATTTTCTTACAGAGAAAACTCAATATTCTGGCTGGAGAAACTTAAAGCTTTATGTTTTTTGTTTTGTGTGTCCTTGCTTCATTTTAGATTTGAAGTACCTAGAAGTACCTGGAAATTCTTGAACCCCATAGAATTGCGCCTCTTTTTATTGTAATGAGGAGAATTAGTTCTGGCTCAACACAAAACAAATTAATGCCATAGACATGATAGAGTTTTAAACAAGCCAAATTGTTTTCTGGCTGAGATGACCTTCAAAGGCTAGTTTTCTGCATATTTGTCTTTTTTTTCCCCTCCTCTCTTAGATAATTGGGACAATTTGCAACAGAAAAAAAAATATGATGTCAACATAAGACAAGCCCATTAACGAGTATCAACTTGTCCATGGTTCTGAAGTAAATGGATGCAAATGTTCTTTACTAGCACAAAAGGTTCATATTTCTAAACATCCGTCCTGTGTGCCATCACCAAGGAAAGTGGTAGAAGCACATTTCAGCTGTTTCCTTTGGAGTGCTCAGACCAGCTTTTAGTCTTCTGTGGTGAGGAAGCCCCTTATTGCAACTCTATTTTGGGTGTATGCACACGGTTGACCTAATTTTAAAGAACCTGCTCTGAAACAGGGAGCTTCTTCTCCTTGACTGTTGCAATAATGATTACTCCTCTCAGTTGTGTGTGCTTTGGTTTGGTTGATCTCTATAAGCTCAGCAACCCTATTTCCTAAAGTGTCCTGCCCCAGTGACTGGCAGGGAGAGAGCCAGAAGCTTGGGCTATTGCATGTTGACGTGCAGGTTTCATGGAAGAGTATCCTGCATCTACGCATCCCCTTATCTTTTAAAAAACTACTCTATTGAGGTAGGATTGAAATGTAAAAATGGTGCATACTTATATGCAGCTCTCTGACTTTGGGATAAGTATACATCCATGAAACCATCACCACCATCAAGTCCATAAACATGTTCATCATCTACCTAAGTCTCTTCCTGCCCCCTTTATTATTATTATTTGTGTGTGTGTGGTAAGAACACACATCTTACCATAAGATCAACCCTTTGAGCAATTTTTTTAAACAGCTGAGTAAAGGTTCAGAGAGTTTTATTTTGTTTTTGTCCCAAAACACACACAAGTCTGGAAAAGTGAGAGGATTAGATGTTGAGTCTCTGTCTCCATCTCTTTCCATAACAACACACCACCTCCTCCTTCACCACAAAACCTCGCAGGGCACATGGGTTTGTGTGTTTGATCTGGGTGCATGTGCACGCACACACACTTTCTGGGAACAGCATCTTGCCTTCCACAGACTTGGAAATGTTGACTTTGGTTTGGCTTTTGGCAGATGGTGAATCAGCCTCAGGCTCAAAGTCAGCCTTTACTTAAGAAGAGCTCCCCTGGTATCCCTCCACCTTCCTCTCTGGAGAGGGCCTGTCAGGCTGCTCCCATCTGCTCCCACTGTTTTCCAGGAACTGTGTATCTCATTTCACACAGGGCTGCTACGTGCCCAGGAGAATTTTTCCTGACTGCATTGCTTATGCTCATTTCCTTCCTTGGCGCTCTCTAGAGCAAATGTTTCCATACCTCCCTCAATTAAACATTTAATAAGAAGAGGAGGACCTCATTTTCCTACCACCCAGTTGACCAACCTTCCTTCTGTCTGTACCCATGTTCTGCCTTC
Source organism: Balaenoptera acutorostrata (assembly GCF_949987535.1). Taxonomy (NCBI): domain Eukaryota; kingdom Metazoa; phylum Chordata; class Mammalia; order Artiodactyla; family Balaenopteridae; genus Balaenoptera; species Balaenoptera acutorostrata. The sequence goes on along the minus strand of NC_080072.1, from coordinate 106,504,729 downwards.
CTTCCTGTTATTGACACAATAACCGTGCCCTCTCTGCTACCAGCAAAAGCCAAATTCACGACTTGAACATTGATTGCATTCCATCTCCTTGAGGCTTCCCAAGGACTTTGCTCCTGCATTTCTCCCCTCTCGCCTATGCATCACCAAGTTTACCCTCCCCAGTGTGCTAGTGGGCATTTCCAATAGCACACCAGCACACTATTTTATACAGTGATACGGTCCACCTGAAAGAGCACATCCGCTGCTCCAGTGGCCATCTCATTTTACTCTACTGATAGCAAAACTGTCAAAAGAGTGTTCATATTTTCATGCTCGCTATTTTCACTTCTTCACCCCAAATGCCTTTTTAGACCTACTCCACTTTACTCCCGGCCACTCTATCCATATTATTCTAACTCTTGTCAAGGTCACCAACCACATCTTGCTTTTAAAACCTAATGGTCCATTTCCCATTCTCATCTTCTTTGGCTTCTCAGCATCAAAGGACACAGATCTTCCTTCTCATAACATTTTCTGCACTTGGCTTCCAGGTCTCTCCACCCCAGGTTTTCATCTTACCTCACTGGTCCCTCTCTCTCTCTTAGCAATACCTAAAGATATTGGCATTTCTCAAGTTTATTCCTCGACCACCTTTCCTCCACTAACCTTTCTCTCAAGTAGTCTCCTACAGTCCCAAATATGTGTTTCCATCTCCAACATCTCTGTAGAATTCCAGGCGTATATCTACCTCCTTACCAAAAACTTAATTTTCAAAAAAAACCTCCTAACCACTCTATAATTGATTGCACCTGGAGCTTCCTCTCGTTCAGTAAATGTTTCACCCATTCTCCTAGGTGCTCAAGCCAAAATGGGATTTTTCTCATGCCCCACGCTCCAACCTGTGAGCAAGTCCTGGTGGTTCAAGCTTCAAGAAATTTCCTGACTAGAACTAGAATACTTTTCAGATCCTTTACCACTATACCATTATCTCTCACCTGGATTAGTTCAAGGATTTCCTAATAATACCTCTAATTTTGTCCTGCTACAGTTTATTCTCCACATGAATACTAGAATGGTCTTTACAACAAATCCTCCAATAACTTTCCTTCACACTCAGACTATAAACTCCTAAAAGCACAGCTTACCAGGCCCTGTATGGGCAAAGAATTTAAACAAGAGTGGATATATGTATATGTATAACTAATTCACTTTGCCATACAGCAGCAAGTAACGCTACATTTTAAATCAACTGTCAATTATACTCCAATAAAAATTAAAACAAACAAATGAAAAACAGAACCAAAAAAAGATCTCCTTTCACTCTCTAGTTCCTGTGCATGAAATCTCACTCTCGCCCCCAAATCGTCACATGACTCTTCCCTCACTTCATTGAGAGCGCTGCTCAAAGTTTATTTATTCAGCGAGGACTACAATATTCTATAATACCTATTCAAAATTGTCCTTATATACCCTTTTATCCTACTAACTTTTTCTTTACAGTACTCACTGTCTGAAATTTTATTATAATGCATTTACATCAGATGTTAATTAAAATATTCCTTCAGGGAAAAGACTCTTTCTTACCACTGAATCCCCAGAGCCAAGAATGGTACTTAGCACACAGTAAGTGCTCAATAAGAACTTGTTGGAAAAAGATGAATAAATAAATTTAAACATAATGTGAGCGATGTCATTGATTATTTCATGTGAAGTGTCTGAGCTGAACATGAGCCTGTCAATTAGGTTGGTGTTAAGGATAAAAGAATGACTGTTGTGATAACCCATAGAGTACCGTCACTCAATGTTCTCCTCCTAAAGGAGCCAGAAAAGTAGCTTTAAAAATACATGTAATAAACATTTCTCTGTGCATTACCCTATATTGATTTACCCCCAAATTTAAAAGCAATATATTTGACATTATTTTTATTTGCTTTCCTATGGAACAGTCCACATTTTTCAGCCTGCTAAACCAAGACGACTACAAAACAAACAACTTTTTTGTCTGTGATTTTATTTCCCCTCCTACCATTAACCACCTTAAAAATGAGCCAGCTTTCATATGAATGTCAGTTTTCTGGAACTATGCTCTAAGTACAGTATATCCTTCTAGCTCTTAAGAACCTTACAATGTATCTCCCTCTCATCTTTTGTTCTCATTTCACGTCCACTACAAGACCCGTCCTCTTTTTTCATTCTCAGAGCTTCCACGGCATCTTCGCTCTACTTGTACGTCACTTAATAATTTATCCCCCATAACATATATGAGGATCGCATTTTCTATTCAAGATAATACATTTTTGAAAGCAGAGACTATATAAGTGTACACCCATCAACTAGCAGCCTACCTGGCAAATAATAGATGCTCAATAAATCATGAATGAATGAATAAATTAATCAATAAATAGATGAAGAAATATTGAATAAAATAAAACAGGTTATAGCCTATAAATAAGAGGTGGGGTCAAGGAATGGAAGACCAGGTTAGCATTTGGAACCTCAGAAGCTCATGGACATGATGTTAACTACCAAGTAGCTAAGTATGTACAGACTCTTTGACTGTCAAATGCCAGCCTCAGGAGTGTGTTTGTGTGTGTGTGTGAAGAGTGCTGACAAAAGGAAGGCAATCCTTGGTCTAATACATTTTCCTCCTCATTTGTGATTTAAGAAAGAAATTCTATATCTGGTTTCCTGGTAAGAATGATGTTCCCTGACACATCGATGAGGAAACTTGTTTTTCAGAGAGAAAATTTTCCCTTCCCCTCTCAGCGTAAGTAAGCTCTTCTATCAGGGGAGGACTGGCCAACCTCACCATGATTGAGGTCTGCATCTGATGTTATTGTTTTCCATGCTGGTCAGTGTGCCCTCTGCCCTGCACATCTCAGCCAAGGGAGAATCTCTTTGGATAGTCTTTGGATAGGATTTTTGTCCCAGACCACATAGATTTCCACTATTCATTACTACTGTAAGGGCTGTATTACTTGTGGTGTCCTAACCAAGTTTCTGAAATCCCAACAAGTGTCACAAGGTAATGGATCTTAAAGGAACAACGATGTGAAACAATTTCCAAGTCTACCTCCAGCCTTCAGAGAGAACCACTCATCAACAACTTGGAAACACTGACGGGAGATAAGCCATCCTGGAAATAGCCACAGCCAAAAGTGTTTCAAATTATACTTCTTAGGATATCTTATAAGTTTATTTTACTCTAAATTCATGATATTTTTCAACATGGGAGCCATTTTGGATGCTATTAGCCACCATAGTTAGTTAAGTTAGGTATTTAATTTAAAAAGTGTACACCCAATGGCAAACTACAGGAAGTCAAAGGCACGGATGGGACATTTTCTCAACTACTTTTAGAATTTCCTCACACATTTTGAGTAACTTGCAATGTTTCAGTCTTACTGCCACTGCCATACATGATTCTTTGAAAACAGGTACTAAAGGGAAGCCATTGAGCCATTACTTTTACTTGGAAATTGAAGGTGAAAGCACTGCATTGAAATGGAGGCATCAATTTACAAGATGAAATGACCCTTAACAGGAAAGTCAGCTAACTAGTCCCGCTGGAAATTTCTGTCCTTGAAATGTAAAGCTCGGGCTGGTCTGAGCCCCTCGAGGTGGGAGTAATCCTGCCCCTTCCCTAAGGACCTTCACCATTTTGATCATCATAGCATTTAGAATTGGGGGAGGAAAAAAATATCACAGCCTGAATACAGGCAGTAAATCCCTGCATTTCTTGAGGATTAATGGTAAAGCTTTAACAAAGTGTTTCAGATTCTTAAAACATAGGTATGCTTTCCCACATGGCAAACCCAGACATTTTCTGGCTAGCTACATTTCATCTGTATATGGACAGATATTTTTATGTTGACAGAAGCAGGTCTTGCAAGCAACCCATTTTTGCCTTGGAAAAGCCAACTACAGAATATGCTTCCATGTACAAGAAATAGAAAATGTTCTTGAGTCCCCTGGGTTTCTAGCCAGGATTGTGAATGGCGAAGGACCATACTTCCCAATTAGCTTATTTTGAAATACCTCTAGTTTTTTGGTTTGATAATCCACGGGGATATTCCTCTTCTGTGTGGGATTTTCCTAATGGGCTCTGCTTAGGCAACAGGAAAGACTGTCATTGCTTAATAGGTTTGAAAATGCAAGACTGACCCAAAAGCACCTACCAAAGGCCTCCTGGCCTATTAGTCTGCAGTTCTGGCAGGTGCCACTTTGTGACCTCTGGGGCTTTATATAACATTGTATGGATGAGCCCGGATGACAGAGAGAGGGAGGCTTGCACCATCTAGGCTGATGTGCAGAGATTCAGTAGGTTCACTAAAATACGTTTCATATTTTTGGTACATGCGTGCAGCTATGTGTACACTTAATGTAATGGGCTCTTTTTTCTCCCCATCTTCACAGTCTGTTATGAAACTGGTGGTGCATTTTAAAATTGATTGTGACTTGGAATCAAGGAAATATGGCATTACTCTCCATTTAAAGATCAAAGTTATAACTAACTAATATAACAAAATAAATGCAATATAAAAAAGACTGTGTTTAAATTGGCTTGCTGAACTTAAACATTATAATTGGTCTGAATATAAGTTTTGAAGTTATCCCCAAATACATCATGAATTCACCTTCACTCTCTCACTCTCTCTCTCTCTCTCTCTCTCTCTCTGGTACAGAGTTAGAGAGCTTGGAAGGGTTCCACTTGTTTGTGTGTTACTGTCATTTTTAGAAAATCTATTATTTGGGAGATTTATTTCTGACTTGTTCTTGCATTTCAGGCTTGAAGTCTTGCTCTTAGCTTGTTTATTTGACCTTAACTGGGATCACATCTGTTCTAGTATCTTGGGCATTTGTGATCACAGATCCATTCCAGGCTTCCTTTCATGCTCTGATGAACAAATACCTCTGTATCCTGGTTGCTTCCATGGTTCAACCCCAAAGCAGCTCCTCCTACTTCCTCACGGCAGTAGCACCTCCCCTGTGCTGCCTTTAGGAAACTTGTGAAGCCTTTCCTGTCATCAGTGTCCCCCACTCTCCTCTCTCTTTCTTCCTTGGACTGACCTAACCCCTCCTTCAGAGGTAGACCCTCCCTTTCAGTAGTAGCTCCTATGAACAGGCAGACTATTTTGCATCACATGTACATTGAATAACTTGTGAGTGTAAATCCCTTTCGTAGATATTTGCATTTTAAGCTTTTTAACCTTAATTGTAGAAATTGGAAATGGAATTTAAAACTATTTCCTTCTTAATGCAACTCCATGCATCAGCAGGCCATGAAGACCTGAGGGAATTGATTTTAACCCTAAATTCATAAATCAATATTTTGCATATGCAAAGACAATCTAGACATAAATTTCTAAGTCTTTTTGTGCAGTGGTTGAGAATGAGTGGAAAAAAAAAAAAAAAGAAATATATGGCCATGCTCACTCCTCTCCAGGTATCCCAATGTCTGCCTGTAGAAAATCTACTAAACTGAATTGACTGACCTCTTCCAAATTAACCATTCTTGGGAGCTATTAAGGGCAGATTAATTCAAGGTGAGTTAGCGGTTGCCTCCTCTTGCAGACCTGGACACTGAGCCTACCTGCCACCATCCCAATCCTATGTCAGCTGAGAGGTCAGCCTGCCATCATCTGCCTCTTGGTCGATATTCATTAAAGACATTGGAATGACCAGGGCCACTTGCAAAGACAGATTCCTTGGGGAGTAGCTCAGGACTCTGTATTTTAATAAAATACTTGAGTGATTATTAAGCACATTCAATTTTGAGAACCATGACTTTGTATCCTTTACTAAGTTTCTCCTTTACATTTCTTCCCTGCCTCTTTCCACTCTTCAATTGACCATAACTTATTCTTCCCCTCACCCTGCCACAAAATTCATAGATATTAGTCATGCAAAGTCGTTTCTAGTTTTGTCTGCCCCTTGCCCCATGCCTTCTTCTGATCTATGTGTGGATGGAGATCACACTACCACTTTCAGAACAAATGGAATCAGCTTTGGAGCCTCAATGCCACAAAACCTAAGATACTATAGGCATGATAAAGCGAGGTAGTTGGGTGGCTGTCAAGACCATTCCAGCCCAGTAGGAGTCTACCAAAGAAATCCAGGAATTCTTTGCTATAGTCCAGGGTTGTAAGTGTGGTAGGTACAAAGGACATTTGGAGGTCTTAGGTTTGAGCCTTTTGTTTTGTATGGACGAGAAGTCTGTGTAGATGCTCATGAGTATCAGGAGAGAATTATCCCATATGTAGATAACATCTGAAAACAAATGGTGGATGTTGATGCTGATTTATATAAGGAAAGTTTTTTTTAAGCTATAAAATGTACCTTTTTTTGTGTAAGAGCAATGCTAATTACTGTCATTGATATCTCCTATTTATAGTATTTACCTAATTGCTATGTAGAATATTTACTATGCACATAATAATTATGCATTATTTTCATTTTCATTAGTTTCTAAATTTCTTAAGGGTAAGAATAAAAGTCTTCCATATTTCTGTGTACTCCAGCCCACTTTGACAGTAGCTTACATATTGTACATTTTCAGTAAAATACTTAAGGAATTAATTAATGTGTATGTTTTACTCCTGTTATATTTGCATATATGCATGTTTACACAAAAGGCCCCAGTAAATCATTTGATGCCTCTCCATCAAAGACACAGGTATACCTTTCCTAGTATTCTCAGGAGTGTTGGAAATAGAAGATGGAGGCCTTTACCTTAGAGCTATCATTAAGAGGAGATAAGGAGAAAGAAGAGGAACACAGAGAGGAAGAGGATGGAAGGACATGGGGAAGAAGGAAAGGATGAACTGTGTTACATTGGGCTTGTAATGGACAGAAAATACTCTGCAATGCATACAACAATCATTAAGCACATAAGTCTCCAAGTCAAAACCAAGAGTCTTGGTGACCACAGCTGTATGTGTCCCTTCCATCACATACAATGCTCTACTCCTTTCTCATATTAGACTGTGAGACACAGTAGTGTGTTTATTTCTCTGTTCAGGCCACACCGTTTACCAGTTTTCCCCCTAAAGCACTGCATATACTTCCAGATCCACGCTGGATACACTTTAAAGATGTGTGTGTCCCTTCCTTCCCTAGAGCTAGTCTTCACAAGCTTTAAGTACCAAATCTTAGAAGAAAAATAATTGAAGATGAAGATGAAGATGAATAAGGAGGAAGAGGAGAAACAGAGCGCACACACACACAGAAAATAAAAAACAAAAATACCTTAACCATATCCTGATCCATCCCAGAAAACAAGGCAGCAAGTGTTCTGTGAACTACCTCTTATGTACCTTTCAGAAATCAAATAATATAGCTGTTGGTTAACCAGTATCTCTAATCCATGTGGAAACTGAACTATGGATTTTCTTTTGTTGAAAATTATAATTATCATCTTTTCCTTTACCCCTCATCACCACCACTCCTAATTTCCATCTAATTTTGCAGCCAAGATTCATGGCATTCAAACTTTTTTCAAATCCATTCATTTCCCAATGACTCCCAATTTCTTTATTTTTGCACTTCCTATGAAGCATGACCCTGAGTTTTATTCTTGCTTGATTAGAAGATCAACTCTATTTATGGATGTTCAGGCTTCAGAGATTTTGCTCACATAACATGGCTTTCTTCTTATAACTCTTAAAAATGAATAAATAAAAGAATACTGCTCATGACTTCCTCTTTCCCAATCAGGGAAAATTTACTTTAGTTACCTTAGTAACCAGAATGTCAGTCATTCTCTCCCCATGCCAAATCCCTTTAGAATTCACATAGAGCACCGTTTTAAAAATAGAATTATTTCTATTCTATTTAAACTCTAGATTTTGGTAAAAACAAACTTCTTGCTAACTTGAATGCTTTCTTAAAGAAGCCAATCTATTTCTTCCTCATGAATATATTAAATTTAGGGAGTACAGAAAATTTTGATGTATATGTGTGTGTGAATTCTGTAAATATATATTATATTCACTGATAGATATAGATAAAGAATCATACAACTTAGGATTAGGATAATTAGGATAATGACTTAGTGACAAGATTAGAATGCAAATTGCCTGAATATAAGAAAATGCATCTTTGAGATGTATGCGAGTGTTTGAATTACTGCAACCTCACCAACGGTGGATATACTTCTATTTTTTCCCAATTTGGTAGATAAAATAGTGATATTAGATTGTGGGGTTTTTTTTTTTTGCATTTGTTCAATTTCTAGTAACTCATTGTTTAATTTTTTTAAATTGCTATTTCTAATTCTATATATCAGATATTAAAATTATGTAGTTTTATTAACAGAAAATGGCTTAATTATAATAATAATTAAGTTTATTCCTAAATATTTCCTATTTCACTTACTATTATAAGTGAAGAGAATTTTCTTTTTTTCATAATTATAACTAGTTTTCAAAATTATTACTGGCCATTTAATGCATCCTTACTATGAATTCTTCATTGGTTATATACATTCAAATGTGTTCTAGACAGTGACTTGGCTTTTTTGTTTGTTTAGGGTATCTTTTCTGTACAGGAGGTTTAAAGTTTTTTATATACACATTATGCAATATGTTTTATTAAGATGTGCTCATTTTTGCATGTTGTTTAAGAAATCCTCCTCTACTTCAAAGGCTGAATGTTATGCTAAATTTTCTTCTAAATGTTTTAAGTTTTTCTTCCGTTTTATATGTCCTCAATCCTACTGAAATTTATTTTTGTGTATATATTAAGTAGAGATCTTGTCGTTTGTTTGTTTTCATATAGATAATTCATTGGTCCAGTGCTACTTATACTCTATCTCCCTAGGAAATTAATAATGTTAACTCTTCAACTATCAGATTTTCTTGCATACAGGATTTTTTGGCTCCCTCTACTGTGATAGCTCTGTTTGTTAATCCCTGAATAAATAACACACTGTTTTAATTACTGAAGAAAACAGTAAATATTCTTTCCTTTACAAAATGGCCTTGTAGTTTAAAGATTCTATCAACATTTCTTCCTTTTATTATGAAATCCCTGTCTCTGACTTGCTCATTTTCCTATTCTGCTGTTAATATTTTTCCACTTGAATATATGAGTTTCTTACAAATTAAAGAAATTAGCTATTGTCTTGCATAGAATTTACAGATTTTACCTCATGGCTGTTGGTCTCTAAACTTAGTTTTTGATAGTTTTGCCAAACATAAGATCTTTGGATATTGTTTGTTTTAAATATCATGAAATCAATTTTATTGTTTATTTCCTTTATGACTTCTGGGATAAATTAAAACATCAAATAACATTCAATGAAATATTTATCAATGATAAGCAAAAAAAATCTCAAAATAATAGCTTTTCCCATGTTTATGACAAATTAATGATAACTTCATATCCTGTGACAATCCATCCTTCCTTTTCCCCTCAGTCAAATTTTCATTATATATAAATTAAATTCTGAGTCACTGACTGAATTTTACATATTTTACTATATATTTTTATATTCAAGAATAGACCTTGATTTTGTACTCAATTTTGCAATCATATGTTCAGTAGTTATTTATACTTAAAGTTTTATATTAAATGAACTGTTCTCATTCAGAGGAAAAAATAGTTAAGAAATTTCTTTAGAAAATGTACACGTTTACCTATTGCCTTTGCACGCCATGGGGAGCTAGGCTGAGTATACAACTCCCAGGTTATCAACCACTTTATCTTGGAAATCGTGAGAGATTGATGTGTATCTTTGGGTAGCTTGGTATTGTAAGTCTGAAGTTTGTTTTATTTTGTTTTGTTTTTTGTACTGTTGTTAATGGTATTCCATGCAACATTCTAAATTTTCCATATTGTGATTGAAAAAGAAAAGCCAAAATAATCTAGGTAAGGTGTCCTGTTATTAATTTAAGGCAAACTGAGCAAATTCTTTATAATCGTAGCTTGGTCCCTTTTCTTCAGTTTGGCAATTATTTTTCTCTCTTCTTTGATTATTTCCTCTCTTCCAATTTTTCTGGTTTTCTTTTTTCATAAATACTTCTAATCTTTAAGTTGCATCTCCTCTCTCTTGCTACTATATTTATAATCTTCTACTATTGTTTTCATCCCTTTGTCCTTTCTCTCTTCATTTTCAGAGGGAATCACCAGTTTTGACTTTTGCATATCTGATCTGATCATTATAAGTCTATTCTGACTATTTTCTTTTGCAGTCTTTTCTTTCATCAGTTGGCTTATTTTAATCTTTTTTCATCTTAGTGTAGTCTTCTGCTTTACTTTTCTTTCCCATTCATGAAGGTCAAATCTGTTTTTCTACAGACTTCAAGTAGGGATCTTATTTTTTTCATTGATGTTATTCTGTTTAGAAACTACCTTTCTGAGACACATTAATTTGGGTTTTCCGGGCTATCGGTTCTTCTTATGTTGTAATATGTTTTCTGAAGTCTACTTTTTTTTTTTATGTTTGTTCATCCTGCATAGGTGAAATTTCTATGCAGGCTTTGCATTTGCCAGAACATTGGTGGAGGTGGGGGAGGTTACTGTCCTCAGCTCTTTCTAATGTCCTCTTAGGTGCTAGTATCAAACTACTATCAGATGTAAATGAGAAGGACATTCTCAACCACTCCATAAATTATGATGTCTAACACACTCTACTTGGTGTGAATCTATCACTGCTTCTGTTACTGCTACCATGTCTTCTGGATAAGAGAATCGAATGCTTATGGGGATCTCTGTGTCAAGCGAAAAATAAAACGCTACTCTTTCTAGTATGCACTGTTCTTTAGGCAATTTCTATCTCCGCCCTTGCTTTTCACCCTTTTCCTTAAATGATAAAGGATTCCAATATGTAGATATCATGGCCTGCCCTTACTCCTACTCCCATTCCTTGTTATGCTGAATATTGAGAGTCCTGGTCTCTGAACATATGCAGAAAGAGATCCTTCGATGAAAGCACAGGCATTGAATATCTGCCTTGTCTTGCTCATAATGTGCATCTTATGACATTTGGAGTCTGGTGGCTCGTTTGCCCAACAATGTGACCTCCGCATCCTAAACTTAGGGGCAAAAAGATGGTTAAGTTCTACGATCCTTCCACCTTTTCAGGCACTCTTTGGGCCGTGCTAGATCAGAAAGTTTCAATTAACTTATAGCGCAAAAGCCTGTGCTTCCGTCAGTCCCCATCAATAAGGTAGCTAAGAAATAATTGTCTCAGCATTGACAATCTATTCTTAACTTTAGTTTATAATTCTCTTGTCATGAAAAATAAGTTTATAATTTGAATGAAATATTTTCTGTAAAAAATGCTCAAGGAGTTGTAGTCGGCAGAATATGTTAATATGGAAACTAAACCTAGATTATTAATAAAAATTTTTAAAATAGGTCATTGTCATCTTATCTTGACTACTGAGTTTACAAAATTTGAAACTTCCAACAAAAAGAAATTACAAAAATGTCCTGTTAACGTGTCAGTGAACAAAAACTATTGCAATGAGTGAGCCTTCTGTGAAGGGCCATACTAAATTTTGAGTCCATTGAAAATAAGTTTTTTCAAAGTATGACCTGGATATCCCTGACAAGCTTTGAAATCATCTAGGAGGTGTGCTTATCCGTGTCTGTACTGACTGTGTCAATTAATGTGTGTGTTATTGAAAGCAGTGCTATAATCCCCATTGACTCTGGTGGCATTTTTTTGAAGTAACAGGGGAGAGCAGGTGAAGTAAGTGTTCCACGGACTACAAATTGGAAATCACTATTTAAAGGGCATGATGGGATACGTGAGTTGCATATCAATGATGGGGTATGTTATAAAAAGTTATTTCTTAGAAACATAAAGTTTAAAGGTGTGATGGAAATAACGTGGAGTCAGAGAAGTCGAATATTCAGCCCTTTCTTGGCTCCAGTAAACACAGGGTTAAAATATGTGGTTTCTCTCTCCCAGAAGCCTATCTTCTATGTGGTGGCCATCCCTTATAATGTGATAACAGCTTTAATAGGGCTCAGTTCAGGGTCCAAAGAGAGCACCTGGCCAAGTGGTCAGAATCAATACATAGGAATTCACAAGGCCGACCAGCTGGACAAGGGCTTGATAAGGCAAAAAGAACTGCTTGTTCAGAAACAAAGAGGTGAAACAGTGTTTGGCTCATGGAAGTGAAAAGAGTTGGAAAGCCTAGGGAAATAGGCTGAAAGAATAAATGAGGGGAAGCTGGTGAGAAGCCGTGTATACCACGCAAACGAGATGGTAGTAGTCGAAGTAGCAAAAATCTATGAACAACCCAAATGTCCATCAACAAGAGAACAGAGAGATGAGTTGTGGTATATTTCTCCAATGGAATACTACAGAGTAAGGAAAATACATGAGTTGCAGTTATGTGCATGAACATGGATAAAATGCATCCAGATAAAGTTGAATGAAAAGAGCAAATCAGAATCTAAAAAAGAGTGGATATATGTATATGTATAGCAGATTCACTTTCCTGTACATCTGAAACGAACACAACATTGTAAATCAACTATACTCTAATACAAATTTAAAAGAAAAAGAGCAAGTCATTGAAGTGTCATAGAATATGTTTCCCTCCATTTATGCCATTTACAAACATACTGTCAAACAATTTTCTGATTAGGAATATATTTACATATACTATACATATGTATGTATGCACATATATTAAATATATATTTAAAATAAGAGAATAAGAAACCCAAATTTCAGGGAAGTGGTTATCTCTAGGTTTCCCTGTAAGAGGGAGGGGGTTGGACACCACAGGGCCAGGGTGGGGGGTTGGTATTCCAAGAGTATTGGTATTATTCTCCATCCTAGACTGAGTGACAGGTGCTCTAGTGTTAATTTTGCTTATATTATTTATTATGTACATATATATTGAATATTTTTTGTATCTATTGAAAATTTAATAAAAGCAATAAAAAGTATTCTTGTCCTAAACTTAATTACTCCATACAAATTAGCCTTGCTATTTCAAGGAAAAATGACTTATTGAGAGCTTCTAATTTTCATTATAATAGAAATGCTAACTGTTAAAACTCTTTTGACGCCCAGAAAGTTAATGTGAAAGTTCAAGAGATTTTTTAAAGCCTTTTCTTTTTAAACTAGAAATAAAGAAGTGAAGGAAAAATCCTCAAGTGTCAAAGCAAGCAAAGGCGGATGGCTGAGAACTCGAAAGCCCTTGATTGTACTGTGGGTTCATTGCTTTGGCCACAGAGGAGACTTCACCTTTCCATTTAAGGGACAAAGAAAATGTAAATTTGTTCTCAATCACAATACACCCAGCATTAAACTTAGTAAGAGAAAATTGCACTAAGAGCTGAATTTTAGGCTTAACTTTCTGACACTCTCTTTTTTTGTATGGAATTGATCAGCTCAAACAGAGAGCTCATGACTGGGAAAATGACACAGTCTGCTGTTGCCTTGTTCTAAATTTTAATGGTGCCAGAGCCACTCTGACACTAATTTTACAGCTGCTGTTCTCTCTGATTGTCTAGCAGGAACCAGCATCCTTCCTTGGCTTCCCTGGGAGCAAGGCAGCTGTGGGACAAAGTCCGCTTAGTATTAATCATTGCTGTTTCCCATCTAGCCCTGTGAAAATAAAATCGACTGTCCTCAGAATGAAGAGTAAGAGTTATTTGAAGAAAGTGTGAAAATGTAAAACTTGGTCCTGACTTATCAGCTTTGGCAGAAGTCTTTCCTGATGTAGTTGGATCATTTTCCTTTTTTTTTTTTTTAAATCACTATAGAAATAGAATTACCTGGATGGTCCTTTCCATTTTCCCCAAAGAACGAACCTAACTTCATTTTTTTGTCAAATGATATTTACAAAATATTCCCAATAGCACAATGAGTATGATATGTTGTACCCAAAATTGATTTCTAGACTGGAATCAAGTTCATGATGTGTGTTTATAAGGGTGCTTAATTATACTCACTGCGACACAACTTGTATCACTGGCACAAAACTATCCCCACCAGCTTTTTCAATATTTCTTCCTATTAGAAAACTGTCACTCCAATCTCTCTTAACTAAATCGTTTTGTCCCTATAGATAATGATCTCATGGGCTTAAAATACATGGTATATGGGAGGTTATCCCTGATAGGATGGGAGTGGGAGCTTAGACTGAAAGTTAGAAGAAGGAATGGTCTGAAGGGAAATTGTGATTCCCTTCATTGTAAAAACCAAAAGGGTAAAATTATACAGACAGTAAGTAGGTTCATTTGCTATGAATTAATATATATTTGGAAAATGAGAGAGAGAGGAAGAGGGGGAGAGTGAGAGTGAGAGAGAAAAAAAAAGTTCATACCGGGATGCAAGGGAGGAACATACTTAAAAGAGATAAAAAATATACAGTCCTCTTTTCATAGGTTTATTTACTATTTCTGTTTTTCATTTATTTTCCAGTGGATTTCCTGTTCATGTTCTTTGACTAATTTTCTTTTGGTTTGTCCATGATTTCTCCACTTAACCTATCCTTATACATTTTAAATTCTGGGAAGTTTCCTTTGTCATGTGTGCTACTTACATTTCTCTAGTGTCATTTGTTTATGGTAGTTGTTTCCATTCCAAAGTTTTTAATTTTTATTGTAGTAAATTGTATCAATCTTTTCCATTATGGGTAATTTTTAAAGCACATTATTTGCTGGGTTGTTTTTTTTTTTTTCTGTTCCATCTACAGATGCCATGCCTCCTCAACTATCCCAGAAGTGCTATGCAGGAGCAATGTGGCATGTCTTCCTCATCTCTTGTCCCTTTTAGAATGTCCTTCACACATCTTGAATTAGTCACCCAATACCAAACTGTTGAGGTGACTAGCTGATTTGAAACTGAGGAGGTGACTTTTGCAAGTGCCAAGTGAGAGATTAGCAAAGAGACTGGCCTTTGGTTTATGCTCATGGAAATTGGCTGATAGTATTTTCATTGTATTTTTCCTTTTTTCCCCCTTTTTTTTCCTGATTTTTTTTTTGAAATGTTCATCAGTTCTTAAGAAAGAATTCTTTCTCCCTTTCGAAAAATTTATTTTGCAAGAACTTAAAATAAGTAGGGCTCACAATTAGTTTCTGAGTAACTGTTAATTCATACAGATGTAGGAGGCAGGTTTCCTACAGCTGCGTGTAACTGAGTTCAGTTCATCATCACATCTCATGGGTTACTTTAGTATTTAACCCCCAAGCAACACTTTCAATGCCACCAACTTCTCCAGACTCACAACGTCTAGAATACAAAAACCCTTGTTGAGAGCTTTGAAGTTTATCCTGTCAGGTATATTTGACAAAGATTACTTGAAGGGGATGTAAATCAAGTCTCTTGCAGTTATTTCTGTAATAATGTTTACATTTATATGGTACAATACCTTTGCCATAACATGCTCATGCAAATAATTTCACTGAGTCCTTCAATATCCCTTCAAAATAGGAAGGTAGTTTTTATTTTCTTTATCAAGTGAGACAACAGAGGCTCAGCTTCGTTAAGTGACTTGTTCCATTCTAGCGGTCAAATATTTATTGAGCATATACTAAAGGAAGTTTGTGAGTTGAGCCTTCTGAGTGAAATACAGTCCAGAGGCCCAATGGCTTACCACTATCTAGTAGAGGTGTGGTCATTATGCAAATAGCCCTCTTCCTGGCAGAGTGAGGAGTAACTCTTATGAAAAGTATAAGCATCCCAGGACATTCATAAGGATGGGAGAATTTGAGCATGAGTTTTGGAATTAGAAATGTACTCTGGACAAGAATTTTACTTCTCTGAGCCTCAGGTTCTTTTCTGTAAAATGGATCTGCTGTCAATAAAATAGGACTGTCAATAAAATACGACTTAGAGTCTGACTATCTTTGTTTACTATCCGCCACTACCACTTACCAGCTCTATAAACCTTATTGTGTTACTGAACCTTTCTATGCTCTGGGTTTTTTTTGTTCTCATTAAATAGTAATAATAGTACCATCTCACTGGTATTTTGTGGATATTAATGAGATAAAGCAGCATAGTACCTGCTGCTTAAAAAATGCTCAGTGTATGTTAGTTGCCAGCATTATTATAGTACTAATAATAGTATATTTGGAAGCTCAAAAAAGACTTGATTGACATTATGACAATGAATATGTTTTAAACACTTAGTGAGATTGTGATTGTCAGAGAATAAGAAAAAGGTAAAACTTCTTGAAATGTAGGATATTCTTGAAGGACACCAAATTATCACCTTTATTGATACATATGCTATTGGTAAGTTACTAGAGGGATGTCTAGTTGAAATAATTTTGAAGGCCTTTGAATGGTAGCTTAGGAATTTGTGGCAAATTTGTTGGGGACTTCTGGAACATTCCCATCAACAGTTAAGACTGTTAGACTTTTAAAGATTGATCAGTCTGGTTGGTATAAAATATGGTATCTGATCGTGGCTTTAATTTGGCTTTTCTTTATTATCAATAAGATTAGGAATCTTTTTTTTTTAGATATGAATGGTTAGTATCCCTAAAACCTACCATTGTTTCTGGTACCCAATATGGGCTTAATACATAAATATTAAATAAATGAGTAAATGAATGCATGTTCAAAATGAATGCAAGGTATCTCCCTTTCTCACAGACATCAGGGATTTTTAACAGACTTGTACAGAGACGATGTGCTTACTGCCTAAGGGAAAGGTGTAACTTCTGTGCTGACCTTCCCTGCTGAGGGAGACACTGTCATGAAATATCCATCTGGAGCATCCCCCTAAGGGCAACAGTGACCCTTCGATCATACTATGCAGGTACCTATCTCTGCTAGATATGTGAAGCCTTGGCCCTTTCCCGAAATGAGCATTATAATGCAGGGAGCAAGCATCACATGATTGAAAGAGGAGATAATTACCAAGCAGCTGTTTTAGTGTGAGCTGATCCTAGACCCGCAACGCCCATTTGAGAATTCTTACTGAGAGGGTTTGGTCTTGCAAATGGATTTCTCAGCAATTCTTTTCCTTATTTTCTTTAACCAGAAGACAATTAAGACCTGACTACAGGTACCCCAGATGATGGAACCTGTTTTAAAATAGAGGTTTTATTATTATTCAGGTACGGTGAGATCAGCAGATCAAGAGACAACTGCCATTGAAAAGATGGTTTGTTATACTCACGGATCCCAAGAGAAGAGGACATACCACGCTACTGGGGGGTATATGAAGAAGTCCTGGGATAGGTCAGGAGGCAGAGAGAGGGAGGAAAGGGTGGGCAGAGGCCTTTCTTGTGGTTTCTGCAGGCAGGAACAGAAAAGCAGGGTAAGCAAGCTCAGGATTGGGTAATCTGTATAATTTCAGTGGTGTCTGGCACATAGAGGCTGTCCCTAGCTGTCCGGCACCTGGCTCTAGGGTGATTAGAACAGGTAGATAGTAGCCTGGAAAGTGAGGAGCCCAGTAAAGGAGGTGGTTGTGTGCAGGCTCTGGACTGGTTGTTTTGCATATGAAAGGCTTGCTCACAGGCTATTAACTTACTATCTCTAGGAATCAGCTAGCACTGATGGGACAAACCCTCCAGAGACAGTGAGGCCACAGACGTCCAAGTATTAGAATTCAGAAAATAAAAGACATGGTTAATACAGACAGTAAGATCGTTTGCCATTTTAGAGCATCATTTACCCATATCCTAAAGGAAGCCTATGAAATAATAATGGCTACAATTTATTGGAAATATAGTATACACTTGATCTTGAAGTAGTTGCCTAACATATTTTTTTCAACAACCTGATGTTAGTGTCATAAACAAAAGGACTACATTGTCTCAAACTTTTGCAATAGTAAGAAAGAATATATATAGTCTCTGAGATCCAAAGGGCAGAACGATGGACTGATGGGTGAAAATTACAGGGAGACAGCATACAGCTCTACATATGGAAGTCATTGCAAACAAGCAGAACTTTCCAAAATGGAACCATGGCATATGACATAAAGAAATCTTCATCAGAGGACATGCTAATTCTCCTACCTCGCACTTGGTCCAGAGAATTCCTGCATTGGCTAGAGTTTTAAATCTAGTGACCCCTAAGATTTCATTAGATCCAAGACTTTAATGTCCCCAAGCATTTTTTCTGTTTTGTTCAAAAAAGTCTTAAAATGGAGGCAATCTGAAAATAAAATCTGGCTGAATGTTGAATGGTCAAGGGATAAAATAAATTTTTGGCATAAGCTTGTATTGATGAACTTCTGAAATACAGAAATACTTCAAAATTTTATTCCCTCCTCCCCCCAAAATTGGAAGAGCATAGGAGGATATCCTAAGATTTCATACTGACAAAGCAGTCTGCTGAAAGAGAGGGGCTGAGTCATTTTAATATTCTCAGCTAAGGGAAATTATAGTTAGAATTATATTCAAGATTTAAGTTATAATTAGTTAATGACCCTATAAACATTTTACTTAATAGTATTCTCATCTCACCACCTCTCTTCACGAATTTCCTCTAGCCACAATTTTGATTAAACTGAAAGAATTGTGTATAAACAAGAAAGAAATTTTAAAATGATTGAGTATGTGCAGGCATACCTTGCTTATATAAAACACAGACTGAAGAAATTTTAAACTGTGACAACATGTTTTAATGATTCTAAGGAAATCTGCCAAGCTAACATTTCTACTTTATTTTGCATTATTATTTTTAAAGATTAATCTCATTAAAACACAAATTTATCTTCCTCCATAAATGACCATAGCTTAACAAGTGAAAGTATGTAATTTCATCCTAATTCATCTCATACTCAGTGAAAATGGTATTTTTTTTTTTGGAATTGCCCATTGTTGTAGTGCACCTCAAACATTGCTTGTATGGCAGCCTTCTAGCTTAACGCCAGAGGGAAAAGATCTTTCCTTAACCATCACCATTTTGCCTCAAAATCAGCAATCTGTGTACATTATATATGTACATTACTTCCCTCTGTCACCTTAAGATGTCCATTACCTCTGCTTATCACGTTAGTGCTCGGTACTGCCTAGCAAAGGTCCTAATTGATAGTAGGTGTTCAATAAATATTTAATTAATGTTGAACAGCTACCTCTCTGTCTCATTTGGTAGATATCAAAAGTCAAGAGGGGAAGAGCTTAATTTCAAAAGATAAAGAGTGCTAGCTTACTCCACTTATTTACTTCACTTTTTGTGATCAGCACTGGACTCCCTGGCTGTACCATCTCCACATCACGAGAGCAGACCGGCCAAGACAAAAGGCAGTGTGGCAGAATCAGGGATGTGTCTGGCTCCCGAGCTGCAGGCAAACCTCAGAATGCAGATCACAGCACCTGAGAAGGCAGAACCCATCTGGAACCACAGAACCCTCTGTAGGAAAACGGTCACCTGCACAGGTCTCCCTTTACATCTTTGGGACTTGGATTAATTTCAATGAGGAAGAGATCAGTTTGGATTAAATAAGCCTTTTTTATTTTTTTCAAGTTGTCTCCCTGGCCACCATGGAAGTTAGGTCCGTGGATTTCTCCAACTTAACTCCAGAGCAAGGGTTCGAACATGACACATAATATTAGAGTAATTATTTCCCCCATATCATCTCACAGTTCCCTCCTATTTTTTATCTCCTTTCAATATCATAATAACCACATTATATAATGAGGTAGTGAGAACATAAGAAAGGTAAGAAGCTTCATTTTGAATGTAGGGATGTTATCCTCAAATTTCTCAGCCTATCATCACCCTGCTCTTGTGACGTTACACCCAGAAATACTAATGTAGGGTTTTCAGGATATCATTTCACTAATGCTATGGTTTGAAACCTTGACTTGATGACCATAATCAATAGATCATATACATATTCAAATTACACAAATTATAAATATCCAGTAGAAGAATATGGAGGGAAATTGTCTAATTTTTAAAAATGAAAAGTTATGAAATTGGTTTTGTTTATTGATAAAGAAATGCAAGAGTCTTGGATAATATTTGTAAAGAAATAGTGACAAGAACATCTATGACTCCAGACTCCTATTTTATAATTAAGAATCCTACAGTGGATTCTAAATGATCTAAAATAGCATCGCCAAAGTAAAAACAAAAAAAAAAAAAAATGATAAACGTAAGGACCTTTAATAGTTAAAGCCAGATGTTCATTATAAGAGCACTAAGAACTGTATAGGCTGAGGGGCCACGTAACAACCAAATTGCCTTAAAATAGAGGAAAGGACTTAAGTAGTAAAAGAACAGAAGATATTCCCAAATCAAAATTTTTTGTTTATAGTGGCTTTTTTTTTCTATTTCTTCAAAGTTAGAAATTTCTCAGGAAACCTCTTATATTGACAGGTAATTATTTGATAATGAAGTGAATAGTGATGATGAAAATTATAATGATGATGACCACTGCACAATGTATAGTGAACACTGTAATGAACCACAATTTTTCTGTACCACCATGGTTTTCTCATCTGGAAGACTAACTTGTCATCAGCTGAAATTATTAGCAAGTACAGTATGGTTTCCAAATCCTCTTGTATGTATCTGCTCTCTGTAAAAACAGTTTGGAGCTTCAAATATAGTCAGTTTCTCCTTAAATATATATTTACTTATATCTGTTTATGTATGCAAATATATACACATGCCTATTGAATATGCATATATGTATGTAGTATGTATTAAAAAAATGAGAAAAACATTTCCACATACGTTATCTCATTTAAGCTTTAGAGAAACTATGTAAGGCAGATATTTTAATCACACCTTTCTATACAAAGAAACAAAGGTTCAAGGAGTACTGAATATTTTCCAAAGAGTACAGAGGTCATCATCAGTAATAACAGGATTCAAACCCAGACGTCTAGTTGCAAGTTCTGTCCCACCTAAGGGGAGAAGAGTGGGTAAGTTCTGTAGTTTAAGAAAAGGTCAAATATTGTCACTACCCATTTGTCCTGTTCAGTGGCCAAGCTACAGCTCCAAATATAGCACTAATTGGTTAGGAAATTATCTCCATTCAGAGTTGGTGCAAGTCCTGATACTAGAGTTGAAAATAGCATATCATGGTAAAGCAAACATTTATTAAATGTGTGACCAAGGCAAGTCACCTAACCTCAGTAAGACTCAGTTTTCTCATCTGTAGAGATAATAATACCTACTTAATACCTTAATTTAATTTGATGGTGAGGATAACATATACAACATCTGATGTGATGATAAGGGATGTAGAGAGCCTAGGATGTTGTCTGTCATTTAGCAAGCAATCATTAAAATTCAACTGCAATGTTTTCATTATTGCCCATCAATACATTTGGTGTCAACACTGCACAGAATTTGTGAGGTACTCCAGAATGACAGTAATATTTTTTACGTCTTAATTTTAATATAGACAGTATGGGGAGAAAGTGGACACTAATTTTCTTAACTTCCTATGAGTTGCTATCTAGCCAAGAAGACAAAACACTGAAGTATCTTTTGTAAGAATAGGCACAGTCCCAAAAAGAAAAGTGGCACAGAATGAAAAAATAGGGGCTGATTAAAAAAAACAACAAAAAACAAGATACAGGGTACAGGATCTTGAAGAAGAGAGAAATTGATACATTCATGGATGCTCTGTGACACAAGCTGTATTTAGCCCCTCTGCTGCCTTGTGCCAGTTGATTAAGACGGGGAACATTTTCTCAAGTTGTGTGAGAGAAGCACAGCTGTCTGTTCAGGAACTTGAGTATGAAACGTATGCTTCCTGCCAAGTTTTCACGGGGTACAAGCTCAAAGCTTCACAAAAACAGAATGGTTTTAAAAATGATTGGAAAGACTCATTCTCACTGACAGATGGAAAGTATCAGAGATTAGGGGAGTGTGCCTTTGTAAGTGTGCACATATGTGTATAGTGTGTGCACACCCACGCTTCACACATCCATTTGGTGAGGTGGCTGATGATAGGACTTGAAAACTAAGAGTGTTGAGCTTCTCTGTTGCTGCATTGTGTTTTCTCACAAACCTATTTTTTAAATGAATAATACTCACAATTCTTTTTCTACAGACCAGAATGAAGACTAAGGGTTTTCCCTGGCCTTGGCATATATATATATATATATATATATATATATATACTAATATAATATATATATGTATTAGTTTGTAGAACCTGCTTCAAACTAATACACACAAACTCAAACCATACACACAAACTCAAACAAATACAGAAACATACAATTTTCCCACCCCACTATTATAAACCCAAAATGCTTACTCACTTAGCTTTTATAACAAGGAAAATGGACCTGGTTTCAGTTCAAAAAGATATTAGGGAATTTCCCAGCAAAAATGAAAAACAGAGATGATTTTTTTCCCCCAGATACTTCTGTTCTTGGATATTTTAATCCCACCTCCCATGTGGGATGATTACATCAGTCAAGGTAACTATGGAAACGCTCAATCCCAGAGTTGATGTGCTGCCTGAAATTTAGCCAATAGCTGACTGCATCATTACCTCTTTGCTAGCAATTGGAGGTTTCATATGCTTGATATGCTTGATGTGGCCACTGTGATTAAAAGCCATTTTGCAGGACAGCCTTCCATTTTTCTGAAATCTTAAAGCTAACCTGGAGAACAAAATATTGGTATTGCTGGTGTCAGAAACTATAAATAAACATGTGATCTCATCCTCAGAGGTTCATTCTTGGAATAACTTCCTGGCTGCCTATCGGATACCAGAACATCAGTAACTGCACTGCAATGGCAAGATAGCAATACCTATCAGTCTCATAAAGCCACAAAAAGCTGGAACTCAGGTTTGTTGATGTTTATAAGCATTGCTATTTGACAACCATCCTTTTGCAAATAAAGAAATAAATCTCACTAGTCTAAATGGAATTTGAAGTGTCACTTTGGTTTTCAGCAAAACTAAAAACACCCCAGCATATGATCAAGGGGGAAGGGAATATTTAAGATTCTAAGACTTGGACCTAACCCCATATCACCTGGGACAAAGATATAGGTTAGGAGTTATTCTTTATAAATGACAGTTACCAATGATAAGAATATGTATTCTTTTATCTAAAGTGGGGAAGACATATAGTAGTTCTATTTTTAGTTTTTTAAGGAACCTCCATACAGTTTTCTGTAGTTGCTGTATCCATTTACATTCCCACCAACAGTGTATAAGGGTTCCCTTTTCTCCACACCCTCTCCAGCATTTATTGTATGTAGATTTTTTATGATGGCCAGTCTGACCTGTGTGAGGTGATACTACATTGTAATTTGATTTGCATTCCTCTAATAATTAGTGATGTTGAGCATCTTTTCATGTGTTTGTTGGCCATCTGCATATCTTCTTTGGAGAAATGTCTGTTTAGGTCTTTTGCCCATTTTTTATATTGGGTTGTTTGTTTTTTTGATATTGAGCTGTATGAGCTGCTTATGTATTTTGGAGATTAATTCTTTGTTAGTTGCTTCATTTGAGATTATTTTCTCCTATTCTGAGGGTTGCCTTTTTGTCTTGTTTATGGTCTTCTTTGCTGTGCAAAAGCTTTTAAGTTTCATTAGGTCCCATTTGTTTACCTTTGTTTTAATTTTCATTACTCTAGGAGGTGGGTCAAAAAAGATGTTGCTGTGGTTTATGTCAGAGAGTGTTCTGCCTATGTTTTCCTCTAAGAGTTTTATAGTATCTGGCCTTACATTTAGGTCTTTAATCCATTTTGAGTTTATTTTTGTGTATGGTGTTAGGGAGCGTTCTAATTTCATTTTTTTACATGTAGCTGTCCAGTTTTCCCAGCACCACTTACTGAAGAGGCTGTCTTTTCTCCATTGTCTATTTTTGCCTCCTTTGTCAAAAATAAGGTGACCCTACATGCCTGGGTTTATCTCTGGGCTTTCTATCCTGTTCCATTGATCTCTATTTCTGTTATTGTGCCAGTACCATACTGTCTTGATTACTGTAGCTTTGTAGTCTAGTCTGAATTCAGGGAGCCTGATTCCTCCAGCTCCGTTTTTCTTTCTCAAGATTGCTTTGGCTATTTGTGGTCTTTTGTGTTTCCATGCAAATTGTAAAATTTTTTGTTCTAGTTCTGGGAAAAATGCCATTGGTTATTTGATATGACCCAGCAATCCCACTACTAGGAATATACCCAGAGAAAATCATAATTCAAAAGAGGCAGGTACCCCAATGTTTATAGCAGCACTATTTACAATAGCCAGGACATGGAAGCAACCTAAATGTCCATCAACAGAGGAATGGGTAAAGAAGATGTGGTCCATATATACAATGGAATATTACTCAGCCATAAAAAAAGAACAAAATAATGCCATTTGCAGCAGCATGGATGGACCTAGAGATTGTCATACTGAGTGAAGTAAATCAGGCAGAGAAAGACATATCATATGATATCGCTTATATGTGGAATCTTAAAAAGGGTACAAATGAACTTATTTACAAAAAAACAGAGTCACAGATGTAGAAAACAAACTTATGGCTACCAGGGGGTACGGGGGGGAGGTATAAATTGGTAGACAGAGATTGACATATACACATTACTATATATAAAATAGATAACTAACAAGGACCTACTGTATAGCACAGGGAACTTTAATCAGTACTCTGTAATGGACTATATGGGAAAAGAATCTAAAAAAAGAGTGGTTATATGTATATGTATAACTGATTCACTTTGCTATACACCTGAAAGTAACACAACATTGCAAACCAACTATACTCCAATAAAAATTTTTAAAAAGGAAAAAAAAAAAAAAGTGGGGAAGACAAAGACTCACCAAGCTTGCAATTAAAAGTGCTAGAAAGGTTTAGAAACAGCCAAACCAGAGGTAGACTAAGTATAACTAAATCTGTGAGCCACCTTTGTCCAAGCTTAGTCCTGATTAAATCAAGGTCCTTATCTTCCCCTCTATATACCCAGTAGAGGAAAAGGTAACTATCTCTTCACGAAAATAATATTTTCTAGACCCTCTATAATTTTTAAAATACCATATCTAACTTTTAAAATAAAATTACTAGGCATGTGAGTAGACATGACCAAATAATTGATACATGTGAGAGAGGAAAATGAAAAGATAAAATAAAAGCAAGTTCACGTTAGCCAGATATTGAAAATAGCATAAAATACTTTTGACTAACTATAAATAATCTATATAAGAAAACAGAGAAATAGTTGAATAAGTATTTTAAAAGATAGAGAATCTACATACAGTACTGGAATCTATAAAAATTAAAATCAATTCAAAAATTAAAAATAAAAAGTAATGTGGTTAGAAGTCAAGAGAGTAATTATTCTGGGGGGGTTGTGAGAAGGGAATAAAAGGGCATTAAGGGTAATGGTATTATATTTTCTTTGATGTGTCATGCTGTGAAAAATGAATTGCTGTGACTTAGCAAAGACGTTAAAACACTTACTGTAAATATGTTCAAAGAAGTAAAGAAAACTGTGCATACAGAATTAAAGGAAGGTATAGTGACAATGAGTCATCAATAGATAATATAAATAAGGAGATAAAAATTATTTAAAAGAACCAAATGGAGGTTACAGAGTTGAAATAGGCAATAACCAGAATGAGACAATTCAAAGGTTCAAGAGTAGATTAAGGATGACAGAAAAAGAAGAATCAGTGAATTTGAAGATAGATCAATAGAAACGATGCAATCTGTAAAACAGAAAAGAAAAATAATTCAAACACTGAATAGAACTCTAATTAAATAAATCAAAAGAATTAAATAATTGGAGGGTTATAATAAGTTCATGGCTAGGAATACTCAAGATTATTAAG
The DNA here is from genome assembly GCF_949987535.1 of Balaenoptera acutorostrata. Lineage (NCBI taxonomy): Eukaryota > Metazoa > Chordata > Mammalia > Artiodactyla > Balaenopteridae > Balaenoptera > Balaenoptera acutorostrata. The sequence continues at coordinate 106,479,063 of NC_080072.1, read as the reverse complement.
ATGTTAGTTCTTCCCAACTTGATCTATAGATTTAACACAATCCCAATAAAAATCCTAGCAAGTTATTTTGTGGAGGTTGAAAAACTCGTTCTAGAGTTTGTATAGAGAGGCAAAAGATGCAGAATAATCAACACAATAAAGAAAAAAAGAACAAAACTAAAGAAAAAGAACAAATTTAGAAGACTGACAATATCTGAATTCAAGACTTACTATATAAAAATCTGCAGTATCAAGACAGTGTGGTACCAGTGAAGAAATGGACAAATAGATCACTGGAACAGAATAGAGATCCAAAAATAGACCCACACAAATTTAAAAAGTCAACTGATTTTTGACCAGGGAGCAACAAATGGTAGTGAAACAACTCGACATACACTTGCAAAATTAAAATTAGAAACTTCTGCTCTGTGAAAGGCATATCAAGAGAATAAGACTGGAAAGAAATATTTATAAAACACATATCTGATAAAGGACTGATATCCAAAATATACAAAGAATTCTTAAAATTCAACAGTAAGAAAACAAACAACTCTATTAAAAATGGGTAAAATATATAAACAGATACCTCACTAAAGAAGATATACAGATGGCAAATAGGCATACGAAAAGATACTTGCAAATTAAAACAATGAGATACCCCTACACACCTATTAGAATGACTAAAATCCAAAATACTGACAGCACCAAATGTTGGCAAGGATGTGGATAAACAGGAACTCTCAGTCATTACTGGTGTGATTCCAAAATGGAATGGACACTTAAAAACCAGTTTTCCATTTTTTTCAAAACTAAATATACTCTTAACTTATAATCCAGTAATCACACTCCTTGGTATTTAACAAAATAAGATGAAAACATATGTCCATCCAAAAACTTGTATATGAATGTTTATACTAGCTTTGTGCATAATTGACAAAATTTGGAAGCAACAAAAATGTCCTTCAGTGAATGGATAAACTGTGGTATATCCATACAATGGACTATTATACAATGCTAAAAAGAAATAAAGTGTGAAGACACAAAAAGACATGGAAGAAACTTAAATGAATATTACTAAGGGAAATAAACCAATCTGGAAAATATACATACTGTGTGATTTCAATCATATGACATTCTGGAATACGTAAAACTATGGAGACAGTATAAAGGTCAGTGGTTTCCAGTGTCTGGAAGAAAGAAAAATGAGTAAATGGAACATAGGGGGTTTTTAGGGCAATGAAACTATGATGCAATATACTATAATGGCAGATACATGTCACTACATATTTGTCAAAGCCCATAGTACATACAAAACCAAGAAGGAACCTTAATGTAAACCATGGGTTTGGGATAATGTGTCAGTGATGGTTTATCAGTTGTAACAAATGTACCACTCTGGTACAAGATTCTGCTGGTGGGGAAGTCTGTGTATGGGGAGAGGGAGCATATGGAACCATCTGCACTTTTTGTTCAATTTTGCCGTAAATCTAAAACTGCTTTTAAAAATAAAGTCTATGTTTTAAAAAAATGAAAGACCTTCATTGAAATGTGGGACACAATTAACACTGTAATATACACATAGTGGCAGCGTCACTAGTAAAGGAGAAAGAGACAGAAAAATATTTCAAGAAAAAAATGGCTAAAAATTATCATATTTGATGAAAACCATTAATCTACACATCCAAGGAGCTCAATTAATTCCCAATAAGATAAGTGAAAAGATATTCACACTCATACATGCACATCATGTCCAATGTTGAAAGCTAAAGATAAAGAGAACATCTTGAAAGCTGTAAAATAAAAATGACATTATGTATAAGGGAACTCAAACAACATTAACAGCTAACTTATCAGAAAAAAAAAAAAAAATCAGGCCAGAAGATATTGGGATGACATATTCAAAGTTCAGGAAGTAAAAATCTATCAATCAAGAATCTTATATCCAGCAAAACTATCTTCTAAAAAATGAACACAAAATAAAGATATGCCCAGATAAGCTAAAACTAAGAGAACTCATTGGTAGCAGACCTTCCTTACAAGAAGTATGAAGGAAATTCTTCCAATTAAAAGCAAGCTGTATCAGACAGTAATTCAAATCCAAATGATAAAACAGAAAAGTGCCAGTGAAGGCAATTATGTAAATAATAAGGAAAGACAATATCATTGCTCACTTTTCTCCATTCTGACTGATTTTACAAAACAGTATGTTGTATTGTTTTGTTTTGTTGGACCTAAATATATGGAAATGTAATGTGTTCAACAATAACGGTACAAAGGAGGTGAGTAAAACAAAGCTGTATTGGAGCAAGAAAATCGGTAGGAAGAGATGAAGAGAATCAGAAAGAATAAAAAAGTAAAGTTATAACAAATTATGTAAATTTATGCTTGCTCTCTTTTCTTCACTCAGCCTTTTTAACTGACATAGATTGTATTAAGTAATAATTATAAGAAAGTATTATATTTGTAACATATTATATTTGTAAAATATATAACAATAGTAACACAAAAAAATGTGGGGGAAGGAATGGAGCTACATAGAAGTAGAGTTTCTATATATCACTGAAACCAACTTTGAATCTGAAATAGATTATAATAAGATGTATTTTGTAAATCTCAGAGGAATCACTAAGAAAATATCTCTAAACATAATTTTTAAATCATTAGAGAAATTAAAATGTAACACTACAAATATCCAGTTAATACAAAATAAGGCAATAAAGAAGGAACAAAGGAACAAAGAAGACACAGCACATATAGAAAACAAAAAGTAAAAAGGCAGACATGAATCCAACCATTTCCACACAAAAATTAAATGTGAATGGATTAAACAATTAGGTCAAAATCTTAGTTTGCCATATTGCATTTTAAAAAAGATCAAATTATATATAGGAGATACACTTCAGACTCAAAGATACAAACAGATTGACAGTAAAAGGATGAGAAAATATATATCATCTAAACAATAATATAAAATAGATGGAGTGAAAATACTAATATCAGACAAACTGTAAAACAAACAAAAATTTGACAGAAAGTGTGACATTTAATGATATTAAAAGAGTCAATCTCTCAGGAATATTAGCAATTATAAACATATATGCACTTAACAACAGAACCTCAAAATAAATGAACAAAAACTGGCTGAATCAAAGGGAGAAATGGACAATACAACAATAATATTTGAAGACATCAAGATCCAAATTTTAATAACAGATAGAGCAACTAGGCATAAACAAAGAATGTAATAGAGAAACTGAACAACACTACAAACAAACTAGACTGAACAGACATCGATAGAACACTATGCCTAACAGGAGCAGAATGCACATTCTTCCCAAGGACACACAGAACATAATCCAGTGTAGACTATGTGTTAGGCCAAAACAAAAGCTATCCAAAAAAATTTAAACATGGAAATCATAAAAAGTATGCTCTATAATCACAATAAAATGAAATGGAGTAAATTATAAATCAATAATAGAGGAATATCTGGGAAGTTCACAATATGCATAAGTTAAACAACACAGTACTAGATAGACAATGGATTAAAGGTTTCACATTGAAATTAGAAAATATTTTGAGATAAGAGAGGAAAAATCACAACTTACCAAAATGTATAGAATGCTGCTAAAGTAGTGATCACAGGGAAATATATATCTAAATATATAGTAATACCTATAATTAAGAAAGAAGAAAAATTTTAAATTAATAATCTAAACTTCAACCATAAGAAAGCAGAGAAAGAAAAACAAATAAGACACAAAACAAGAAGTAGGAAGGAAATAATAAAGACGAGTGAAATTAAATAAAATAGAGAATAGAAAACAAAAAGCAACAGAAAAAAATCAATAAAACCAAAGGTGGGTCTTTGGAAAAGATTGATAAAATTGATAAATTTCATCTAGACTGACCCAAAAGAAAGAGGAGATTTAGTTACTAAAATCAACCATAATGAAAAAGAATATGAAAAACAATGTATATATATATATATATAAATGAGTCACTTTGCTGTACAGCAGTAATTAACACAACATTGTAATTCAACTCTACTTCAATGAAAAATAAATTTAAAAAAATGAAAGAGGGAGCACACACACATACACACGTCTATGAATACTATGAATAACTGTATGTCACAAATTAGATAACTTAGATGAAGTGGATAAATATCATGGGCAACAATTACTAAAACTGACTCAAGAAAACTCAGCAAATCTGAATAGTCCTATAACAAGTAAGGAGATCAAACTTCAAAACTTCCCAAAAAGTAAAAAACAAGGCCCAGATGGCTTTACTTGTGAATTCTACCAAACATTTTATATATATTTAGTTTATATATATACATATTTATATATATAAGTATATATATATGGTTTATAATAAACTAATTCTTCCCAAATAATAGAACAGGAAGGAACACACCTCAACTTATTCTACGAGCCTAACACTATCCTGATGCCAAATTGAAGACATCACTGAAAAAAGGTAGATCAACATCTCTTACACACATGACCAAAAAAAAAAAAAAATAGCAAAACAAATCCAGCAACATATATGAAAGATCATACAACTTGACAAAGTAAGATTTATACCAAGAGTGAAAGGTTTGTTTAACATCCCAAAATCTATTAATAGGATATACCATAGTAATAATGGATAAAAGCCAAGTGATCATCTCAAGAGATGCAGAAAAAGCATTTGAGAAACCCAACGCTAATTCATTATTAAAATGTTCAATGGGGGCAGAGAGAAGATGGAGGAAGAGTAAGACGTGGAGATCACCTTCTTTCCCACAGATACAGTAGAAGTACATCTACACGTGGAACTGCTCCTACAGAACACCCACTGAACGCTGGCAGAAAACGTCAGACCTCCCAAAAGGCAAGAAACTCCCCACGTACTTGGGTAGGGCAGAAGAAAAAAGAAATAACAGAGACAAAAGAATAGGGACGGGGCCTGCACCAGTGGGAGGGAGCCGTGAAGGAGGAAAGGTTTCCACACACTAGGAAGCCCCTTTGCGGGCGGAGACTGGGGGTGGCGGAGGGGGGAAGCTTCGGAGCCACGGAGGAGAGCGCAGCCACAGGGGTGCGGAGGGCAAAGCGGAGAGATTCCCGCACGGAGGCTTGGCGCCGAGCAGCACTCACCAGCCCGAGAGGCTTGTCTGCTCCCCCGCCGGGGCGGGCGGGGCTGGGAGCTGAGGCTCGGGCTTTGGTCGGATTGCAGGGAGAGGACTGGGGTTGGCGGCGTGAACACAGCCTGAAGGGGTTAGTGCACCACAGCTAGCCGGGAGGGAGTCCGGGAAAAAGTCTGCAGCTGCCGAAGAGGCAAGAGACTTTTTCTTCCCTCTTTGTTTCCTGGCGCGCGAGGAGAGGGGATTCAGAGCGCCGCCTACACGAGCTCCAGAGACAGGTGCGAGCTGCGGCGATCAGCGCAGATCCCACAGCAACAGGGGCGCAGAGGAAAACACGGAGAGATTCCCGCACAGAGGCTCGGCGCCGAGCAGCGCTCACCAGCCCGAGAGGCTTGTCTGCTCAGCCGCCGGGGCAGGCGGGGACTGGGAGCTGAGGCTCGGGCTTCGGTCGGATCGCAGGGAGAGGACTGGGGCTGGCGGCGTGAACACAGCCTGAAGGGGGCTAGTGCACCACAGCTAGCCGGGAGGGAGTCCGGGAAAAAGTCTGCAGCTGCGGAAGAGGTAAGAGACTTTTTCTTACCTCTTTGTTTCGTGGCGCACAAGGAGAGGGGATTCAGAGCGCCGCCTAAACGAGCTCCAGAGACGGGCGCGAGCCGCAGCCATCAGCGTGGACCCCAGAGACGGGTATGAGACGCTAAGGCTGCTGCTGCCGCCACCAAGAAGCCTGTGTGCGAGCCCAGGTCACTCTCCACACCGCCCCTCCCAGGACCCGGTGCCGGCCCGCCACGGCCAGGGTCCCGTGATCCGGGGACAACTTCCCCGGGAGAACGCATGGCACGCCTCGGGCTGGTGCAACGTCACGCCGCCTCTGACGCTGCAGGCTCGCCCCGCCTCCTCTGTACCCCTCCCTCCCCGCGGCCTGGGTGAGCCAGAGCCCCCGAAGCAGCTGCTCCTTTAACCCCGTCCTGTCTGGGCGGGGAACAGACACCCTCAGGCGACCTACACGCAGAGGCGGGTCCAAATCCAAAGCTGAACCCCGGGAGCTGTGCAAACAGAGAAGAGAAAGGGAAATCCCTCCCAGCAGCCTCAGAAGCAGCGGATTAAAGCTCCACAAACAACTTGATGTACCTGCATCTGTTGAATACCTGAATAGACAACGAATCATCCCAAATTCAAGAGGTGGACTTTGGGAGCAGGAGATATTAATTTTTCCCCTTTTCCTTTTTTTGTGAGTGTATATGTATATGCTTCTGGGTGAGATTTTGTCTGTATAGCTTTGCTTTATAATAGCTTTATTTTACTTCACTATATTATAGCCTCTTTCTTTCTTTCTTTCTTTCTATTTTTTCTCCCTTTTACTCTGAGCTGTGTGGATGAAAGGCTCTTGGTGCACCAGCCAGGCATCAGGGCCGTGCCTCTGAGGTGGGACAGCCAACTTCAGGACACCGGTCCACAAGAGACCTCCCAGCTCCGCGTAATACCAAACGGCAAAAATCTCTCAGAGATCTCCATCTCAACATCAATACCCAGCTTCACTCAACGACCAGCAAGCTACAGTGCTGGACACCCTATGCCAAACAACTAGCAAGACAGGAACACAGCCCCATCCATTAGCAGAGAGGCTGCCTAAAATCATAATAAGGCCACAGACACCCCAAAATACACCACCAGACGTGGACGTGCCCACCAGAAAGACAAGATCCAGCCTCATCCACCAGAACTCAGCCACTAGTTCCCTCCACCAGGAAGCCTACACAACCCACTGAACCAACCTTAGCCACTGGGGACAGATACCAAAAACAACGGGAACTACGAACCTGCAGCCTGTGAAAAGGAGACCCCAAACACAGAAAGATAAGCAAAATGAGACAACAGAAAAACACACAGCAGATGAAGGAGCAGGGTCAAAACACACCAGACCTAACAGATGAAGAGGAAATAGGTAGTCTACCTGAAAAAGAATTCAGAATAATGATAGTAAGGATGATCCAAAATCTTGGAAATAGAATAGACAAAATGCAAGAAACATTTAACAAGGACATGGAAGAACTAAAGAGGAACCAAGCAATGATGAAAAACACAATAAATGAAATTAAAAATACTCTAGATGGGATCAATAGCAGAATAACTGAGGCAGAAGAACGGATAAGTGACCTGGAAGATAAAATGGTGGAAATAACTACTGCAGAGCAGGATGAAGAAAAAAGAATGAAAAGAACTGAGGACAGTCTCAGAGACCTCTGGGACAACATTAAACACACCAACATTCGAATTATAGGGGTCCCAGAAGAAGAAGAGAAAAAGAAAGGGACTGAGAAAATATTTGAAGAGATTATAGTTGAAAACTTCCCTAATATGGGAAAGGAAATAGTCAATCAAGTCCAGGAAGCACAGAGAGTCCCATACAGGATAAACCCAGGGAGAAACACGCCAAGACACATATTAATCAAACTGTCAGAAATTAAATATAAAGAAAACATATTAAAAGCAGCAAGGGAAAAACAACAAATAACACACAAGGGAATCCCCATAAGGTTAACATCTGATCTCTCAGCAGAAACTCTGCAAGCCAGAAGGGAGTGGCAGGATATACTTAAAGTCATGAAGGAGAAAAACCTACAGCCAAGATTACACTACCCAGCAAGGATCTCATTCAGATTTGATGGAGAAATTAAAACCTTTACAGACAAGCAAATGCTGCGAGAGTTCAGCACCACCAAACCAGCTTTACAAAAATGCTTAAGGAACTTCTCTAGGCAAGAAACACAAGAGAAGGGAAACACCTACAATAACAAACCCAATACATTTAAGAAAATGGGAATAGGAACATACATATCGATAATTACCTTGAATGTAAATGGATTAAATGCTCCCACCAAAAGACATAGACTGGCTGAATGGATACAAAAACAAGACCCATATATATGCTGTCTACAAGAGACCCACTTCAGACCTAGAGACACATACAGACTGAAAGTGAGGGGATGGAAAAAGATAGTCCATGCAAATGGAAATCAAAAGAAAGCTGGAGTAGCAATTTTCATATCAGACAAAATAGACTTTAAATTAAAGACTATTACAAGAGAGAAAGAAGGACACTATATAATGATCAAGGGATGGATCCAAGAGGAAGGTATAACAATTGTAAATATTTATGCACCCAACATAGGAGCACCTCAATACATAAGGCAAATACTAACAGCCATAAAAGGGGAAATCGACAGCAACACAGTCATAGTAGAGGTCTTTAACACCCCACTTTCACCAATGGACAGATCATCCAACATGAAAATAAATAAGGAAACACAAGCTTTAAATGATACATTAAACAAGATGGACTTAATTGATATTTATAGGACATTCCACCCAAACACAACAGAATACACATTTTTCTCAAGTGCTCATGGAACATTCTCCAGGATAGATCATATCTTGGGACACAAATCAAGCCTTGGTAAATTTAAGAAAATTGAAATCGTATCAAGTATCTTTTCCGACCACAATGCTATGAGACTAGATATAAATTACAGGAAAAGATCTGTATAAAATACAAACACATGGAGGCTACACAATACACTACTTAATAACGAGGTGATCACTGAAGTAATCAAAGGGGAAATCAAAAAATACCTAGAAACAAATGACAATGGAGACACGACGACCCAAAACCTATGGGACACAGCAAAAGCAGTGCTGACAGGGAAGTTTATAGCAATACAAGCCTACCTCAAGAAAGAGGAAACATCTCGAATAAACAACCTAACCTTGCACCTGAAGCAATTAGAGAAAGAAGAAGGAAAAAACCCCAAAGCTAGCAGAAGGAAAGAAATCATAAAGATCATATCAGAAATAAATGAAAAAGAAATGAAGGAAACAATAGCAAAAATCAATGAAACTAAAAGCTGGTTCTTTGAGAAGATAAACAAAATTGATAAACCATTAGCCAGACTCATCAAGAGAAAAAGGAAGAAGACTCAAATCAATAGAATTAGAAATGAAAAAGGAGAAGTAACCACTGACACTGCAGAAATACAAAAGATCATGAGAGATTACTACAAGCAACTCTATGCCAATAAAATGGACAACCTGGAAGAAATGGACAGATTCTTAGAAATGCACAAACTGCCGAGACTGAACCAGGAAGAAATAGAAAATATGAACAGACCAATCACAAGCACTGAAATTGAAACTGTGATTAAAAACCTTCCAACAAACAAAAGCCCAGGACCAGATGGCTTCACAGGTGAATTCTATCAAACATTTAGAGAAGAGCTAACACCTATCCTTCTCAAACTCTTCCAAAATATTGCAGAGGGAGGAACACTCCCAAACTCATTCTACAAGGCCACCATCACCCTGATACCAAAACCAGACAAAGATGTCACAAAGAAAGAAAACTACAGGCCAATATCACTGATGAACATAGATGCAAAAATCCTCAACAAAATACTAGCAAACAGAATCCAACAGCACATTAAAAGGATCATACACCATGATCAAGTGGGGTTTATCCCAGGAATGCAAGGATTCTTCAATATACGCAAATCAATCAATGTGATACACCATATTGACAAATTGAAGGAGAAAAACCATATGATCATCTCAATAGATGCAGAGAAAGCTTTCGACAAAATTCAACACCCATTTATGATAAAAGCCCTGCAGAAAGTAGGCATAGAGGGAACTTTCCTCAACATAATAAAGGCCATATATGACAAACCCACAGCCAACATTGTCCTCAATGGTGAAAAACTGAAACCATTTCCACTAAGATCAGGAACAAGACAAGGTTGCCCACTCTCACCACTATTATTCAACATAGTTTTGGAAGTGTTAGCCACAGCAATCAGAGAAGACAAAGAAATAAAAGGAATCCAAATCGGAAAAGAAGAAGTAAAGCTGTCACTGTTTGCAGATGACATGATACTATACATAGAGAATGCTAAAGATGCTACCAGAAAACTCCTAGAGCTAATCAATGAATTTGGTAAAGTAGCAGGATACAAAATTAATGCACAGAAATCTCTTGCATTTCTATACACTAATGACGAAAAATCTGAAAGTGAAATTAAGAAAACACTCCCGTTTACCATTGCAACAAAAATAAAATATCTAGGAATAAACCTACCTAAGGAGACAAAAGACCTGTATGCAGAAAATTATAAGACACTGATGAAAGAAATTAAAGATGATACAAATAGATGGAGAGATATACCATGTTCCTGGATTGGAAGAATCAACATTGTGAAAATGACTCTACTACCCAAAGCAATCTACAGATTCAATGCAATCCCTATCAAACTACCACTGGCATTTTTCACAGAACTAGAACAAAAAAAATTCACAATTTGTATGGAGACACAAAAGACCCCGAATAGCCAAAGCAATCTTGAGAACGAAAAATGGAGCTGGAGGAATCAGGCTCCCTGACTTCAGACTATATTACAAAGCTACAGTAATCATGACAGTTTGGTACTGGCACAGAAACAGAAATCTAGATCAATGGAACAAGATAGAAAGCCCAGAGATAAACCCACGCACATAGGGTCACCTTATCTTTGATAAAGGAGGCAAGCATATACAGTGGAGAAAAGACAGCCTCTTCAGTAAGTGGTGCTGGGAAAATTGGACAGATACATGTAAAAGTATGAAATTAGAACACTCCCTGACACCATGCACAAAAATAAACTCAAAATGGATTCAAGACCTAAGTGTAAGGCCAGACACTATCAAACTCTTAGAGGAAAACATAGGCAGAACACTCTATGACATACATCACAGCAAGATTCTTTTTGACCCAGCTCCTAGAGAAATGGAAATAAAAACACAAATAAACAAATGGGACCTAATGAAACTTAAAAGCTTTTGCACAGCAAAGGAAACCATAAACAAGACCAAAAGACCAGCATCAGAATGGGAGAAAATATTTGCAAATGAAGCAACTGACAAAGGATTAATCTCCAAGATTTACAAGCAGATCATGCAGCTCATGCAGCTCAATAACAAAAAAAGGAACAACCCAATACAAAAATGGGCAGAAGACCTAAAGAAACATTTCTCCAAAGAAGATATACAGATGGCCAACAGACACATGAAAGAATGCTCAACATCAATAATCATTAGAGAAATGCAAATCAAAAGTACAATGAGGTATCACGTCACACCGGTCAGAATGGCCATCATCAAAAAATCTAGAAACAATAAATGCTGGAGAGGGTGTGGAGGAAAGGGAACCCTCTTGCACTGTTGGTGGGAATGTAAATTGATACAGCCACTATGGAGAACAGTATGGAGGTTCCTTAAAAAACTAAAAATAGAACTACCATATGACCCAGCAATCCCACTACTGGGCATATACCCTGAGAAAACCATAGTTCAAAAAGAGTCATGTACCAAAATGTTCATTGCAGCTCTATTTACAATAGCCAGGACATGGAAGCAACCTAAATGTCCATCGACAGATGAATGGATAAAGAAGATGTGGCACATATATACAATGGAATATTACTCAGCCATAAAAGAAATGAAATGGAGGTATTTGTTATGAGGTGGATGGAGTTAGAGTCTGTCATACAGAGTGAAGTAAGTCAGAAAGAGAAAAACAAATACAGTATGCTAACACATATATATGGAATCTAAGGGAAAAAAAAAAAAAGGTCATGAAGAACTTAGTGGCAAGACGGGAATAAAGACACAGACCTACTAGGGAATGGACTTGAGGATATGGGGAGGGGGTGGGGTGAGATGTGACAGGGTGAGAGAGTGGCATGGACATATATACACTACCAAATGTAAAATAGATAGCTAGTGGGAAGCAGCCGCATAGCACAGGGAGATCAGCTCGGTGCTTTGTGACCACCTAGAGGGGTGGGATGGGGAGGGTGGGTGGGAGGGAGTTGCAAGAGGGAAGAGATATGGGAACATATGTATATGTATAACTGATTCACTTTGTTATAAAGCAGAAACTAACACAGCATTGTAAAGCAATTATACTTCAATAAAGATGTTTAAAAAAAAAAAAGAAAAGAGGAATTGTATACATAAATAAATAAAGTGTCCCAGATATGACCAGTAGGTGGGGGGGGGAAATGTTCAATGAACTCTGAAGGGAAAAAAAAAAGCTCCCTCAAGTTGATTGAAGGCATCTGTGAAAAAACAAAGTTAATGTCATACTTAGTGTTGAAAGATATGAATTCAAGGAGGCAGAAATCATTTTGGGTATTTTAGAAGTCTGCTTACTTCAGAAAGCTTTACCTTTAACATCAGAAAAAAGTTAATTATCACTATTACCATTTCTATTCAACAGTGACTGGAGGTAAACCTAAATAAATGAAGAAATGAACCTTGTTTACAGATCAGTATTTGAAAGAGACCAAGTTTTCCAGTCTTCGGTCATCAATCCCATTTCTCCCTTCGCCCAACATTGAACTCATAGCTCTATTAGATATCAAGGTTTATTATAAAGCTATACTAACTAAGATAGCATAGTGTTGGAATAAAAGTAGACCAATAGACCCATGAAACAGAACAGAAACCCTTGAAACTGATCCAGGTATATAATGACAGCTATTTCTGACAGAGTTGTCATTTTAAATCACTAGAATTCTGTACCCTTTAAACAGTGTTTCCAAAACAATTGGATATCTCTACTAAAAAAAGAAAGGAAGAAAAGGAAGAAGGGAGAAAGAAATTGAAGACTTATCCCACATACAAATATCATATTAAAAATCAGTTCCAACAGGAATAAAGATGAGGACGTAGAGAATGGACTTGAGGACACAGGGAGAGGGAAGGTTAAGCTGGGAAGAAGTGAGAGAGTGGCACTGACATAAATACACTACCAAATGTAAAATAGATAGCTAGTGAGAAGCAGCCGCATAGCACAGGGAGATCAGGTCGGTGCTTTGTGACCACCTAGAGGAGTGGGATAGGGAGGGTGGAAGGGAGACGCAAGCGGGAGGGGATATGGGGATATATGTATACATATAGCTGATACAGAACAATGTAAAGCTATTATACTCCAATAAAGATGTTAAAAAAAAAAACCAGTTCCAAGTCAAGAATTTTAAAACTCCGAAAATAAAAATTACAGATATCCTAAATGACAATATAGGAAAATATCTTCATTATGTCAAGATGGTAAAGAATTTATTTATTAAAAAAGAAACAGCATCAATGATGACTTGCATTATGTCAAAGACTTCTGTTCATCAAAAGACAGCATAAAGTGAAAAAACAATACACAAAGAGAATATCTTTGTAATTTATACAACTGACAAAGAGCACGCATACAGAATAAAGAAAAGATAAAAAGTGAAATAAACCAAAGATGTGAACAGGCACTTCACAAAAGTAGAAATCCAAATGACTAATAAATACGTGAAAACGTGTTTAATTCATTAGTAATGGAGAAATGCAAATTAAAACCACAATGAGGGGCTTCCCTGGTGGCGCAGTGGTTGAGAATCTGCCTGCTAATGCAGGGGACACGGGTTCGAGCCCTGGCCTGGGAAGATCCCACATGCCGCAGAGCGGCTGGGCCCGTGAGCCACAACTGCTGAGCCTGCGCGTCTGGAGCCTGTGCTCCGCAAGGAGAGAGGCCCGCGCATCGCGATGAAGAGTGGCCCCCGCTTGCCACAACTGGAGAAAGCCCTCGCACAGAAACGAAGACCCAACACAGCCAAAATCAATCAATCAATCAATCAATCAAACATACGCATCTGATTCAAGATCCTCATTAAAAAAAAAAAAAAAAAAAAAAAAAAACACAATGAGTTACCATCAAATTACCAGAAACTAAAGCATCTTAGGATATCATGGGCTCCATGAAAGAAGCCAAACCAAAAATAATACATATAATATGATTCCAATCACATGGTATATAAAGCAAGTTGTAGATAGATAGATAGATAGATTTTTTTTTTTTTTTTTTTTTTTTTTTTTACGGTATGAATACACAGCTGTGTTGGTTTGCAGTCTCAGGAGTTTCCCTGGTGAAATCTGAAACTGGCCCCTCACATGGAAGGCAGAGAGAGACAGAAGAGTCAGCCACTCCAGATTGGCAGGTGGCCGATTTAATAAGCAAGGGAACTTACCTACAAGGCTTGTCCGGGGTGGACGGAAGATGCATAGATCCTCGCATCAGCCCACCAGAATCTTAAAAGTTCATATAGAAGCCTTAAATGGGTTCAGTGATGCATGCAGTCCAGAAGCTCTCTCAGGATCACGTCCTTGTAAACGTGGGAATGGTGGGCAGAGCTTACATTCCAAGGACAGGGGATGGGTGAGGATCCTCCGACTGCTTGGGAACAGCTCGCGGGTGACCCAGTGCTCATGTCCTCTCAATGATCTCCTCCAACAGGTGGAACAAGATTTTAAAAGAGAAGCAGGAAATGATTATCACTAAATCCAGGAGAGTGGAGGCAAGGCATTGTGCTCAAGGAGGGGCATAAGGGGAAAGGTGTTGGTGGTGCTCTATTTTTATCTCTTTCTCTGTTCAAGGAATGACGACAGGTGTCAGTTTTATAATTATGTGGATTAATCTCCAAGATTTACAAGTAGCTCATGCAGCTCAATAACAAAAAAACAAACAACCCAATCCAAAAATGGGCAGAAGACCTAAATAGACATTTCTCCAAAGAAGATATACAGATGGCCAACAGACACATGAAAGAATGCTCAACATCATTAATCATTAGAGAAATGCAAATCAAAACTACAATGAGGTATCATCTCACACCAGTCAGAATGGCAATCATCAAAAAATCTACAAACCATAAATGCTGGAGAGGGTGTGGAGGAAAGGGAACCCTCTTGCACTGTTGGCGGGAATGTAAATTGATACAGCCACTATGGAGAACAGTATGGAGGTTCCTTAAAAAACTAAAAATAGAACTACCATATGACCCAGCAATCCCACTACTGGGCATATACCCTGAGAAAACCATAGTTCAAAAAGAGTCATGTACCAAAATGTTCATTGCAGCTCTATTTACAATAGTCAGGACATGGAAGCAACCTAAGTGTCCATCATCGGATGAATGGCTAAAGAAGATGTGGCACATATATACAATGGAATATTACTCAGCCATAAAAAGAAATGAAATGGAGGTATTTGTTATGAGGTGGATGGAGTTAGAGTCTGTCATACAGAGTGAAGTAAGTCAGAAAGAGAAAAACAAATACAGTATGCTAACACATATATATGGAATCTAAGGGGAAAAAAAAGGTCATGAAGAACCTAGTGGCAAGATGGGAATAAAGACACAGACCTACTAGAGAATGGACTTGAGGATATGGGGAGGGGGAGGGGTGAGATGTGACAGGGTGAGAGAGTGGCATGGACATATATACACTACCAAATGTAAAATAGATAGCTAGTGGGGAGCAGCCGCATAGCACAGGGAGATCAGCTCGGTGCTTTGTGACCGCCTGGTGGGGTGGGATGGGGAGGGTGGGAGGGAGGGAGATGCGGGAGGGAGGAGATATGGGAACGTGTGTATATCTGTAGCTGATTCACTTTGTTATAAAGCAGAAACTAACACACCATTGTGAAGCAATTATATTTCAATAAAGATGTTTAAAAAAAAAACTACACATGCTTTGTTTTTCTGTACTTGTGTTCTTTCATGAAAGGAAAAAAATACTTAGAGACACAAAATTTACTTCTTGTCAGGATAGAGATTGTATAATATATGGTGGGAAGACCAGTGGTTCAAAGGTACGAGCAATTTATACTTTTTAAGGCGGTGTTAGTTACACATTTGTTCATATTAATACTATTAGTTACAGCTTTTTCATATATGTGTGTATATATATATACATTTACTTTTATATGTAAGAATTATTTTATAATTTAAAAAAAAATCAAAGATCCTAACCTAGAAAAATAAAGTGCACAGCCCAATCCCTGGTCTATTATATCCACTCAAAAATTATTAGCCGCTATTATAAATTAAAAATTAAAAATATTATGAATCTCTAAAACAGAGGTTGGCAAACTACAGCCCACAGGCCAAATCTGACCCACCCCCTGCTAAGAATGGTTGTAAACTAAGAATAGTTTTTACATTTAAAATGGTGGGGGGGAAAGTCAAAAAAATATATGTTGTATTACATGAAAATTATATGAAATTCGAATTTCAATGTCTATAAATAAAGTTTTGCTGTAACACAGGCACATCCAATTTTTGGCACATTGTGTACGTCTGCTTTCTCGAGAGCAACCCACTTGAGCAGTTGTGAGGGACCATACGGTTTACTAAGCCTAAAATATCTGCTACCTGCCCTTTTACAGAAAGTTGGCCAACTCTGCTCTAAAATACTTTATCCTTCTCTTTTCAAAGCCAAGTTGCCCTCTGCAATCAGAAGACTACCATGCCGAGTGGTTCCCCGTTGGCTCAGCTGCCTGGGGAAGATCCCACGTGGATTCTCGCCGCCTGTATGGTCAGGAGCCAGCATCAGTCGAATAGGGGCTGTTTCTGAAAATAGCCTGCAGCCTCCATCTCTCTGTTCCACCTTCTCCCCGCAGCTGTCACTGGAGCTATTGGGAACCAGGGGGCCTCTCTGAGCTCCATAAACTGCTTTCCCCTGGGGATGCTGCTTTAGAGATTTGGGCCAAGTTGAGAAGTAAGGGAAAGCCAGGGCTTCTGGATTGGAATTCCAACCCTGTGGCTTATCAATTATAAAATCATAGGACACTTGTATTCACGTTTATGGTGTTCGATTTCTCCTTCTATAAAAATAGGACTAATAACACCCACCTTAAAGAGTTTTTATGAGAATTGGGGATAATATAAGTAAAATTCCTGCAGATAATAGATGTTCGATTAATAGAAGCTATTAGTATTCATAATCATCAATTCAGAAGGTATCAGGGCAGAGGAAAAAAGATCCCAACTAGCCTCTCTGGTAATACTAAATTTCGGCTCTAAGTCCCTTAAAGACCTCAGTTGCCAGGAAATGGCACAAGAGTGCAATTAATTAATTCAAGGAGACAAGGCCTCCATGGCTCTGATCAGCTCTTGTATCATCCTAAGTGATTTACCAGCCCCTTATCCACTCTACTCTGAATTCAGTTTTATAGGGACCCTCCCAAGGCACTTAAGCACCTCTACACTCACATATCTCAACTCACTTTACAATTCCTGGTTATTCTCATTGTATCTGGGGCACTAAGATTAAGAGCCAAGGTTTTTGCAAGTTACCAAGAAAATTAAAAGCGAATTTCTCAGACAGTGGTTCACCTTTTAGGGCCATTGAAGAAGAAAGGCAGTTTCAACCTGAGGTGTGAAAGTAGAGGAAAGCCCCTGGAATTATGTATTTATTCACATCAGAATACTTGATAATTGGGATAAAACGTGGACATCAGAGAGTTAGAAAGACTGTGATTAAGATGAGACTGAATTCCGTTTGCTTTCAATTTAACTAGGTATAAAATTATATTATTAATGTATCGAAACATGACATAATCAATTATCCCTTGTTGCTAATTCTTTGAGTCCTACATTAGAAGCCTTGTTTAAAAGGTTTAGATTTAAATAAGAAAATTATCTCAAGATTATTTCAAACAAAGCAAGGTATCATGTAGAGGAAAGTTAAAAGTCCTCATTTCTGGGGAGGTGGTGATGGGTCAGGAGGGAACTTGGCACCTCTGGTAGAGCTGGACAGCCCCACCCCTTGCACAAGGTTAAGAGCCTACCATAGAACCACAGCTGGGCAGTGGCTAGGTTGTGCCCACTTGGGGCCACTGGGAACGGAGAGATGGTTCTCCTTACTAAATGCCTAAGAACTGAGTCTAGGCATCAAGTCTGTGGGATGCTTCTACCTCTCTTCTTCCTTGGGGGAAGCCTGGAAGAAAACATAGGTTCCCTTTGAACTTTATACTCCTCATGGATCAGGGAAAGGTTGATGGTCTTTCCAGGGCCCTCACAAGTCTGTGCTAAGAAATCACAATAATTAGAACAATAGCAATACTTAACAGTTCCCATGTAATCACTGTGTTAGAACTTGTGCTAGGTATTTTATGAGCACTCACTCATTAATCTTCAAAACAGCCTGATGAGGTCCTAAAAGTGTTCCTATTTATAGATGAGGAAACTGAGGCTTAGCAAGGTGAAGTAAGTTTCCAAGGTCACACAACCAGTGACAGTCAGTTTCAAACTTTGCCTCCAAAATCTATACTCTGTACCTAAACACTCTCCATGCTTCCTTGCCATCAGACTCTCCTCATCCACCTCCCAGTTAGGCACTCACCCACCCGCTTACCACATAGGATATTATTTGATAAATGCATTGTCCTGGAATTCATGGATTTCTTCAATTCATGCTTTGTCTGTACCCATAAGTGTCTGTGACACTGGCTATTTATTTCTGAGTTCTTGGAGACCACAGACTGTGTTTAAGGAACATGACTTCTATACCATTCAGCACAGAGTCACACACTAAGATATAAATAAAACATGTTTTTGGCCAAAAGGATGTGCTTTCACTCTGCTTGCTGCTTGACTTCACTTCTCAGGGAGAAGAAAAGAAGCACAGAGAATCTGCCCACTGTCCAAGTGACACAGAGCACCTGCTTCTTCACTTGAGGTCCCTCTCAGCAAGTCGGAGAATGTGTTGTGTGATAAACAAATTGATGGCTTTTCACCTGTTGAGTAGGAATCCCAGAAGATCTCACAAAGCCTCCACAGCAGCCTAGACCTCACATTGAGTTCTGGCTTCACCACGTACCGTGTGTGTAATCTTGAGTGAGTTACTTAACCAAGCCAAGCCTTGGCATTCTCATTTGGAAATAGATTTGGGATGGTGATTGTATGGGTTGTTATTTTGGCTTGGTCAGGACCTTCTGGCCCACCTTTGCTGACCAGACCCACTTCATCTCCTGGTACTAAAGACTCCTTTGGGCCTTGCCCACATCCCGCATCTGGCCTGGGGTTTAGGCTAAGCACCCTTCAGTGGAGAGGTGGTGGGGACGTCTCTCTGCTAGACTTGGCATCTCCATGGCAGGTCCCAGGGTTCTGAAATTGGCCACCTCTGCTTATCCTGAAGACCATTCAGAGACCCATAGATCACTTCCACAGGAGCTGACAGATGCCCAAGAAGGCTAATGCGTGCCGTCTCTCTGCCCAAATATGCAGTGTTTCCATTTTTATTCTATTGGTGTCCACTGTCGGCAAGAGATAACCCTGTGTAGTGTTCTCCTCCTAGACTGTGTATAAGGAAAGAGCATTTACCTCCTCATCTTCAGCTCTCCCCTCAACCCTCCTAGCTCTACCCCTCCAGGATTTTCCCTAAACTAGGGATACAAATGTTGAAATCCACCCTCGTCACACATCTGCATCTTCTGCTTCAATTATGCTCCCTGCTAACTGGAAGGGCCTTTTTTCTCCCCATTCTTTTTTTTTTTTTTTAAGAGTTTTTTTGATGTGGACCATTTTTAAAGTCTTTATTGAATTTGTTGCAATAGTGCTTCAGTTTTATGTTTTGGTTTTTTGGCCACGAGGCATGTGGGATCTTAGCTCCCCGACCAGGGATTGAACCCACATTCCCTGCATTGGAAGGTGGAGTCTTAACCACTGGACCTCCAGGGAAGTCCCTCTCCCCATTCTTGATGGAGTTGACATCCCTTATACGACATCTTCTTCAAGAGGTGGGCATCACCTCTTGTTCTCAAAGATTCTAATAATGGAATGGCTGCAGTGGGACATGACTTGTGATTGGGAGGGTGAAGAGGATGAAATTATTATAAATTTAATATTTTCAAAATATTATTCTCATTGTACAGTTTTTCACAAGTAGTCATGGAAATCCAGGGAGCTAAGCATTATCATTCCCATTTCACAAAGAAACTGAGGCCCAGGGAGACTTAAGTCTCTTGTCTAGGTCTCTCAGGAATTGATCACCATTTTGTCTGAACACAAAGACTTTGCTTTTTCCACTACACAACCCACCTGACACCATTGAAGATATTCAAGCTGAGGCCAAACATTCACTTCACACGTCTTTTATTTCAGGTGATTAGACCATTAGGAATTTGAACCCTGTGACCTCTGAGGTCTTTCTGGGGTAAAATTTCAACAATTCTGTATTTCTGCTTCTCTGTCTGTCACCTGAGTTTGCAGAGTGCAAAGATTTTTTTTTCCTTTCTCATCGCTTCTCTTCAAAGCATGCCTGAAAAGCCCCAAATAAATGAATTGGACCCCCCTTAAAACTCTCCAAACGGCCCTGCAATCACATCAAACCAGCCACATAATAATCCTGAGAGGAGGTTTTCTCTATAATTCACTCAGCGCCTCAGAGCTGGAACTGGACAAGAGATACATAATTTATACAGGCAATTACACATCAATTGGTTATTAAAAGTGCCCTCATTGAGATGTACTGTATTGAGGACACAGAGATAAATCTGGTTCCCCAGGTAACAAGCTCTAGCTCACAGACAGAAGGCAAATTTTCTGATTTGGGATTGGCGTAGCTTCTCTTGACCCTGCTCTTCTTCTTTGCCTACAGTGTGTTTGTTCTGCCTGTGCGTGGGCGGGTGAAAACAGGATCAGCGGTGAGAAATCCACGGTAGGAATCATAGCCCGGTGTTTCTCTTGGAGCCATTTCTTCTTGGTAAAAATAATTATTTTCCTAATTAATTGAGCATCCACCCAAGAATTCATTTATTCATCAATTCATTCACTTAAATCATGTTTTAAATGTGCTTGATGCTGGAGGAGACATAAGGATGAGAATGCCATTATCTCTCCCTTGGAAGACCTGACTGTTTAGTAGCGAAGACACAGGAAAACAAATAATTTCAAATATTTTGATAAGTGCTGAAATGGAGAGAAATACAAATGAAAGTGTGATGGAGGGGGACATTGGCTCTTCAGGGCAGCTGGGAGAGGCTTCCTACAGGAGAGTAGGAATGAGCAGATCCCTGTGATGATAAACAAGAGTTCACCAGATAGAATGGAGAGGTATAAGCTATATGTTGAAGAAACAACCATACAGAACACTCTGATGCCTTTACACATTTGGCCAACAACAAGTGAACAATGAGTGATTCTGTGGTTAATGGGGGGGGGGGAGTGTCTGCACCAAGATCTTCGGGAGGTTTTTTTTTTTTCTTTATTGTCTTTGTTTTGCTTAAATACAGAAATCTTGATTCAGAAGGTCTAGGGCTGGACCTATGGATCCATCTTTTAAAAACTCTCTTGATGATTCTTTTGAACATGGAGCTCAGAAAACACTTGAGAAAAACTGGTTTAGTGTCTAGGCTGTTACCTTCCCGAATTCTCTTTTGTAACGCCTGGGCTGCAACCTCAAGGCTGCGTTTAGCCATCAACACTCAAGCAGTTTGCTTAATGTCATCGAATCAATTGTATCCCCAGAAGAGCCTAATGTTTTTCCAGTTATGTCTAAAATTTGGGAGGATGCCAAGATACACTGACAGTCCTTTGGCACCAGTTCCCAATGAGCTTCCCCAGAAATATGGCAGCAGTGAATCTAGAGATCCAGGCATTCCAGCGGCACAGAAGAGCAAGCCACCTCTGACTTCACTGTGTAAACTGCCTTGGGAATTCCCATGACAGGGGCCAGATATAAGTCTAATGGGTTGAACAGGTAGGGACTAAGGGGAACTTCTCTTCGGAAAGCATAGTGTGGGAAGTTTAACAAAATTGGTGGAGAATCTTCACTAAACAACCTATGAACAAAATGTACTGAACACTTCTATACAAAACTTATCAAGCACTATGGGAGACAAAGGTAGCTTTTATAATGTAGCTGAAGGAGGGGGTACCATACACACATATGAAAAATAACTGTAGTAATTCAATAATCAAATGATGTTTTTTAGGTTGTCCCAATAAGACAGGTTAATGGCCTGAAAAGCAATTTTTAGTGACAATATAAATATTTTCTTTAAGTATGCAGAAATAAGAAACTGTCAAGAATTCATAAAAGAAATAATGCTTACCCCCTAGGAGCTGTTGCCAGGAAAATGCATTACTTTATAGCTTGTTTTCCCCTTGGTTTTATTGCCTATCAAAGTAAGAAGAGAGGAATTAACATTTGTTGAATGCATATTATATGACAGACAACCAACTAGGTGCTTGGTGCATGTATTATTTCATTTTAGGTTCTCAAAAAGCCAGTTGGTATTATTACCATTCATTACAGATGCAGAAACTAAGTTTCAGGACATATAGGCACCTTACCTTGGATCACTGCCCAGGTAATCAGTGAAAGAGCTGCAATCACTCAGCTCATACTCCTTCATTAAAGGCTTCCTAGGGTCGTGTCATCCTGTATAGTTCATCTAGGTAGGTAGGTGGATATGAAGAACCCCTGATATTCTGTGTATCCATTCTGTGACTAGAACAGGGTGTAGAACAGAGTAAGAACTCTGCAACAAATAACTGACTTGAATTGAAACTTTCTGTAAATACTCATTCATTTATTTGTTTTGTACAATATATAATGTACTCCCTAAACTGCTCTAGATGTTTGGGTTATAACAGTGAGCAAAATATTAAAATTCTTCTGTCCTCATGGAGCTCATGTTCTAGTAGGGGGAGACTAACAAAATACAATAAACACCACCAATAAGTAAATAATATCATATATTAGAAGATATATGATGGAAAAAGAAGTAAAGACAGTGGCATCAAAGCCAATCATAGCTTCTGATCAGCTTCAGATAAATGCCACACTGGGCTGATTTAATTCCAAGAGAAAGAAAAGATTCAGACATTTTAGTTAACCATTATAACTTTTCCCAAATAAATATTTCTCATGCTTGAAAAAGTAAAAGTAGCTCATGGACTTTCTAATTATCTTTATGAACCTCTAGGCTGGGACTCATTTCCCTGTTTGTCTCTTTTTTCACTCCTCCAGATAGTCATAAAACCTCAGTGGCAAGAGGATCAGAGACAGAAACATGGAGAACAAAAAAAAAAAAAAAAAAAAAGAAAGTTCAAGAGTTGAGGGCTCAAAGGCATGCCTAAGGCAAGTCCACCCCTTCACCCATACCTTCTCTTCTCTTGACCAAGAGTGAAAGGTGAGTAAGATCTCATCCCCGTGCAAAAGATGCAGGAAGGCTATTGTATCAAGATGCAGGGCCAATAGAATGCACTCATCCAAGAACTCTGGGATATTTACTATTTCCCAGAAGCAACGAACTCAGTAACCTCTGGAATTATAAAATCCCCAACTTTGAAAATAGAGTTACATCCGGTCACTGAGTTACCATTCAAATTTAGTGGCAAACTGGAAATTCCCAGCAGCCCCCAAAGGTAGGTTTTGTGTGGAGAGTCTTTGGGGAAGCCCAGATCTGCAGCAATCTTATTGGTCGGGATAGACCCCTCTTAGAAAGATCCAGATCAAGAAGAGAAGTGAAGCTGAGGAGGTTTCTGGACTTCAGACCTTTTCATTAGAGCGAGGAAAGAAGCTGGGGGGGCATTTTCTGTCTCAGGTCAGGGAAGAATTTACTCCTCCCTCTAACCCAATGCTTGGAGGACCTGAGCCCCACCCCTTCCAGAAACGGGTCTTACCTCAAGAGTATTTCTTTAAGGATACAGAAGGAATATTGAATGAGATCTCAAAAAGCTACACTCCATATGAAAGGAGAGAAATAAGCTGATTTTTGCCCCCAGAAGTCTCCTGTGGTGCAAAGGGACCCAATTAGCAGGAGAAGGTGAATCAGAATAATTTGGTCTTCTCTACATTTTCCTGTGGCCATCCTCCTAGGACTGTTTGTCGCTAGGTGTTTTTGAAGCGTGGGCTTCCCTCGGACTCGGATCCCTTTCATCCCTCCCTGTGCTGGGCGAGGTGTGCTAAACGTGCTGGGACATGACGGACACGTCTCTGAGGCCACTAAGGGGAGGGGCCAAGACCACGCAGGTCTGGGTGAGGCGCTTCGCTGTGGCCTCCGTATCCATAGCCGACAGCCCACATCACTCTTCCTCTCTGATGCCTTTTCACTTTGGCAATGTTAATGGGCTGAATGTAGCCTTACTGTAAAAAAATAATGTCTGTCCTCATCTGGGATTGCTAATCATTTCCTTCCTTGTACTTCACGACCTTCAATTTTCTTTCAAACATCCTCTTCTTAACAGACCTACCGGCCGACACTACCCTGATCCTCCTTACTCTGTTCTGTTTTTTTTTTTTTTTTCCCCCATCATACTTTTTTTTTTTTTTTCCGCTACTTATTTATTTATTTATTTAGGCTGTGTTGGGTCTTCGTTTCTGTGCGAGGGCTTTCTCTAGTTGCAGAGAGCGGGAGCCACTCTTCATCGCGGTGCGCGGGCCTCTCACTGTCGCGGCCTCTCTTGTTGTGGAGCACAGGCTCCAGACGCGCAGGCTCAGTAGTTGTAGCTCACGGGCCCAGTTGCTCCGTGGCATGTGGGATCTTCCCAGACCAGGGCTCGAACCCGTGTCCCCTGCGTTGGCAGGCAGACTCTCAACCACTGCGCCACCAGGGAAGCCGTCCATCACACTTTTGATTTACTAACATATTCACCAGTGTCCTCCACCCATTCTCATGCCATTCCTTCCTGGTGTTTAGTGAGTCCCAAACTGATAACCAAGCTATGCTCATAATCAAAGATAAAAAGTGCACTAATTTGAGCATTATAATCAAATAAAATCCCAAACAAATGAACTTATTTACAAAACAGAAATAGACTTAGAGAATGAACCTTACGGTTACTGGGGGGAAGGGTGGAGGGGAAGGATAGATTGCGAGTTTGGAATTGACATGTACAATCTGCTATATTTAAAATAGATAACCAACAAGGACCTACTGTGAAAATAAATAAATAAATAATTTTTTAAAATGTTATAATAAAGGAAAAAACAATAAACTCCAGGTATATGCTACATGCAATTCAAAAAAAAAAAAAAGATTAAAAGTGCACTAATTTGAATATCATGGTCAAACAGAATTCAAAACAAACGGAATTTTCTCCCTAGTAAAGGTATACATAAAAGTTACTGTATATGTGTGTTTTAGGGGGGAGAGTAACTAATCCCAAATACTTTCACGGGTCTCACAATAATCTCGATGAGCACATCTTTTTTTTCAAATCAATCTTGTACTATTTCTCTTTTTCTTGTTGCAGGTCTATGTTTATACCAGCACTGATGGTAACAGAGTCCTTGATCCCATGTTCACTGACGTCCTCACTTCCTGCTGACCTGATGACACTGAGAAGTGTTAATAAACAGAGTCCTTGCCCTGTCTTTCTAAAACTTCTCTCCATCTTTCAACCCCCTTCTCCATCCTAATGCCCCCTATACCAGCCTTATGAGAACCCCGGGGACCCCCACAAGGCCCAGGAGGCTGGTCTATTGTTCCCAGCTTAATTACTTCTCCCTGGGGTCTCCCACTCAGAGCACCCCTACCTGCTGCCCCTCACCTCTGATCAGCGGGACCCCGCTGAGATGGGAAAAGGAAAAAGAAAGAAGAGACCAGAGGCCTTCAAGACAAGCTTATTCACCTACATCCTATTTTATCAAAGGCCACCTTCTAACTCTCCAAATATGTTTGAATAAATAAAAGCTCTAGACAGAAGTTTGGCTTTTTTGACCTTTATGCCTGAGTACCTAGCAGAAAAACTGCTATTAACTACTACCCTTAAATCATTCTCAGTGTGGCCTTCTGAAGTCCTTACCCTAAACTATAATTATTTCTTCTATCTTAAACGTTCCTCTGACCATCAGTGTCTCCTCTTACTCTTTTCCCCTTGAGGGCTGTGCTTCTGGAAGAGAGAGTAACCCTTCATAGGGTGCTGAGGTTCTGGACGAGACAGCATGAAGTTAAATCGGGGACAGCGCCACCTTGAGCAAAAACATAAAAACAGCCCATAAATTTCTGGCACAAACACATGAAAATTTTGCTAGGTGAGACCTGCTGCCACTCAGGAAAGCTAATAACGTTGCCCTATATTTGCATAGCACTTTATCATTTACCAAGTGTTTCGCCTAATGACTCCACTTACTTATTCCATCCTGTGTGGGCAAGACTATAATCCCTTTACGGATAAGCAACCTGAGACTTTGAGAAGTTGAGTGATGTGCTGAAGGTCCCATATGGCTAGATAGGACCTGCTACATAATTTGCAGGGTCCCAGGCAAAATGGAAATCCAGAGTCTCTTGTTTAGAAAAATTACCGAGAAATTCAAGATGGCAACAGCAGATCGTTAAACCAAGTGTGGAGCCCGTCTAAGCCTGGGGTGTGTGTGACTGCACAGGTCACACACTCAGGAAGCTGGCCCCTACTGCTACATGGAGGCGGAGCCAGCTCTCACATTCAAATCTCTGAAGTCCAAGTCCATCTTTCTCAGGACTCCTCCCCTGGTCTGCCTCCAGCCATCTCTGTGATGTTGCACATACACAATGTAACTGACATAAATGCCAGTTTCCCCTAATGTACTCCCAGGGGTGAAAGTAAATAATCATTGCAGTCTCTTGCCTCTCCAGAGTTCTATGATCTTTACCCCCTAGACCCTTGAGCTCTAGTGGGTAACTATCTCTACAATGATTCTGAGGTGAAGGAAGAAAAAAATGCCTTGTGGATGGACTTCTCTGTATTTTAAAACGGTCAATACATCTTCCATTCTTTGGAAATCCCGCAGCTCATATCCACCTCTTCCTCTTACTCTGACTTAATCTATTCTTTAAGTCTGATCATTTGGAAAAGGAAAATAAAGGGAAGGAGAAAGGAAGAGGGAAGAGAGAGAGAGAGAGTAAGAGAGAGAAGGGAAGGAAAAAAGAAATAGAAAGAAGGAACTAAAAAAAAACCCCGAGAAGGTGCCCACAGCACAGATGGCCCCCGACCTCCTCTTCTACTCTATTATCAGCAGACTTCACTCCAGGGATGATACACTCTGAAATCTGTATGGCAAAGACACGTTTTTGAAACCAGACTGGTTATTATTGTGGAGGCTCTTGCTTCAAGCAATGGTCTGAATGTTTCTCTCCCTGAAATCTGAACATATTCATCAAACTGCGTTGCGCTCCTGGACTTGCAATTAATCACAGCTCGTTTCAAGTTTTGTTAATTAATACCAAGGCCAGGGACCCAGTGGAGGCACCGAATTTAATCTGCGGTGTTTTAAAATTATTATAATCTGTTAGAGGAAGAGCTGCTGGATTTTAAATAGACTTTTTTTTTTAATTCCAATACTGCATTGCCAAGAAATTAAAAGAAATCGTATGAGAGCCTTGCTGAAGGAGCTCCACTGAAAAAGCCTCCCTTTGCTTTTGTGAGGTGACATCTGGCCAGCAGAGGGAGTTGCACTGAACCATTAAGTCCCATGTCCTCAGAGCTAAACACAGTCAACAATTTGAAGATAGAAGGAAAACCAAAGGGAGACCACCAGGCAGCTTCTGGCAATAACAGAACCAGAGCTGCCCAGTGGAATCTGGTTTGATGAAACTGGAAAAAACAGTTACTGTCTCTTTTTCTCACCTTTGAACTTCCATATGGGAAAAATCCCTGAGTATAAAATCCACCCAGTCAGAGAGGCGGAATTGTTAAAACAAATGATTCCAAAGGAGTAAGGGACAGTTTAAGTGAAATGATGCTCAGTGTTTAATGGTTAATCTCACTAGACTGAGATCACTAGTGCCTTTCATGCTCTGTTTTCTTGGGTTGTCTTCCTCCCTAATCTGGAGCAAGGTAGGCACACCTCTGTTTCTGATGAGTATTTTTTCACACCCCAACATTTGTAGCAACTCTACCTAGCTGTAATTTATACTTGCTCCCTACCAGTGCCTCACCTGTTAGCTCAGTTGTTTAAAAATTTTGGTTCTGAAATGAACCTTAAGAGAATAAGTGATCTTCAGTCATTAGTAGAAAAACACCAAAATGTTCCAGAAAAATATGAGAATTTGTGCATAAATAAGTATTTCTGTGCAAAGACTTCCAAAGGAATGACTTTCTAAAATGCTTAGCATGGGATATACCTCTATATAAACCCTTCTCTGATGGAATCTTGAGTCCTGTTTTCCCACACTTCCTGCCCCACTTCAGCCATTCCAAAGTTCCTACATCCCAAACCATCTTGACTTATGCATCTGGGGCTTCACACAGGATACCTTCTTAGCCTGGAATCCCATTGGGTTTCCATTCATACTTTAGGACCCACACAAAACTCACCTTTTAACTCTGAAAACTTCCCTGCTTCCTGCAAGAGCTCCTATTCAATGATTGCACATTTTTCTGTGCATATTTACCCTTGCCCTTTTCACACTGCTTTGTAAGTAATATGGATATATTTTCTTTACTATACATGTGTAGATACTTATAATAAATTATGATAGATAATAAAAAGGTAAATAGATATAAAGATGTAGGTCTCTACTTCCAGACTTTAAGATGCCCAAGAGCGGTGCCAATGTGCTTCTCATCTTTTATATGCTCGGTGCCTAGGACAGTGTCTGTGACATAGTAGGTGTTTGCTACATATTATGTGAATAAATCACTTGAATGAATAAGCAGAGGTCAGTCTAGGTCTAGTCTTATTTTATAAAGGAAACTGAAGCACTAGCAGGGCAAGTTACTTGTCTAAAGTCACATAATTAATTATCAAATACATTTGGCATAATTCCAAGCCACATTTGGCTCATTTCTAAAGGTAGACAAGCTCAGACAAATTTCTGTTCTTTAGAGCTGAGTAGTCTGCAAGAAACCACATAGTCTCATGCATGGGGATTGGTTGGGGAGTGGAGAGGATGAAGAATACTTAAGTCAGCTATGAGTGAGCGATACACAGAACCATAAAATAGAGCTCCAAGTTAATCCGGGAGGCGCAGTCCAATTTAAGAGTACAGCATGAGAATGCTCTCAGGTAGGTTAAAATCTCCAGATTATAGGGCTAATGAGTCTTGTCTCTGAACCCTCCATTTCTGAGACCTAGAGAGAACAATTCGAAGCTTTAGGTGAAAACACCCAAATGCAATCTGAAATATTATTTCCATAAGCAAATGCTCCCAAATATTTTCTAGATGAGAAGATGGACCATCCCATAGAACTTATGACTATACACTCAAGCCCAAGCCCAGACATTTGCTAGGGACCAAGAGCAGAAGCTCCTGCTCTAAGACAAGGTCACAGCACTTTCAAGGACCTTGATGGTAACATGAAGGAGAAGAGCTGGTAGAGAGTGACAAAAACAAAGAAACGTGAAGCATGGTTCCAGTGACAGACACCGCCTCATGTTGCCTCAGTGTCAGAGACGCCATGGGGAATGGAGGGCGCTGGTGGGCCTGACAGCTGTCAGGTCTCAAGGAAGCGGTACACGATACGCGGTTCAATGTTGCTAGATCTTCCTGTAGTCCAAAAGAAGCAAAAAGCCAGGTATCTGTGTGTCCTCTTTTGATATTTTTAGTGTCAATAAGTATTTCTCTGTGTGGAGCAACCGAGAATGAAATATTTCTGCAAGACAAATCCGTGCTGTGAACTCACATGCACATAGAGCAATCCATTTGTTATTGGAGCTTGGAGAATCCCCCCTCCAAGCAACTTTTGGGGGATGGTAGGTGTTAATGGGGAGGAGGGGAGAATATATGTATTTTCACTTGAACAGTTTAGAAATTCATAGAATTTCTTCCACATCCTGTCCAAAAATAACCTCTGCCTCAGGACCATAGGCCAAACCATAAGTGCTGGTTAACTGAGAAGCTCCCAGTTTAAAATGTCCTTATTATAGTGAAATCATGTAAGAAATACTGTGTCCTGATTTGAGGGTTGGGAAATACAGTGACAGTAGATGTTGCTCTGTTGCTACAAAAGTGAGGTTGAGTCACAAATGAACAGATTTCTGCAGCGTGACACTCTGCTTCTTCAAGAGCAGATGCTTTCTTCCACAATTCTGCCAGGAGACCATGGCCACCCTCTTTCCCTTGGGGCTTCCACGTAGCTTGGAACTTTGCAAGGTGAGAGTTTTCCACATGGGGTGTGACCAGGGATCAAGCCAAGTCTCCTAATGTAGATGGCTGCCGAGTAGTCCCTGCAAGAGGGGCTGCTCATTGTGGGAGGGAAAGCCTCCTCTGTCCCTGGCAGATGCTAAGAGAAGGTGGTGGCCAGCAGTGGTGCTCGGGACGTGCAGAGGCTGCCTGCCTTTAGGGAGGTCTTCAGACAATGACCCACATCATCTGGGCATCCAATCCGTGCTCCCCCGGCTCGGTCCTCTCCTCTTGGACTCCCGTGAACCCCATTCTCATCTTTTCTCCTTTGTCTCTCTTCTTACCCTACCCTTTGCTTTTGCTCTTGGGAAAGATGGAGAAGGAACCCTTTTCTCTCTTAAATGATTCTAGACATTTCCCTCAGAGAAGGAACGTTCTCACTCAAAGTAATGTTTCTGCTTTCCAGGCACTAGTATCACCTGCTCCACGGTTTGGGCATTTGGAAACACCGAAAATCAGAGATTCACAGACCATTCCCTGCTATTGGCCCTGTCACACCCGTCCCTGAGGCAAATCCAAACCTGAATATCTGCTTAAAATGAAAATTCTGTGGCTAAAATTCTGTGAACCCACGAGCCCCAGGAGCTGTCTGTAAGCTCTCAATCCTCTCTCACCAAGCACTGCGCTCACCACGCAAACAGAACAATCCCAAGGTCTCCAGAATCCACCTCTGCAAGTCTCCAAACAAGGTTTTGATTGGGTTGGTCTCTGAATGTCCAAAAAGAAAGCTTGTGAAGATCAGGCAGGAAGTAAAAAGGGGGTGGGGTGGTGGCAGCTGTGAACCTGACCCAAGCACCAGGCCTCTGCGGGCAGAGTCGACAAGGGCGGCTGTCTTTCCATCCCGACCGGCTGCCTCCTGATGGAGAGGCCTGTACAAATCCCACCTTCTCTCCTAAGCTCCTTTATTCCTGTGGCTTCATGCAGTGACAGGAGAAAAGTTGGAAGGGAAGAGAGCGCTGAACAGTTAGCTGTGAGGACATATTAAAGGTTTCACCGAGCAACGACAATACCCAGCATCGCCCCTTTGGTCCTTCTCAGGCCCTCAATCCTCCGCCCCACCCAAGTATAAAGAAGTGTGTTCAGGAAAGAGGCCTGAGGGTTAAGAGTATAAATTTCAACCTGCAATTTGAGGGATGAAGAAAGGTTCCCCTGCCTCTGAAAAGAATTCTCCTGTTGCCTGCCAGAAAGTCTGACCATCAGAAGGGCATGCTTTTGGGACAAGATGTCCATCTTCATAGCACTCCTTGTTAAAATGCAGACCACTCATTCACCCAGGAGAACCATAGGTATGAACATATATATATACACACACACGTACATGCACGCATACTATATATGTACATATATGTATATATGTGTGCGTGTGATGTTCATGTGTATACATGAGCTAAGAAAAACAAACAAAAAAGACAATATTGCTTTTGCCTCCCAGAAGCTTACAATCTAACAAAGCTTACAACCTAAAAGCAAAGTACATTTACATAAGTAATATGAATTTGCACTGATAAATTACACATATGGTACTTTAAGATTTTGTTTGTAGTATGGTGAGAAGGGGTCTGGGTTTAGAATCAAAAGACTTAGGTCTGAATTTCAGCTTTTCCATTTACTATTAGCTGTGCAAACTTGGACAACTCACTGTACTTCTTAGAAGAGTCCCTGGCAGAGAACATACACTTAATAAATGTTAGTTATTTTCATGGTTTAGCGTTATTACTATTAGCATTATCAGTAATGTTATTATTATTATTAAGTGGAGGCAGTAGTACATACTGCACACAGCTCTGTAGCTTCCCATAGCATTCTACCAACACTAACCTGTCCCAATATTTACTAACTTGCATGGTTATCACATGTTAATAGCTTTCTAAATGGATGCCATGCTTGAAGTCTGTTTTGCTTCTAATCTATGTTGTATACTGTTTCCAAAGTTATCTTTCTGAAATAGAAATCTATTTGCCGTGTCAATCACCTCCTTGAAAACCTCCAAAATCTCCTTTTGTTTACAGAATAAATTCTAACCTTAGTTGGGGGGGAGTCTTGACAAAACAGTTATTTCATCTTCAAGTGGGAAGAGAAGGAATAAAGACAGGGCCATACCTAACTTTAGGTTTTCACTTTTATAACTTTGAACCTTTTTTATTATTAATACTCTGGAATAAAAGAAGACAATGACCTAAATATTCCCAAGAATGTTTTTACTTGTTCATTCAGTGGTTATTTATTGACCACTCAACTACGTGCCGTATACTGGAGATACAGGAGTGAAAAGACTGAAGATGCCCTGTCTCTATGGAACTTACTTTCTATTGGGAAAGAGAGACATAAACAGACAAATTACTAGGTAAGGTGACAGCAAATGATCTCAAAATCCAAGCTG
This sequence comes from Balaenoptera acutorostrata, assembly GCF_949987535.1. Classification (NCBI taxonomy): domain Eukaryota; kingdom Metazoa; phylum Chordata; class Mammalia; order Artiodactyla; family Balaenopteridae; genus Balaenoptera; species Balaenoptera acutorostrata. Next base: position 106,446,609 of record NC_080072.1, on the reverse strand, counting down.
AGGGCTCAGAAACCTTCTGAAAGCCAAGATCCAGGCATTGGTCCAAGTGGATATGTGTCATATCCATTTGTCACATTTCACCATGGTTTGTATTCTTTTTCATCTGCAGAGTCAGTTCTCAAGTACTTGAGCCAATTCTAATTCTCTGAAGCATAGCTGTCCGTTTTGATACGTGTGTGTGTGTGTGTGTGTGTGTGTGTGTGTGTGTGTTCCTTCCTCTGTGTGTGCGTGTGTGTACGTGTGTGTTGGTGAAAACATGTTCCTGAAAATGGAGACACTAGCTAAATCAGTGCAGTATGGGGCCTGAGAGCAGGGACTTTAAGGAGATACCTTATTCCTGGCTTCCTAAACTAGAAAAATCACTCTCCCCTTCTTTTCAAATGCCCTGAAGTCTCTGCTCTGGCCATAGTTTCTTAAAGTTGCCCTTCATTCAACTCTTTTGATCACTATTTCCAGACTCCAGCAAAGCCTTTATAATGTCAAAAATGTCCACCAATCCTGCCTGCAAGGAGAGTAGTGCACTGCAGTACACTGGCTGGTGGAGTCTGGAATTAATCTTGCCAACATAAATACAACATCTGTTAAGGCTTGGGCAAAACTTGAATATCCACATGGCTGCATGTTCACAAATTCTTCCCTTGAGTCTTCCCCCTCACGTCGCCCGGCCCTCATCTGTTGCTACATTAATCTATAGGACTGAACTTTCATCAAGTTCTGTAACTTGAGTACTTGTAGATACATAAACTGTTGGGATGACACCTGGATTTCCCTGAATAGCCTCCTCTCTCCTCCCTCTCTGGGCACAGCATTGCCTCGTTTCCCCTATTTTTCAGTGCCTTGTTGGAAGAATGTGATAAATGGACCCATCAACTAAGATAATGTTGCCAGGATTTAGGTATTGCTTACCACCTGGAATCCCAAAGCTCATCCTCATCTGATTGATTGAAATATTTATCTTGCCCGATATTTTGCACACATTATCAATTTTAGCTTTCAGAATATCTCTTCAAAGGCATTATTAATTATTCCCATTTTATAGATGGAGACACTGAGGCTCAATGTAGTTTAATAATTCTGCCAAAGTGTCCCTGCCGGGAATGTTGAAAGGCATGGTGTTTACCACCACATAGTGTGAGGGAACCAAGATGCCCTTGCTTTAGCTGTTGGAGACCATGCATCCCAGTGGTACAGGACAGGCCCTTTCTTTATGCACCTGGGTTTGGACCCCTGTTCTGCCACTTGCCAGCGGTACGAACTTGGGTTAAATCCACTTCTAGTTTTGGCTTTCCTACCTTAAACAGATAAAACAATACTTGATCCATAAACTTGAGTTAAGGATTATATGAGATACTACAGGTAAAACACTTAACACAGTGACAGGATTATGCTATGGAGAGCACACAATATATTTTAGTTATTTATTAGCAATGCCATTGTTATTGTTCTTATTATTGCCACCTGAACTCCTTGAGCTATACTTTACCTAACAAATTACAGTTCCTAATTACAGTACCTAAGGCATGTAGCAAATTAACAAATTCCCCTTGTCTGTGAGGAACACGTTCCAAGTCCCCCAGTGGATGCCTGAAACCTCAGATAGTACCAAACTCTCTCTCTATGTATATACCATGTGTTTTCTTCCCCTATACATTATATACCTATGATAAAGTTTAATTTATAAATTAGGCACAGTAGGAGATTCACAACAATGACAAATAATAAAATAGAACAATTGTAACCATACACTGCAATCTAGAAGTTATGTGAACATGATCTCTCACTCGCTCAAAATATCTTATTGCATAAATTTAATGCCTTTTCCATCTTAACTAAGCCCTTATCACGCACAGTGGCTTTAACTTTGGCAGTTTAAGGACCAACAGCAAAACTAGCATAAATTTCTTTTCCCTTCCTCACAATTTCAAAGATGGAAGATTCGTTCTTACCGCAGATCTTAGCCACCTCAGCATATATTTTTTTTTCTTTCCTTGTTATGTTGAGAAATTTCACCCTTTCACTTAAAGGAAGTACTTTACTGCTTTTCACTGGTGTATGAAAATTGCCAGCTACTCTTGCACTTTGGGGCCATTATGAAGTAAAATAAGGGTTTCTTGAATGCAAGCACTGCTACACTGAGAAAGTCAATCTGACAACGGGCATGGCTATTAGGTGACTTAGTGGGATATGCTGGACAGAGGGATGATTCACATCCCTGTCAAGATGGAGCGGGGCAGCTTGAGAGGTCATCACGCTGCTCAGAACGACATGCAATTTAAAACTTATGAATTCTTTATTTCTGGAATTTTCCATTTAATATTTTCAGACCAAGGTTGATCGTGGGTAACTAAAACTGCGGATAAAGGGAGACTACTGTAGACCTCTTTTACATTAAGATCTCCTGAGGCAGTCTGTGCTACTGAGTCCCAGCACATCTCACTAAGCTTAATGGCAGCGACCGCCAGGCTTGGTGTTTTTCCACATTAGCAGCAACCACGGGTCCAGACATGACAGGGGTATCACTTACCTAGACTTGACAGAAGGCTCTTAGCTAGGAAAACCTTTGCCCCAAGCATTTTCCCAATCTCACTTAGCACTACCTGTTGCTAATATCTCCCTGAAACAGGTCATATCTTATCAATCTCCTACTTTAAAAATTAATATTTCCCCATGCCTAAAAAATAATCAGTGTAAAACTCCATATCTCGTCATTTAAATTTTCAAAAAATATTGCCAATGTTTCTAATTTTTAACTCACTACTATAGTCATCCACTCTATAAATCCATGATTAACTCTTTTGTGAACATGTGGGGAACCTCTCCTACAACCCTTTTCTGAAGCTGTGTCTTTCTCTAAATGCCTTCATTTACCTTCCTCCTTAACTATCTAAGTCCACGTCATCAACTTTTAAGGTTTAACTAACATTTAAAGTCTTCCAAAAGCTTAGCTAGTCCTCCCTCCTGGGCAGTAATTAATGAAGACAACGTGGAAAGGACACAGCATGTGGAGTGTAGGTCCCTCTCCAGCTCAGCACAAGCACAGACATTAACTTGATGCAATAGAGTTACCTTGGGCTACAGAGTATTGCAAACCAACAAATGCTTAATCTGTTGTTTTCCCAATTCCTTCCAGGTATTTCTAGAGGTGTAAAATGTGAAATGAGCCAGGCTTATATTAGACCCAAGAATCGGAAGGAGTTATACTTGACTGAAGAGGAACATTTGATGAAATGTGTTTCATTTTATAATATAGGAAGATATAAGCCAGCATCCCAACCCTGCCAAAAAAGCATTGGAGTAATTTTTGATATGACATGACATGAGTGTATAAAATATTTCATTATATTGGCAACTGACATCTCTTAAGTCCAGGACTGAATGCAACTCTGTCCTGCGTAATTCTGAGAAAGACATTCCGAATGGCATACTTAGATCTCTCCCAGAAAAGAATAGTACTGTGTGACATTTTTGTCTGCACCACTCGTATTGCACCGATCATGATCTTTTTATACTGCAGATGTGTTTGCTCATGCCTAATCTTGTACACTCGATTTCACATTCCTGGAAGTCAGAGCCCACATCTGACTTATCTCTGCCAAGCGTCACAGAGCCCATTGAAAAGGTCTATGCATAGTAGTCACACAGGTAATGTGTTCTGAGTGACAGCTGCAAGTTGAAAGAATATATCATGGACTTTGGAGTCAGCTTATCTTGGGTTTGGTTTGCCTGCTATCTTTACTGGTAAACAGCTCTGTAACCCAATAATACCCACTTTTTAGAATTGTGGTAAAGATAAGTAGGATGCGATTTGTAAAATATCATTTTAGTGTCTTCCACATAGTAGGTGAACTGTTACAATAGTTTTATTGTAATTATATGTGAAAAGACAAAAAAATTTTAACATACCATTGACCTTTCCCTTCACTGTCTTCTGAAAATTCCTTTCATTTTTTAAATTTCCTTGTCTTAATTTCACTGTCTTCAAAAAAGTGTCATGCTTTGTCAGGATAATGCTTGGGCTTTTCTAGGGCAGGACTAGAAGAGAAGGAGAAATAGGAGAACAAATAACACTGAGGCTAAGACTGGGGAGGAGAAGTCTACATGAGGCAGCAGAGAATGATGTAAGCAGAGGCGGGAGAGGGGATATCGGAGGTATTACTGTGATCTGTGTATCCCCAGTATTTACAGGCATGGCTACAATCTATATAGTCCCTTCTAAAGGTCTTGAATTATTGTGAAATTACTTCTTTGGCTGGTTGAGATTGGCACCAACAGGTCGCAAATCTTGAAACATTAATATATATGCTTGAATAATAGATTCTACAGTCTCTATAATGTGGTCAAGGATACACATATCTGGAAAAGCCAACTAAAGAGATGTTTATTCTCTGAGGTAAATGCTTCTCCATGGACTTGCACATCCACAGGTTATGCCAGCTCCCCCATCCCTGGATGACGGGCACAGTGGTAGAAACATCCTCTTTCAAACTCTGACCTGTTGCAAGAGTTCTTCATTTATCAGTTTGGATCTATATTTTTGGCTCCCACAGCGTTAATCTTTACAAGTCAAGCCTGTTGAATCCTGGAACTTTCAGTAAAGACTTTCGGGATCAAAAAATACAAAGTAAGAAAAGACAGACAGAAAGATGGAACAAACCTAGTTTAATCTCCTGAGATTTCAAGAGTTCTTGATTTCAGACAATCAAAAGTCTATGAAATCCCAGGACCCTGTGAGATGATTTTATCCCCATTCATTTATACAACAAATATTTACTGAGGTCATACTTTTGACAGTGGCTAAGGTAAGTGCTTTAGGTACAATATTACATTTATTTTATTTATTCTTTTTTGAATTTTATTTTATTTTTCGTTATACAGCAGGTTCTTATTAGTTATCCATTTTATACATATTAGTGTATATATGTCAATCCCAATCTCCCAATCATCACACCACCACCCCATCCCCACCACTTTCCCCCCTTGGTGTCCATATGTTTGTTCTCTACATCTGTGTCTCTATTTCTCCCCTGCAAACCAGTTCATCTGTACCTCTTTCTAGGTTCCACATATATACGTTAATATACGATATTTGTTTTACTCTTTCTCACGTACTTCACTCTGTATGACAGTCTCTAGATCCATCCACGTCTCTACAAATGACCCAAAAACATCTTGCTGTGATTTATGTCAAAGAGTGTTCTTCCTATGTTTTCCTCTAAGGGTTTTATAGTGTCTGGTCTTACATTTAAGTCTCTAATCCATTTTGAATTTATTTTGTGTATGGTGTTAGGGAGTGTTCTAATTTCATTCTTTTACATGTAGCTATACAGTTTGCCCAGCACCGCTTATTGAAGAGACTGTCTTTTCTCCATTGGATATTCTTGCCTCCTTTATCATAGCTTAGTTCACCATAGGTATGTGGGTTTATCTCTGGGCTTTCTATCCTGTTCTGTTAATCTTTATTTCTGTTTTTGTGCCAGTACCATATTGTCTTGATTACTGTAGTTTTGTAGTATAGCCTGAAGTCAGAGAGTCTGATTCCTCCAGCTCCGTTTTTTTCCTCAAGGCTGCTTTGGCTATTCGAGGTCTTTTATGTCTCCATACAAATTTTAAAATTTTTTGTTCTGGTTCTGTAAATAATGCCATTGGTAATTTTATAGGGATTGGATTGAATCTGTAGATTGCTTTGGGTAGTATAATCATTTTCACAATATTGATTCTTCCAATCCAAGAACATGATATATCTCTCCAACTGTTTGTATCATCTTTAATTTCTTTCATCAGTGTCTTATAGTTTTCTTCATACAGGTCTTTTGTCTCCCTGTATAGGTTTATTCCTAGGTATTTTATTCTTTTTGTTGCAATGCTAAAAGGGAGTGTTTCCTTAATTTCTCTTTCAGATTTTTCATCATTAGTGTATAGGAATGCAAGAGATTTCTGTGCATTAATTCTGTATCCTGCAACTTTACCAAATTCATTGATTAGCTCTAGTAGTTTTCTGGTGGCATCTTTAGGATTCTCTATATATAGTATCATGTCATCTGCAAACAGTGACAGTTTTACTTCTTCTTTTCCAATTTGTATTCCTTTTATTTCTTTTTCTTCTCTGATTGCCATGACTAGGACTTCCAAAACTATGTTGAATAATAGTGGCGAGAGTGGACATCCATGTCTTCTTCCTGATCTTAGAGGAAAAGCTTTCAATTTTTCACCACTGAGAATGATGTTTACTGTGGGCTTGTCGTATATGGCCTTTATTATGTTGAGGTAGGTTCCCTCTATGCCCACTTTCTGGAAAGTTTGCATCATATATGGGTGTTGAATTTTGTCAAAAGCTTTTTCTGCATCTATTGAGATGATCATGTGGTTTTTCTTCTTCAGTTTGTTAATATGGTATATCACATTGTTTGATTTGCATATATTGAAGAATCCTTGCATCCCTGGGATAAATCCCACTTGATCATGGTGTATGATCCTTTAATGTGTTGTTGGATTCTGTTTGCTAGTATTTTGTTGAGGATTTTGCATCTATATTCATCTATATTCAAAAAATAAATTCATATATTTCTTTTTGTAGTATCTTTGTCAGGTTTTTGTATCACGGTGATGGTGGCCTCATAGAATGAGTTTGGGAGTGTTCCTTCCTCCGCAATTTTTTGGAAGAGTTTGAGAAAGATGGGTGTTAACTCTTCTCTAAATGTTTGATAGAATTCACCTATGAAGCCATCTGGTCCTGGACTTTTGTTTGTTGGAAGATTTTTAATCACAGTTTCAATTTCATTACTTGTGATTGGTCTGTTCATATTTTCTATTTCTTCCTGGTTCAGTCTTGGAAAGTTATAACTTTCTAAGAATTTGTCCATTTCTTCCAGGTTGTCCATTTTATTGGCATAGAGTTGCTTGTAGTAGTCTCTTAGGATGCTTTGTATTTCTGTGGTGTCTGTTGTAACTTCTCCTTTTTCATTTCTGATTTTATTGATTTGAGTCCTCTCCCTCTTTTTCTTGATGAGTCTGGCTAATGGTTTATCAATTTTGTTTATCTTCTCAAAGAACCAGCTTTTAGTTTTACTGATCTTTGCTATTGTTTTCTTTGTTTCTATTTCATTTATTTCTGCTCTGATCTTTATGATTTCTTTCCTTCTACTAACTTTGGGCTTTGTTTATTCTTCTTTCTCTAGTTCCTTTAGGTGTAAGGTTAGATAGTTTATTTGAGATTTTTCTTGTTTCTTGAGGTAGGATTGTATTGCTGTAAACTTCTCTCTTAGAACTGCTTTTGCCGCATCCCATAGGTTTTGGATTGTTGTGTTTTTGTTGTAATTTGTCTCTAGGTATTTTTTTATTTCTTCAGTGATCTCTTGGTTATTTAGTAATGTATTTTTTAGCTTCCATGTGTTTGTGTTTTTTACGTTTTTTCCCCCTGTAATTGATTTCTAATCTCATAGCGTTGTGGTCAGAAAAGATGCTTGATATGATTTTAATTTTCTAAATTTACTGAGGTTTGGTTTGTGACCCAAGATGTGATCTATCCTGGAGAATGTTCCGTGTGCACTTGAGAAGAAAGTGTAATCTGCTGTTTTTGGATGGAATGTCCTATAAATATCAATTAAGTCTATCTGGTCTGTTGTGTCATTTAAAGCTTGTGTTTCCTTATTAATTTTCTGTTTGGGTGATCTGTCCATTGGTGTAAGTGACGTGTTAAAGTCCCTCACTATTATTGTGTTACTGTCGATTTCCTCTTTTATAGCTGTTAGCATTTGCCTTATGTATTGAGGTGCTCCTATGTTGGGTGCATATATATTTATAATTGTTATATCTTTTTCTTGGATTGATCCATTGATCATTATGTAATGTCCTTCCTTGTCTCTTGTAACATTCTTTATTTTAAGGTCTATTTTATCTTCTATGAGTATTGCTACTGCAGCTTTCTTTTGATTTCCATTTGCATGGACTATCTTTTTCCATCCCCTCACTTTCAGTCTGTATGTGTCCCTAGGTCTGAAGTGGGTCTCTTGTAGAAAGCATATATATGGGTCTTGTTTTTGTATCCATTCAGCAAGCCTGTGTCTTTTGGTTGGAGCATTTAATCCATTCACGTTTAAGGTAATTATCGATATGTATGTCCCTATTACCAATTTCTCAATTGTTATGGGTTTGTTTCTGTAGGTCCTTTTCTTCTCTTGTTTTTCCCCCTTAGAGAAGTTCCTTTAGCATTTGTTGTAGAGCTGTTTGTGTGGTGCTGAATTCTCTTAGCTTCTGCTTCTCTGTAAAGCTTTTGATTTCTCTATTGAATCTGAATGAGATACTTGCTGGGTAGAGTAACCTTTGTTGTAGGTTCTTCCCTCTCATCACTTTAAATATATCATGCCACTACCTTCTGGCTTGTAGAGTTTCTCCTGGGAAGTCAGCTGTTAACCTTATGGGAGTTCCCTTGTATGTTATTTGTCATTTTTCCCTTGTTGCTTTCAATAATTTTTCTTTGTCTTTAATTTTTGCCAATTTGATTACTATGTGTCTCGGCGTGTTTCTCCTTGGGTTTATCCTGCCTGGGACTCTCTGCACTTCCTGGACTTGGGTGGCTATTTCCTTTCCCATGTTAGGGAAGTTTTCGACTATAATCTCTTCAAATATTTTCTCTGGTCCTTTCTTTCTCTCTTCTCCTTCTGGGACCCCTGTAATGTGAATGTTGTTGCGTTTAATGTTGTCCCAGAGGTCTCTTAGGCTGTCTTCATTTCTTTTCATTCTTTTTTCTTTATTCTGTTCCGTGGCAGTGAATTCCACCATTCTGTCTTCCAGGTCACTTATCCGTTCTTCTGCCTCAGTTATTCTGCTATTGATTCCTTCTAGTGTATTTTTCATTTCAGTTATTGTATTGTTCATCTCTGTTTGTTTGTTCTTTAATTTTTCTAGGAGTTTGTTCTTTCATTCTTCTAGGTCTTTGTTAAACATTTATTGCATCTTCTTGATCTTTGTCTGCATTCTTTTTCTGAGGTCCTGGATCATCTTTACTATCATTATTCTGAATTCTTTTTCTGGAAGGTTGCCTATCTCCACTTCATTTAGTTGTTTTTCTGGGGTTTTATCTTGTTCCTTCATCTGGTAGATAGCCCTCTGCCTCTTCATCTTGTCTATCTTTCTGTGAATGTGGTTTTTGTTCCATAGGCTGCAGGATTGTAGTTCTTCTTGCTTCTGCTGTCTGCCCTCTGATGGATGAGGCTATCTAAGAGGCTTGTGCAAGTTTCCTGATGGGAGGGACTGGGGGTGGGTAGAGCTGGGTGTTGCTCTGGTGGGCAGAGCTCACTAAAACTTTAATCCACTTGTCTGCTGATGGGTGGGTCTGGGTTCCCTCCCTGCTAGTTGTTTGGCCTGAGGCAACCCAACACTGGAGCCTACCCAGCTCTTTGTTGGGGCTAATGGCAGACTCTGGGAGGGCTCATGCCAAGGAGTACTTCCCAGAACTTCTGCTGCCAGTGTCCTTGGCTTCTCAGTGAGCCACAGCCACCCCCTGCCTCTGCAGGAGAGCCTCCAACACTAGCAGGTAGGTCTGGTTCAGTCTCCTATGGGGTCACTGCTCCTTCCCCTGGGTCCCAATGTGCACACTACTTTGTGTGTGCCCTCCAAGAGTGGAGTCTCTGTTTCCCACAGTCCTGTTGGAGTCCTGCAATGAAATCCCACTAGCCTTCAAAGTCTGATTCTCGAGGAATTCCTTCTCCTGTTGCTGGACCCCCAGGTTGGGAAGCCTGATGTGGGTCTCAGAACCTTCACTCCAGTGGGTATAAGTGGTATACCCACTTCTGTGGTATAAGTGTTCTCCAGTTTGTGAGTCACACACCTAGCAGTTATGGGATTTGTTTTTATTGTGATTGTGCCCCTCCTACTGTCTCATTGTGGCTTCTCCTTTGTCTTTGGATGTGGGGTGTCTTTTTATGTGAGTTCCAGTGTCTTCCTGTCAGTGATTGTTCAACAGTTAGTTGTGATTCCAGTGCTCTCGCAAGAGGGAGTGAGCGCATGTCCTTCTACTCTGCTATCTTGAACCAATCTCCATTGTGGTTATTCATTGTTATTTTAATTTTTTTGATTGCTTTGGGTGTTCGTTGCTACACGTGGGCTTTCTCTAGTTGTGGCTAGCGGGGGCTACTCTTTGTTGTGGTGTGCGGACCTCTCACTGTGGTGGCCTCTCTCATTGTGGAGCAAGGGCTCTGGGTGTGCGCTTCAGTCACAATATTACATTTAATCCTCCAAAGTGATATGATTGATCATATTATTATGCCCATTATAAAGATTAAGAAACTGAAGCTTCAAAGGACGTAGTAAACTCGCCTTAACTTGAACAACTAATAAGTGACTGTCTGATTCCAGTGTTCAAATGTAATAAGATAACCAGAGATATCCCGAAGAATTCCATGACATTCTCTACTAGGCTGGATACTTAATTTGCAGGGCCCACTGTAAATAAAAATGCAAGGCCCCTTGTTCATAAATTATAATTTCAAGGTGGCAATAACAGAGCATTAAACCAAACAAGGTTCCAGACCCACGAGGCCAGCTCTGGTTTTCTGATTCATCATACAAACTTTATCCTACAAGCTTAACTTCCCCAATGACAAAGATTTTTAATTGTGAAGAATTTGTTTTTTTTTTTTTTTATTCAATCTCCTTAATTTTGTTAGTGATTCCATCTGCATCCTTAAGTTGGAAGAAGCAGGGCTTGGCCAAATGGTAGGCTGAGAAGAATTGGACTGGCTCCTACAAGCCAGAAAAAGCCAGGCTTCTGAAGTAATGACATTTACTCGAGCTTCAATGTAAGAGTCCCTTAAACATGTTTTTTCTTCTGAGGGAAAAAAAAACGAAAAAACTAAAAGAACAAAACAAAAGAAAAAATGCTCAGAGAAAGAAAAATTACAACTCCTTTCTGGCAAGAAAGATCCACCACTCCGGACTCTGCAGAATAAAAGTGATGCTCATGACTGCCTAAGCAGGCCTGTGCCCCAGACTCACAAGAAGATTTTATAATACAAACCCACTGCCTTTTGACAGACATCACATTTGCTGAGATTTGGGCTTTAAGGATGCTGTGTATTATTACATGAGTATTATCTTTAATACACAGTAGTGCTGTATTTTGAGTGGAGCCATCCAGGTTGATAGAATATGGTACCAATACCACATGTTCTCTGTATTGTATTTATTCATTTATTTTATAGAATATATTCCTTGGGTTCCTTGTGCTGTGACAGCTAGAAACTCTTACAAAATTTAAGGGACACATATATTATCTATAGCTGCTCACAACTATTGGCACTAAAACTCTAGTTACTGCCACACCACAGGACTTTCTTTTACTAGATTTATCAGAAGTCGGGTTAGTTATTGAATCATATCTTTCTGGCCTCCAGTTCCCAAAGCATCCCAGAGGCTGAGAGTCCAGCCAGCCCAAGAAGTCCAAAGGAGCCATTAGGGCATAAATCTTAATACAGAAAGCATTACTAAAATCAATAGGATTTGGCAGGTGCTATCATATATCAAAGAATGCAGAAAACAGGAAAGAAGTAGTCCTCACCCACTGTGACTTTACACCATAGTTCATTCACCTGTCTCTCAAGCTAGTCTGTGAGTTGGGAAATGTTCTTGCCTTATTCCTGGAGTGCCCATATATTATGGGTTTTCTGGGACAGTCTCAATTTCAAGTATTCTGTCCTGTTGTCCCCATAAGTGTATTTGGGCTTGTCAGACCCTGTGACCTGATATTTTGGTGGAGAAAATATGTTCTCTGTGATTGCTTCTCATCATATCCGTAGTGGAATTGGGCTGTGGAAACTTGCATGAGTTTTTTAAACCTAGCTGGGCCTCAAAATTTCTTACCTGAAAAATATTGGGAAAGCGAAGGGGCTGTCTAGAGCCTGTTAGTTCCAATTTTTTAAAAGCACTAGAACCGGTTTTAAACAGTATCTTATATGGAACCACAATATGTGATATGAATGAAAATGGAGATGATGTGGTTGAAGTGGGTGACTCACCCAGATGCACACCTGAGAACTGCCCTCTAATGCATTTCCTCTGAAACCTCTGTCTCTGAAACATGCAGTTTGAAAATCCTTGGACTGATGATCTCTAAATCCCCTTCCAACTCTAATGAAGGCAGCAGAACCCTGGAAAGTGTACTGAGCTCAAAGGTGGTGGGTGGTCAGGTAGGAGAAGAGCTGGATGGAGATACGGAGGTGAGTAAGCATAGCTCCTCAGAGGGGCTCTTGTGCAACTTACAGATGATCACAGATGTAACTAAGTGTCACTGGTCCGTTGTCCAGTGTGTTGGGTCACTAGAGAAATGACTTGTGATCTTCTTGGAGGTGAAATGAATATCTTGGTGTAGATTAATGGAAAGTTGTTTGTTTGGGCATGAAAAGATTTGAGTTCTTGTCTTGTTTCTGCCACAAACTGGTTTGGCAAGTCATCTGATCTTCTTGGAGGTCCAATTTCTAAAACTACAGAACTGTTCATTTGTAATATGTGATCAGAAAGATCTCTTCCACCTAACAAATTCAATGATTGCACTAAGAGAAGTAAAAAAAAAAAAAAAAAAAAAAAGTATTAGGAATTCAACCCCATTTCTTAATCTAAGGAGGGAGAAATAACAGTATGTATAATTCCTTTTTCTCATTTTCACCCCAATCCAACTCTCAGCTCTGTTCTATTATGTTGTACATTCTGGTTGCCCTTGCCTGAGGTTCAAGAGATATAAACAGCAATTTCACCGGGAAAAAATGGTAATTCTCTCGTACATGGTAGAAGGCAAAGAGAAAAGAGCACAGGGCTTGGAGTCAGATAAACTTGGCCTCCCATAACCACCTGCCACTGAGAGAACCTTGGAAGAGGGTCAATGATCTCTAAGGATTCTCCCCAATTAAAGTGTTCACATCTAAAGAGAAAGATAATTTAGTAATTGAAGGGCAATCTTCAAAACAGATTCAGGAGCATTACCTTATTCACACATTAGTGGGAAAACCTTAGATATTCCAGCTTTAACTGTCACTTGCTATAGTCCATGGCAGCTGACACTGGATCATCCAGTGATCCAAGACCTAGACAGAATTCACACAAGGACGGTAGCCCTGGATTGCCTTATCTCAATTCCCATTCTCTTCGATTTTATCAAGTGGAAACATTTTGCCGAATATTATTAAATAATAGACACTGGTGTTATCAACAAACCCAATCCTCAGGCGATTCTTATTCTTGGTAATGAATGGCAGAGTCAAAAAAACAAATGTAGAAACTCAGAAACTGAATGTGTGACTGAAAGATATTTTCCCTCAAGGCCATCTGCTAACATGATGTGCTTTAGGATCATTCATAAAATTCCTTGCGCTTACGTGTGAAAGTTTATACATGGAGCACACAGTGCTCATAAATGGGTGGTGGTTTTAAAAAGGTCCCTCCAAATACCCGTGGACCTCTGTGACTTCTTAGTGTGTCTATAACGTTGCACAGCTAGAGGAGACCTAAAACAGTTTCTCAAACACTAATGTGTTTCTGGATCACTTGGGGAACCCTGATAAAACAGAGAGTCGGACTTGGTAGGTCTGGGGATGGACCAAGATGCTGCATTTCTAACAAGCTCTCGGGTGATCCTGATGCGGTGGCTCTATAAACAAAACTTTGAGGAGCAAAGTCCCAAGAGTTTGCCAATTCTATGTGTCAGAGGAGATACAACTAACTACCATTATTATAAATTATTTCGACATGTGGACTCTATAGTTAGACTGTCTGGTTTCAAATCCAAGATCTTTCTCTTACCATCAATGTGACTTGGGCAAACTCTCCACCTATCTGCCTCTTAGTTTCCTCATGTTGTCATAAGTAACACAAAGTTTATGTGTGTACTATGACGCACAGAGCACTTCCTGACACACAGGGACACACTCAGACGTTACTAGTTGTTATTACTCCAAGGGTAGAATTTTTAAACCTCCACTGAAATACTGGGAGAATTATGAGAAGTCAGGAAGCCAGGGTTGAAGAATACATATTTATTGATGCTTCTTTATTCAGGAAATGATTTAAGACAGCTGGTTGTTAATTGCTTTCTTCAAGTATCCATATCTATAACAGCTGACATGAATACCAATATAAAAATATAGACTTGAAAATAACTAGGCCTACGTGTATCTCAAAAGATGGATACACCTCAGGTAAAGCATCAACAGTTAGTATTGTTAACTAGCTAATATTAAAGCCATTTAATTGATGATATGGATTGAAGTACAAATTTACTGTATTTAGCATTCTTTGGTTTTCAGTTAGGGTTAGGGTTTGAGACTGAGTTTGGTTTCAGTAATAACTGAGAAACAGACTATGTGGGTATGTGCGTGTGTGTTTTCTGTTACAGTCACTTAATTTTCTTACTATTGAGATCATATGACTGGGACTTCCGTGGTGGTCCAGTGGTTAAGACTTCGCCTTCCAATGCAGGGGGTGAGGTTCGATCCCTGGTTGGGGAACCAAGATCCCACATGCCTCATGGCCAAAAAACCAAAACATAAAACAGAAGCAATATTGTAACAAATTTAATAAAGACCTTGAAAATGGTCCACATCCAAAAAAACTTTAAAAAAATCATATGAGAAATGTTATGTCCAGTTACATATTAAGTATGAATACCTATGGGGTAAAATCCTGGACAAAAGGAGCCAAAGGACTCTGAAAAACACTACATTTGAGGAGTGAGGATGTGGGTGGCAGAATCTAGGTTGACTAAGAGAAGTTTTGACTATGGATGGGATTTCTGTGTAAGCAAAATATTATGAATGTGGTTTCCCTGAACAAATATATAATTTATCTGAGGCAGCAGGATATGGAGGTTAAAGCATACTCCTAGGAAACACTAAATCCCTTTACCAATCCTCAGTACTGATCTAAGACATGGTTACTTTGAAATCATTTCATCTCCCCTGTTCCCCATTTGCACAAGAAGGATTAAAGATACCCATCTCACCTCAGCGAAGCTCTGGCACAAGCTAATTATGGTTTATAAACGGTTGCAAAGGACTATCACCAAGAAGTGTATATGACAAGGGGATGTTTACACACACCAATGCCCCAGTTGGAACACAGGTAAATGCCAGAGAAAATTGATGACAAGTATCACGAGGCAAAGTGTTGACTCCAGGAGTGAGGAAGAGGTGGTATCCTGCAGGAAGATGAGAAATAGTTTAGCAGACAGGCAGTTGGAATATGTGAGTTAAAAAGAAATGGTGGAGGACCTTCAAGATGGAGGAGGAGTAAGACATGGAGATCACCTTCCTCCCCACAAATACATCAGAAATACATCTACATGTGGAACAACTCCTACAGAACACCTACTGAATGCTGGCAGAGACCTCAGCTTCCCAAAAGGCAAGAAAATCCCCATGTACCTGGGTAGAGCAAAAGAAAAAAGAAAAAATAGAGACAAAAGAAGAGGGACGGGACCTGACCCTCTGGGAGGGAGCTGTGAAGGAGGAAAAGTTTCCACACACTAGGAAGCCCCTTCGCGGGTGGAGACTGCGGGTAGCAGAGGGAGGAAGCTTCGGAGCCACGGAGGAGAGCGCAGCCACAGGGGTGCGGAGGGCAAAGCGGAGAGGTTCCCGCACAGAGGATCTGTGCCGACCAGCACTCACCAGCCCGAGAGGCTTGTCTGCTCACCCACCGGGGCGGGCGGGGCTGAGAGCTGAGGCTCGGGCTTTGGAGGTCAGATCCCAGGGAGAAGACTGGGGTTGGTTGCGTGAACACAGCCTGAAGGGGGCTAGTGTGCCACGGCTAGCCAGGAGGGAGTCTGGGAAAAAGTCTGGACCTACCTAAGAGGCATGGGACCACTGTTTCAGGGTGCATGAGGAGAGGGAATTCCTTTCCTGTGTCCCCACAGAAGGCAGAGCGCCAGAGACGGGCATGAGCTGTGGCTATCAGCTCAGACACCAGAGATGGACATGAAACTCTAAAGCTGCTGCTGCAGCCCCCAAGAACCCTGTGTGTAAGAACAGGTCACTATCCACACCCCCCAGGAGCCTGTGCAGCCCGCCACTGCCAGGGTCCCATGATCCAGGGACAACTTCCCTGGGAGAACACACGGTGCACCTCAGGCTGTTGCAATGTCACGCCGGCCTCTGCCTCTGCGGGCTCGCCCCACATTCCAATTATAACTACCGTACCCCTCCCTCCACCCTGCATGAGTGAGCCAGAGCCCCCTAATCAACCGCTACTTTAACTCAGTCCTGTTTGGGCAGTTAAAGAAGCCTGAGGTTAACCTACACGCAGAGGTGGGGCCAAATCCAAAGCTGAACCCCAGGAGCTGTGCGAACAAAGAAGAGAAAGGGAAATCTCTCCCAGCAGCCTCAGGAGCAGCGGATTAAATACCCACAATCAACTTGAGGTACACTGCATCTGTGGAATACCTGAATAGAAAACGAATCAACCCAAAATTGAGGCGGTGGACTTTGGGAGCAACTGTAGACTTGGGGTTTGCTATCTGCGACTGACTTGTTTCTGATTTTTATGTTTATCTCAGTATAGTTGTTAACACTTGTTTTCATTGGTGGATTTATTTATTGGTTTGGATGGTCACTTTTTTTAAAATTACTTTTTATTTTAATAATTTTTAAAATATTTTTATTTTAATTTTTTAATTTAATTAATTTATTAATTTATTTATTTTCTTTCTTTTCTTCTGAGCCTTGTGGCAGAAGTCTTGGTGCTCCGGCCTGGTGTCAGGCCTGAGCCTCTGAGGTGGAAGAGCCGAGTTCAGGACATTTGACCAACAGAGACCTCCCGGCCCCATGAAATATCAATCAGCGAGAGCTCTCCCAGAGTTCTCCATCTCAATGCTAAGACCCAGCTCCACTCAATGACCAGCAAGCTCCAGTGCTGGACACCCTATGCCAAACAGCTAGTAAGACAGGAACACAACCCCACCCATTAGCAGAGAGGCTGCCTAAAATCATAATAAGTTCACAGACACCCCAAAACACACCACCGAACAAGGTCCTGCCCATCAAAAAGGCAAGGTCCAGCCCCACCCACCAAAACACAGGCACCAGTCCCCTCCACCAGGAAGCCTACACAACCCACTGAACCAACATTACCAAATGGGGGCAGACACCAAAAACAACAGTAACTACAAACCTGTAGCCTGTGAAAAGGAGACCCCAAACACAGTAAGTTAAGCAAAATGGGAAGACAGAGAAATATGCAGCAGTTAAAAGAGCAAGGTAAAAGCCTACCAGACCAAACAAATGCAGAGAAAATAGGCAGTCTACCTGAAAAAGAACTCAGAGTAATGATAGTAAAGACGATCCAAAATCTTGGAAATAGAATGGAGAAAATACAAGAAACGTTTAACAAGGAACTAGAGGAACTAAAGAGCAAACAAACAGTGATGAACAACACAATAAATAAAATTAAAAATTCTCTAGAAGGAATCAAGAGCAGAATAACTGAGGCAGAAGAACAGATAAGT
The DNA here is from genome assembly GCF_949987535.1 of Balaenoptera acutorostrata. Lineage (NCBI taxonomy): Eukaryota > Metazoa > Chordata > Mammalia > Artiodactyla > Balaenopteridae > Balaenoptera > Balaenoptera acutorostrata. The sequence continues at coordinate 106,429,127 of NC_080072.1, read as the reverse complement.
GACCTGAAAGATAAAATAGTGGAAATAACTACTGCAGAGCAGAATAATGAAAAAAGAATGAAAATAATTGAGGACAGTCTCAGAGACCTCTGGGACAACATTAAACACATCAACATTCGAATTATAGGGGTCCCAGAAGAAGAAGAGGAAAAGAAAGGGACTGACAAAATATTTGAAGAGATTATAGTTGAAAACTTCCCTAAAATGGGAAAGGAAATAGTCAATCAAGTCCAGGAAGCACAGAGAGTCCCATACAGGATAAATACAAGGAGAAACATGCCAAGACACATATTAATCAAACTACCAAAAATTAAATACAAAGAAAAAATATTAAAAGCAACAAGGAACAAACAAGAAATAACATACAAGGGAATCCCCATAAGGTTAACAGCTGATGTTTCAGCAGAAACTCTGCAAGCCAGAAGGGAGTGGCAGGACATATTTAAAGGGATGAAAGGGAAAAACCTACAATCAAGATTACTCCACCCAGCAAAGATCTTATTCAGATTCGACAGAGAAATTAAAACCTTTACAGACAAGCAAAAGTTAAGAGAATTCAGCACCAAAAAACCAGCTTTACAACAAATGTAAAGGAACTTCTCTAGGCAGGAAACACTAGAGAAGGAAAAGACCTACAAAAACAAACCCAGAGCAATTAAGAAAATGGTAATAGGAACATACATATCGATAATTCCCTTAAATACTCCAACCAAAAGACATAGACTGGCTGAATGGATGCAGAAACAAGACACTTATATATGCTGTCTACAAGAGACCCATTTCAACCTAGGGAAACATACAGACTGAAAGTGAGGGGATGGAAAAAGATATTCTATGCAAATGGAAATCAAAAGAAAGCTGCAGTAGCAATTCTCATATCAGACAAAATAGACTTTAAAATAAAGACTATTACAAGAGACAAAGAAGGACACTACATCATGATCAAGGGATCAATCCAAGAAGAAGGTATAACAATTGTAAATATTTATGCACACAGCATAGGAGCACCTCAATACATAAGGCAAATGCTAACAACCATAAAAGGGGAAATCGACAGTAACACAATCATAGTAGGGGATTTTAACACCCCACTTTCACCAATAGACAGATCATCCAAAATGAAAATAAATAAGGAAACACAAGCTTTAAATGATACATTAAACAAGATGGGTTTAATTGATATTTGTAGGACATTCCATCCAAAAGCAACAGAATACACTTTCTTCTCAAGTGCTCATGGAACATTCTCCAGGATAGATCATACCTTGGGTCACAAATCAAGCCTTGGTAAATGTAATAAGAGGTTTTGGAGAAAAGGGAACCCTCTTGCACTGTTGGTGGGAATGTAAATTGATACAGCCACTATGGAGAACAGTATGGAGGTTCCTTAAAAAACTAAAAATAGAACTACCATATGCCACAGCAATCCCACTACTGGGCATATATCCTGAGAAAACCATAATTCAAAAAGACACATGTACCACAATGTTCACTGCAGCACTATTTACAATAGCCAAGACATGGAAGCAACCTAAGTGTCCATCAACAGATGAATGGATAAAGAAGATGTGGCACATATATACAATGGAATATTACTCAGCCATGAAAAGAAATGAAATTGAGTTATCTGTAGTGAGGTGGATGGACCTAGAGTCTGTCATATGGAGTGAAGTAAGTCAGAAAGAGAAAAATACCATATGCTAACACATATATATGGAATCTAAAAAAAGAAAAAAAGGTTCTGATAAACGTAGGGGCAGGACAGGAATAAAGACGCAGACTTAGAGAATGGACTTGAGGACATGGGGAGGGGGAAGGGTAAGCTGGGACGAAGTCAGAGAGTAGCGCTGACATATACACACTACCCAATGTAAAATAGATAGCTAATGCGAAGCAGCTGCATCTCACGGGGAGCTCAGCTCTGTGCTTTGTGACCACCTAGAGGGGTGGGATAGGGAGGGTGTGAGGGAGACGCAAGAGGGAGGAGATATTGGGATATATGTATACATATAGCTGATTCACTTTGTTATACAGCAGAAACTAACACAACATTGTAAAGCAATTATACTACAATAAAGGTGTTAAAAAAAAAAGAAAGAAAGAAAGAAAGAAATTGTGCATAGAGTCCAGGAGATGGAAGAGGGGCGCTAATAGGGTCTATCAATCCAAAATGGTAGAATGAAATGCAGTTGACAAACATTTGTTCATTCATTTGTTTTCTCAGGGAAACTTCATTGAGAAGCAGCCACGAGCCAAGCAGTGCACTACGTTCCAGAAACACCAGATCAAACGAGATATTTATAATAAATATCTCAAACGAGATATTATTTATTCCAGTGTTCCAGAAACACCGGATCAAATGAGATATTTATTGCCCTTCATTGCCAGAAGCCCACAGTCCAGGGTGGAGACAGACATGTAAAAGAATGATTACAGTTGGATGTCACAGGTGCTACGGTGAAATCATTTACACAAAGGTGCTGTAGGAGCAAAGAAGAAATGCACCTGTTTAAATCATACTCCAGGTTGGGAGCACGATTTCTGGAAGTGACGGTTGCATCGAATTGGGAGGATATATCAGAGTTTGCCTCATTGAGTTAGTTCAGGGTATGAAAAAACATTCAGCCAGCCAACTCAGTAACTGAGGTCACACCTGCCCGTGCTAATATGTTTATGTGAGTGCTCTCTCTGGTAAAGGAGTTTAAGATGTTAACAGAAAGCTTTCCATATGAAGCATGGAGGAAAGTAACCAGGGCTTCAGCAGGTTTTAGAGGTTTTTAGGTTCGGAGTTTTGCAAAGGCCCTTTGGGCTCCTGGGTCTACCTCTTCTTCTCTGATCAGAGAAACTCCAGTTTTTTCTCTTTTGCATGCTGGTCATGCCTGTGAGAGTCCAATTCAAAATGAACTCTGTGGCCAAAGGGAGTCTGAGAACCATAGCATAGTATTCAGGAAAACACTGACTTAATAGAGAAATCAGCCATCTGTTTGAATATAAGTTTTCTTTTTCTCAGTTTCTGTCCAGGTCAGAGCTCTCAGGATTCTCCTTGACATCCCAGGTCTCTGACCCCCGCTACTTCAACTAACATCACAGATGTACGTCACAGCCTCACTCCATCAGAAAGCAGCTCTATGACCGTCCAACTTAGTGATACATTATGGTGTTATGAATGACAAGAAATTCATGGTTTACCCTTCCAGAGGAGCACGTGTGTCCTGTTTAGCTGATAGTCAAAATTTCACCTCAAAGAAGTAAAAACACAGCATTAGCAGCACTTTGAGGTTTTGTGGGGAAGGTGTTTTAAATGACACATTTAGAACACATTTAGCCACCTCTTCTGTCTGCACAGGTGGGCCCTAGCCATGGCTCCAAGGGCAGAGGTGCACTGAGGTATCGAGGGTATCTGCTGCAGCAGGTGTAGGAAAGATTCAAGGGGAGGGGCCTCTGGTTCCTGCAGCTGCTGTTGGGTCCCGGATGTCTTGAACATCTGTCTGATCAGGAAGTCACATGCCATTCAGCAAGAGGAAGTATTAGGGTGGGGGAAGAAGGAAGAGAGAAAGCAAGAACAGGGCAAGCCAAGAGAGGTGTGGCTAAGAGTCACTCAGGAGGGTTCAGGACTTGTCACAATACCTAGAAAGGAAAGGAACAGAAAATGTACGCTTACACTGTTGTTTGTCAACGCTAGAACACTAATCCCCACCCCACCCCAGAACAAGAGAAGTGTTAGAGAAACCGAGACAAGCAGAGAGAAAGAAAGGGAGAGAGAGAGAGAGAATAACTTCCCCCAGCAAATTGCTTTACTTAACAGTTTAGGTCAGTTTCAACTAGGTCACAGGGATGTATCTTCAGAATAAAGTCTTTAATCGGCTGATGGATATGAAAAAATAAATTACTGTGGCAAAATGTAATAAACGTTAAAGGGAAAATGATGAGGGTAATATAACTACATTGATTTAACTAGGATGATATAGAGGAATTGTCTGTTTTATAGGTTTCTAGATGTCTATTAGTGGCTCTGTATTAAGGAATAGGGCTGTTCTCTTGATATACTTAAGAGCTGTCAGTAATTCCTATTTCACAGTCCGCTGCTTCAATTCAGAAAGTGTGTTCCAGCCCTTGGTGACCCCATCCCAGAGGCACTGGAGGGTGACCAGCTGCCAAAGGTTTGCATTCAGGCAGCTATTGGGGAAGCAGCTGTATTATTCAAAATTGGGCTGCATTTAAGAGGAGCCAATCACTTCAGCCACCTCTCCCCCTGCCCTGCCACCTTGCAAGACTGCAGTGTCATTTGTTTTAATCACTCCTGGCATTGGGCTCATTATGTCCTGATCTTCTCTAGAGAGAGTAGCCTCCTTGGTGGGTGGAAATGGTAATTGGGGACACTTAGGGAGCAGGCATCATGTCAGTCCCTGGGGCATATGTCCCCCAGAGACAGGGCACCTTCTCAGGATAAAGCAAGAGACATGAGCTTCAGGTAGTTTGTCACTTTTCCACTATGATAATGTCACTGACCTATAAAAAGGACCCTATAGTTCCCCCATGGCCCACCGAATTAAACCCAGACTGTTATCAGAAAAGGAAGAAAACTCATCATTTCTGGTCACTCTCTGGACACCCCCAGAGAGTGTTAACACGTTTCTCTTGTTAACACGTTTAATACCTGTATAAAAGCTTCTCAGGTAAGATGGCAGCCGTGACTCTTCCTATCAGAGACCCAGCCTAATGATACATTTTGCTCCTTGACACCTAAGTCTCTTTAATGATATTTTTTCTTATTTCTTCCACTTAATGTGGCAAAGACCATCTGGCTGCTTTCCAAGTGTCCAGATAAGGATAAAGTGCTAGAAGGCTCTAGATTGGGCTCTGCAGCCTCCTGCTGTGTGTCCTTGGCCCAGGCACACACCCTCTCTGGGCTCCAGTGACATTCTCGGCAAAGGTGAGAATGTTGGACTAAGGCAGTGGTTCTCCACCAGGAGCACACCTGGAGTTTTTTTTAAGTGTCAGGACTGGCGAGGAGTGGGTGCTAGTGGTGTCTAGTGGGCAGAGACCAGGGGTGCTGTGAAACATCTTACAATGAACAAGACAGTGTCCTCCACAATCATGATTTTTCCAGCCCAGAATGTCAGTAGTGCCGAGATTGAGAAACCTGAGCCAGAGTCATCACAAATGGCTTTTCCAGTCCTCTCTGACCTGTATCACCTACTGCTTTCTCTATGTTGCCCATGGTCTTGCCCATCTGAATTACATCTGCCCCTATTTCATCCCAAGACATGTGATCTTTTCCCATCTCTCCAACTTTGCTCATGCTGTTCCCTAAACCTAAGATGCTATTTGTCCTCACCTCTGCTGTTGCAGTACTGGCCATTCATCAAGCCCTTTCTCAAATGAAAGGGAGTTCTCCTTCCTTTCCCAAGCGTGAATCAGGCTCACCCTGCCTCAGCATCAAAGATACTGAAACATTTTTTGACCTTTGACCTCAAACAAGTTAGTTTTCCAACTTTTATCTGTTGTTCAAGGTCTTCTTTTAATATTAATGGTGGCTATCATTTATTAAATGCCTATTATCTGTATGACACTGTATTTTTTGAAATTTATTTTTAAAGGTATATCATTTCATCTGCACACAGCCCTGGAAGATGAATAGTCTCCCCATTGTGCAGATGAGGAATGAAAGCTCAGAGATATAATGTAATTTGTTTGAGGCGTTAGAGTCCTTAGACACATTGTTTAATATTTAGTGTCATAAAGTGGCCAATCCCTCATTCAAAACCAGATATGCCTGACTCCAAACCTGTGAAAGTTCTTTCCACTATGTAGCAGATACTCTTACCTACCTGTCAACTGCTTAAATTAAGCCAGCAGCTAAAATTGTCGCTAGGGACAACTGAGTAAATCTTGTTAGATGGGTAATCTCAGTATGCTAGGCAAATCAGTCCAGTAGCTACAAACCTGAGAGGTGGATTTGGCGGCTGCGAAAAAGACTATTCAAGCCTTTTCCTGGAGGGACATGTCAGAGGAAATTCTTCTGTGATTACAGCAAACTAATCATAGGTGTTACCAAGTAGCTTTTAGCAGAAAAAAAAAGACTAGTCACTGATGGAGGACACTATGCATATCACTCATGCATTGCCGCATGAACAATTACCTTAAAATCTGTGCACCACCATCTCTGAGCATCAGGAATTCCGGAGCAGCTTTGAAGGGCAGTTCTGGCTCTTTCATGAGGTTGCAGTCACCCGTATGCTTGACGGGGCTGCAGGATTTATTTGCAAGGTGGCTCCTTCACACGACTGGGGAAGGGTCACCAGGAACAGGAAGCCTCGCTCTTTGCCATGTGGATCTTTCCAGAGCGCTGCACCACTGTCCCCATTAGCCCAGAGTGTAATCCAGAGAGAGCAATGCAGAAGCCAGGATAGCTTGTCTAGCTTGCCTTGGAAGTCCCACACCATCATCTCCACACTATACTCTCGATTGAAAAGACTACCCTATTCAGTGTGGGAGGGGGATACCCAAGGGCATAGATCCCAGGAGGCAAGGGTCATCGTGGTCACATTATGTCACAATTATTTTAAAGCCAAAAACGTTCACAGAAAAATTTCCCTAGGCTGCCATCCCTACACCCAGGCTCAAGAACACACTGTTATATGAGAGTTTGCTGCCAGGCTAGTTCAATCTGGGGTATTTGGGAGTCAGGATAAGATTCAGAGTAAGATACAAAGATTACATTCTGTATCAGTTCTAGAATATAGGGGTGTAGTTTCAGGGAGCTGAAGGATTGCGAGGTCAGAAAGGCCCTAGGGCACGCAAAATGACCAGGCTAAGTAAGCAAAGAGATTACACATAGGAAAAAAAAACATGGGAACAGCCAGCAAAAGGCTAACAAATTTTGCATTATTACTTTCCTTTTTTTTTTTCCCTTCTGGAGACTTCCAAGAATGTTTTGGTTATTTGTGCCTTTGATAGAGAAAGGGCTTTAAAGCAGACAAAAGCTAGTGGTCAGCCAGCAGCTTCCCGCAAAACAGAAAACAAGAGTATTACAGCCTAAGAAATCAGAATGGGGAGGCCAAAACTAGTAGGGAAGTAATGGCTCCGTTGAAAAGAGTAAGGAGAGAGATACTTGTCCCTTGTAAGACTTAATATATCAGTATTCCATGGAGACCCATAAAAGTTGGGAACTTGAAGCCAAAAGTATATGCACCATCAGTTTCACATGCCCACTGTGAAAAAGAGGTAGTGTCTCAGTGTCTGTGTGACATGACCAAGGCCACCAGCAAGTTCTTTTATTGATAGAGAGCCAATGTAATGGGATACCAATATAATATTTAACACATATACTATATAGTATTTTCTCTCAAGTTTCTTAGTACAACTTTCTATTCGAAGTACTTTTCTCACATTTCAAATGTTCCAAGGATCCTTGTTAAGGATAACATGTTACTTGTAATATCCCATAAACTTATTATCATGGGGGGATCAGGGGGTAAATGAACCTGAATGAAAGTTTTATAGTTACCATATAAGACAAGCATTAGTGTTATTAGTAATAACAGCCATCTGAGTAATAAAAGTCAAATAGAGGTGGGGTAACCTCATCAATATTTGCAGCTGTATAGCCAGTATGCCTGAGATAAACATAATTCTATCACTTACTAGCTTTGCAACTTATTCATAGTATTTCATGTACTTGTGCCTTGGTTTCTTTATCCAAATATCATAATATTAATGGTGCCTACCTCACAGGGTTATCGAGATCTTTGAATGAACAACCATTTGGAAAGTGCTTTGACAGATGCCAGGCAAATACCATGTTAGTTATCATTGGCTCAGAGTTTAGGGGACGTTAGTCACAAAGTATTGTCTATCTTGACATTTGTTTTGGTTTCACTTTTAACAAAATATTTAAATAATTTGGAGAAATGGATATTTTAACATAAATGTGTTGGACTAGAGCAGCCATCTTATATTTCATGAAAAATATGCATTGTAGAGTTTGGGCCACATTGAAGTTGCACGCTATAGCCCCCTGGTGGCAACATGACTAAATTGCAGCTTTCCAGAAGAGGCGTCATCTCCTTTTAGGTTGAAACTACAAACAACAGTCATGGGGCTACGCATCTATATGGATCCTATTGGTCGTTGTCCAAACTGCATAATTCTGTAAGAAACAGAAAAACTAGATGCATCATTTTCTGGGCCTCTTTTAACAATCTGAAGTGGTTGGTAATGAATTGAGCTTATCTAATATTGCGATTGGCCTGGCTCTTCTGTGTTCAGATCAATCAGGCTATGCCCACTAAAGCCCATCATCCTAGGTCTTTCCAAAATAAACTAGGCCTATGTATCTGTCAGGAACAGGGTATTTGGTGTCACTTGTAAAAATCACACGAAAAGCTTTTCTTATTTCTTTTCAATGTCTTTAGCAGATTAAGAGTTACAATATGGAAAACAGGGAGTTATAATACAACACAGCTTGTGTTTCCCGCCAGTCCCAAGCCTCAGTATTAATAGATTTTCCACTCCAAGTGTTCTTACTTGAGTGACTGCAAGTTACACTGATGAAAGGAAAGTAGCAATTACTACTCAAACATGTTCTCATGGACAGCTATTGGTCTTCAAGCCATTTTTCTTTTCTTCTTTCTTTTTTTTTTAGATTCTTAGTTGTCATTTACTTCTATCTTGCTAGAGACTGAAGTAATACTGAATAAATATGTTGACAACAAAAGAAAGGGCGCCTACGGTTTGGAAGATGTTTGCCTCTACCGACCAACTCAGATCAAAACCGTATTCTTCAATGTACTCCTTTGACCACTCTCAGGACTGTTTCCAAGCCCTGACCCTTCTCCCTAAACCATGGAAGAGGAATCCCCTATCCTTTACTTAACAATATCCAAACAGATAAACCCAACATCTCCAGGCTCATTGGTGATTATCTTACTCCTCAGGGCAATGATTTTTTTTTTTTAATTTATTTATTTATTTATTTATGGCTGTGTTGGGTCTTCGTTTCTGTGCGAGGGCTTTCTCTAGTTGCGGCAAGTGGGGGCCACTCTTCATCGCGGTGCGCGGGCCTCTCACTGTCGTGGCCTCTCCCGTTGCGGAGCACAGGCTCCAGACACGCAGGCTCAGTAATTGTGGCTCACGGGCCTAGTTGCTCCGCAGCATGTGGGATCTTCCCAGACCAGGGCTCGAACCCGTGTCCCCTGCATTGGCAGGCAGATTCTCAACCACTGCGCCACCAGGGAAGCCCAGGGCAATGATTTTTAACTGAGATACACAGCAAGATCACCTGAGTTTTTGCAAAACACCCATTCCTAAGCCCCTGCCCCACACCCCCAAAGACACACTAACTCAGAAACTCCAAGTGTATGGCCCAGGAACATGCATTTTATAAAAAGTCTCTTGGAGCTCCAGATGCACAGCCCTCCTTACTCCTTACAGAATAATGATGTTCCATGTTACTCTAGGGAAAGAGCCTTGTTCCCCAAGGCCCTGGAGCAGACAGCAGGGCTTGCTCTGCTCACCTACTGTATCTGTGCTCATTGCTGTGTGTCTACATCTGAGCAGATGCAAACTCATCTAAGCCTTCTGTTTCTTATCCTTTCTTCCAATCCTTCTCTCCTTTCCTCCCCAAACCAAAGTAGCAGACAAGTTACACTTCTCAGGACATGGGCAGAATTGGCAATTGGAAAATTGTGTTCCAAAATGAAAGATGTAAATCACATGACCAGTGTAAAGGGTATATGAAAAGGTTAAGGGGACACAGCTCCAGAAACAGAATAACAAGGCTGGAAACTCTTTTTAAAAAGATCTGACACAAGATTTCCAAGCCATATTTTGTCATAGCAACGATTCACAAAGTGTGGTCTGTAGACCCCTGTGGGTACTTGAGACCTTCTCAGGAGATCAGGAGATCAAAACTATTTTTGTAAAAGTCTGAAGACATTATTTGCCTTATTCACTCCATTGACATTTGCACCAATAGACCAAAAGCAATGCTGGCACTAAACTGTATCAGTAGTCGTTGTATTCTTCCCTATCATACATACACATTCAGTAAGTGAAAAAAAAAAAAAAAAAAAGCCAGTTTCACATACGAATGATCTTAAAGAAGTAGTAAAAATTATTAATTTTATTAAATCTTGATCTTTCATTACAAGTCTTTTTAATGTTTTATTTGACCAAAGGGGAAGTACACACAAAGCACTTCTGCTGCATAACCAAAGAATGATGGTTATTTTGAGGAAGTGTGATTGTGTTGTGTTGTGAGCCGAACTAGCTGCTTGTTTCGTGAAACACCATTTTTTTCTTGAAAGAACGATGGGCAGACAAATTATAGTTGTTCAAACTTGGATATTCTGGCAGCCTTTTTTTTTAATTAATAAAGTGAGCTTGTCATTTCAAGGAGAACAACTGGCAGTATTTGTTGCCAAAGATAAAATCGAAGCATTCCAAAGAAAACAGAACTTTGCAAAACTTTCACCAGGAGCTTGACATATGCCCAGTACTAATGAATGTAACTTTTTTGATGTTTTAAGACCTACATTAGTCAGCAAACTGATATTTTCTAAATGAGCAGTGCATGATGTTATTAAATCAGGCATGGGTAAAAAATGTATTCAAAGTGCAAGACAGACCCATGGATTTTAGTGTAACATTATAAAATATTCATCGATATGGTTTCAGATCCCACATTGCAACTAACTTTTGAGAAAGTAACACTTATTGAATTCTGATGTTACACCAAAGAAAAATATCCGCAATTATACAAAAAGCTATTAAAATATTCCTCCCTTTTCCAACTACATATTTTGTGATTTAAAGTTAAAGCAAATAGGAAAATCCTGTTGTGTTCTATTAAGCCTCGTATTAATGAGATTTGAAAATATATAATAAAACCCCACTCTTCTCCCCATTGTTTTTGTGCTGAAAACATAAAATCATTTTTCATAAAGATTTATGTTTATATGTATTACATTTAGTATTATTATTTTTAAGTAAATTAAAGATACTCTTTTTAAATTAGGATTTTAAATATTACTGTGAACATAGATATAGATTAACCACATAAACAAAATCTCTTCAATACCTGAATATTTTTTATGAATGTAAAGGGATTCTGAGATCAAAAAGTTTGAGAACCACCATACTATGTAGTCCGAAAATATCTAAATTCTCTACTGGAAATCTTGAATATAAGATGCTGAGACAGATGGAAAGAAAGAAATGAGCTTCACCTGTTTGCACTGAGGAGTGAAACTAGGGAGAAAGAAAGTTGGCACGGGATACAATTTGACTAGGAAGTTCTCAGACCGTGAACTGGGGAAAAAAACACTAATATGTATCAGTATCCATCTGGTCTTTCAATGGTTCCACAACACCACACCAGACAGCAAAGAGTCTGTGAACACTTCCAATGAGGCAGGGAATCATAACACTTGAAAGAACTTCTATCCTTGGAGATGTCTGACTATTAATAAATCATTTCCCCAAATTTATTTCCTTATGACTTGTTCATAACAGTCTGAGTCTTTCCTCTTGAGACCACACACACACCAAAAAAAAAAAAAAAGAATATTTCTCATATTAGCTTTACAAATATCTAAAGAGGAGCTCCCACATGACATTTCGGACATGGAACAGAGCTGTCATCTCCTTTTTCCTAAGATTTCATTAGAATTTTTTGGCAGACACATCAGCCTTTTTATTCATTTTGCACTTTGGATATCAGTTATCTCTAAGTTTCATTTTATTGCTATTTATTTGTTTCTCATGTTCCTATTAAACCGTATCTCATCCATCATGGATAAGTGAGATTAGATTTCTGTACTGAATTTAATGACCTTAAACTCACCATCTATTAAATGTTATCTTCTTAGAATTGACACCACAGTATCACTATTTAAATCTCTTTGGATCCCAGTTTTATCCATTCAACACATCACCTAACTTTCCAATGTGAAGCATCTACAGATTGAATGTTTATCCAAGATAAAATATTTAACAGGATAAGACCCTTTAATACTCTGCTAAAACCTTCCTCCTGTATGAGTTCAGCCTGAGCATACAAAATTCTAGATACACAGTCTATGGCATTTCTAGATTCACCAAAGAAAATTTCCTATTTTTGAAAATTGCAAACACATATGCTAAGTGCCTATTTTCCAGCATTCCTCCTATTCTCCAGGATTCCTTGACGATTTCCAATCATGGTTACAGAAGTTAGAACCTCCTTTCCATAAATCACTCCTTTGCTTAGGATATAAGGTAGGCACAAGCTCTCTTGAAATGATTAGGGCCACCATTTTCAGCACAGAGATCAATCTTTCTGATGGAGAAGAGATAATCTGATAATTAAAAGAGCTGTGAAGTTCTATCTGTCTCGGACATAACAGCATTTAAGGTCCAAGCAGCGGGCCTGCTCTTGTTTCCATATTTTTATCTCCAAAAAGATGCCATTAGCCCTAGTTCGTTTCGCAATTTAGCCAGTTGAGAGCTGAGGTATGCCGACTCTTTCTATCTATCATTAGTATTTTATTTATTTCCATCGTTTGTTCAGACAACTCCCTCCCTGTGCAGCAGCACTGAAAATGGCAGGTGCCTCTTTTTTTCACTTTAACAGAATTGCTTGTAATTTCATCTTGCGTCTCGGGCTTGTGTCTATGGTTCATCTAAATGTTTTGATAGCTTCCTTCTTAAAAACTAGAATACTCTGGGGCTTCCCTGGTGGCACAGTGGTTAAGAATCTGCCTGCCAATGCAGGGGACACAGGTTCGAGCCCTGATCCGGGAAAATCCCACATTCCGCGGAGCAACAAAGCCCGTGCGCCGCAACTACTGAGCCTGCGCTCTAGAACCCGTGCTCCACAACAAGAGAAGTCACTGCAATGAGAAGCCTGCACAACGCAACAGAGAGTAGCCGCCACTCGCCGAAACTAGAGAAAGCCTGCATGCAGCTACGAAGACCCAATGCAGCCAAAAATAAATAAATAAATTTATTTTAAAAAAATAGAATACTCTTCTGACTCAGCCCACTGCTTTGTTCTCTGGACATTAGGAACACCAAGATGACATAGTCGCTTTCTCCCAAATTTCCATCAGTTCCATGTCACTGGCAAATTCTTGTTGATTTGTACTATCTAGTATCCATACCATTTGCTGGTTCCTGTATTCTACAGAAAATTACCAGAAATGTAAGTGGTTTTTGGTTACATCCTTTGACTTTACCTAGTGAGATGTCCTAGAAATGTCCACATGTTTGTAGTTTCTTATTACCAGTAAACAGTGTTCCTGTGATAGTTTAAGTTACCAGATAAGAAATGTGTCATCCACCACTCCTGTCTGGCGGGGCAATTTGTAATATTGTCCCACAAAGTTATCTTTCTATTCCATTCTCCTTTTATTCTTACTCATATATTCTCATGTCCCTGAGGTTTCCATCCTCAGTTTCTTGCATTACCAGGTGTGTGTGTGACTTCTTTTCATGTATAACTACCCCTGCTATCCCTACAGACAGCCAGTGTTTTCTGAATATTTTTTTTCTTTTTGCCATGATACTTCCGTCTTGCATCCCTCACTGCCAGCCTCAGGGGCATCTGAGAAGTTTGCATTTTATTGCCAGATGCTACACCTTCCATTCTCCTTGTTACTTAACCAAACCCTCTGCAACCAGGTCTTGGTCCCCGAGGCCATGAACATTATTTTCAAACCCCCTTGTTCATGGGAGTTATTAGCACTGTCACTCATTTCTTCATACCCTACATACTAACTGTTCTGTTTAGGAATATCTGTTAGGACTGGCAGTTACAAATCCATAGTAAGAGAGCAAGAAGGCCTCTTCAGCCCTATGAGGACTGTATCAGACTTAGGCATCTCTCGCCAGAATTGCTGGTTTAGGAATGAAAGAAGCATCAAGATTGTTAGGACTGGTGCCATTGACATTGAGGGGCTAGAGTCCAGCAGGAATTGGGCCAGCATAGAAAACGTGCTTTTGTGAATCATTATCTGCAATTGTGTCTTTAAATATTGAGCTCTAGTGGCTCAGTAGAAACAGCGCTCCCATCATTTGCATGGCAGTGTCTGTATTAGAACATTCTGCAGCACTGCATTAGCATGAATCAAGCCTCTGTGGCCAGGAATTATAGGTGCACAGCCCAGCATAGGAAATGCCTTGTCCAAAATGACCCAGCCTTTCAGGCCCAAGAGGGGCACAACTGGTCTGTTACTGAAGCACTCTTATGACTGTTGTCATCACCATTAGCATCTCAAATTGACCAATTATTCACAGTGTGTGAGGCACACAGTGATATTCCTGTCTGGAAACTTGTGACACAACAACATGACTAACAGGAGTGTTTTCTCAAGGCCCACTTTGTTTGGATAGAAAGACCTCATGAAGGCTTGGGGGTGTACCTCAGTGATTAAAGGGGCTACGAGTGATTTGTCTTCCAAAGGTCCCCAATAGCTTCTGAGACCCTGCTATTTTTGAAGATAAGCAGCTGTGGCCTTTCCCAAGCCAGTTCCCAGAGTGAAGCTTTCAATATAGTTACTATGTTAAGCATTTGCCACTTGGATCAATACCACGAATTTCGTTAAGCTGGGCTTGGCGTCCTGCTTCCTACCTATCCTTGGTGACCTCCTTTCCCTGCTTCCATTTGCAACCCTCTGCAGGCACTGTGCAAGGACCCTATTAAGTGTCCTGAATTAAGGAGGATTTATGCAAGTCTCACTCCCTTTCCCTGCTATGAGCTTGGGAATCAGAGTGAGTGAAACTATAGGTCCACAGAAATGAGCCTGTATATAAAGGCTCACTCTCTTTAATACGAATCAACAGCTAATGATAGTAACTTGATGATGCCCAGGGATGGACTTCAAACTATTGCCTCCCCATGTTCATCCCTGGGAACAAACTCATATAATAACCCTCACTTTATCTTTTCTTCCAGTATAATTGTTCATAGTCCTGCATCCCTCCCTCCCTTCCTCCCTTCCTTCCTTCTTTCTCTCTCTATTTCTTTCTCTCTCTCTTCCTTCCTTCCTCCCTCCCTCCCTCCCTCCTTTCCCCTCCTTTTTCCCTCCCTTTCTTTCTTTCTTTCTTTCTTTCTTTCTTTCTTTCTTTCTCTCTTCCTTCCTTCCTTCCTTCTTTCCTTCTTTCTTTCACGTGGTGGTTATTTTTGTGGGATGAGCAGTAAGACAAAGTAACTTTTAATCTTCTACTTAAAACTATGAGGCATCTTCCCACAAAAATTCATCAGTAAACCTATGCAAATACTTGCATGAATTACAGGTGATTTAAAAACACATCATGTCCATTCATGGAATCCCTAGGGATTCAGTGGGCTGTAGGATCTGGGACACGTCTGTGGGACCCTTAGCACCTCACAATGAGGAAAAGTCATATCCCTCTAGAAAGGAGGGAATAAAAGAAAAAATGACACCTTTACCAACTTTTAAAAAATGTTTACTGAAGTACAATTTATATACAGTAAAATCCACCCTTTCTAACCATCATCATAAAAAAGATATAGGATATTTCCAAACCCTGAAAAATTCCCTTGTGTCCTGTGTAGTAAATCACCTCTTCCACCTCCAGTCCCAGACAAAACTGATCTGAGATTTCTTTCTCAAGTTTTATCTTTTATGGAATATCATATAGATTGACCAATATAGTATGTAGTCTTTTGCGTTTGACTTAAATCACTTAGCATAAGGCTTTCAAATTTCCCAAGTAAAATTATAAAATAAAGTAAGAATTGTTGTATGAGCTGGACACCTTAGATAGATATGAGGAAGTGACAGTTTGAAATCAGTCTTTGAGGATTATCATAACATTCCCATAAGTAGCTGATTCCTTTTTAAAAAGAATGTTATCCTACATAGAGAATCCTAAAGATGCTACCAGAAAACTACTAGAGCTAATCAATGAATTTGGTAAAGTAGCAGGATACAAAATTAATGCACAGAAATCTCTTGCATTTCTATACACTAATGACAAAAAATCTGAAAGAGAATTTAAGGAAACACTCCCATTTACCATTGCAACAAAAAGTAGAAAACACCTAGGAATAAATCTACCTAAGGAGACAAATGACCTGTATGCAGAAAACTATAAGACACTGATGAAAGAAATTAAAGATGATACAAACAGATGGAGAGATATAACATGTTCTTGGATTGGAAGAATCCACATTGTGAAAATGATTATACTACCCAAAGCAATCTACAGATTCATTGCAATCCCTATCAAACTACCAATGGCATTTTTCACAGAACTAGAACAAAAAATTTCACAATTTGTATAGAAACACAAAAGACCCCAAATAACCAAAGCAATCTTGAGAAACAAAAATGGAGCTGGAGGAATTAGGCTCCCTGACTTTAGACTATACTACAGAGCTACAGTAATCAAGACAGTATGGTACTGGCACAAAAGCAGAAATATAGATCAATGGAACAGGATAGAAAGCCCAGAGATAAACCACGCACATATGGTCACCTTATCTTTGATAAAGGAGGCAAGAATATACAATGGAGAAAAGACAGTCTCTTCAATAAGTGGTGCTGGGAAAACTGGACAGCTACATGTAAAAGAAAGAAATTAGAGCACTTCCTAACACCATGCACAAAAATAAACTCAAAATGGATTAAAGACCTAAATGTAAGGCCAGACACTATAAAACTCTTACAGGAAAACATAGGCAGAACATTCTATGACATAAATTACAGCAAGATCCTTTTTGACCCACCTCCTAGAGAAATGGAAATAAAAACAAAAATAAACAAATGGGACCTAATGAAACTTCAAAGCTTTTGCACAGCAAAGGGAACCATAAACAAGATGAAAAGACAACCTCAGAATGGGAGAAAATATTTGCAAATGAAGCAACTGACAAAGGATTAATCTCCAAAATATACAAGCAGCTCATGCGGCTCAATATCAAAAAATCAAACAACCCAATCCAAAAAATGGGCAGAAGACCTAAATAGACATTTCTCCAAAGAAGATATACAGATTGCCAACAAACACATGAAAGGATGCTCAACATCACTACTCATTAGAGAAATGCAAATCAGAACTACAATGAAGTATCACCACACACTGGTCAGAATGGCGATCATCAAAAAATCTACAAACAATAAATGCTGGAGAGGGTGTGGAGAAAAGGGAACCCTGTTGCACTGTTGGTGGGAATGTAAATTGATATAGCCACTATGGAGAACAGTATGGAGGTTCCTTAAAAAACTAAAAATAGAACTACCATATGACCCAGCAATCCCACTACTGGGCATATACACTGAGAAAACCATAGTTCAAAAATCATGTACTACAATGTTCATTGCAGCTCTATTTACAATAGCCAGGGCATGGAAGCAACCTAAGTGTCCATCAACAGATGAATGGATAGAGAAGATGTGGCACATATATACAATGGAATATTACTCAGCCATAAAAAGAAACAAAATTGAGTTATTTGTAGTGAAGTGGATGGACCTAGAGACTGTCATACAGAGTGAAGTAAGTCAGAAAGAGGAAAACAAGTACTGTATGCTAACACATATATATGGAATCTAAAAAAAAAAAAAAAAAAAAAAAGACGGTTCTGAAGAACCTAGGGGCAGGACAGGAATAAAGACACAGGCATAGAGAATAGACTTGAGGACACAGGGAGGGGGAAGGGTAAGCTGGGAAGAAGTAGGAGAGTGACATGGACATATATACACTACCAAATGTAAAATAGATAGCTAGTGGGAAGCAGCCGCATAGCACAGGGAGATCAGCTCGGTGCTTTGTGTCCACCTAGAGGGGTGGGATAGGGAGGGTGGGAGGGAGACGCAAGAGGGAAGAGATATGGGGATATATGTATATGTATAGCTGATCCACTTTGTTATGCAGCAGAAATTAACACACCATTGTAAAGCAATTATACTCCAATTCGGATGTTAAAAAAAAAAAAAGAATGTTATCCTATATATGTTCTTACTTGTATCAGTAGTTCATTCCTTTTTACTACTAAGAAGTATTTCAATTATGGATGTATCACAACTTATAAACATTTTATATTTTTAGTTATGTGATTTTTAAAATGTTTATCATTCTTTTACTTTGGCTGAATACAAGCTCAAGAGAAGTAGGATATTCTTTGTTTTTTTTCAGAAGATGGTCTTCCTTTCTTCCCCTATGTGCATGTAGTAGAACTGGCAACTAACATTTATTGAGAAGTTATTATGTGCTGAATGCTATATAGGCTTTTTCTTATTTAATTCTATATGATTCTTGTGAAATAGGAATTAGTATTCCCATTTTGTTAGAACAAAAATTACACCTTTATCAACTGAGAGACCTTAACTAATGCCTCAGGCACAAACAAGTCAATTCTCTGATTTTAGTTCCAGTATTCTTTCTTGTATTTTCAGAATCCCTCAACCAACTTTAACCATTGGCTTAGGACAGAGAAGAGGTGGGAGGGTCAGAAATGGGAAGCATATAGATCGACATAATGATTTAGCTGTAGCCCATATAGCATCCTTAACTAGCATCCCTTCCTATCCATCTTCTCACCCCCCACTCCCTACGGCGCCAATCAGCACCTGACCACAGGTCTTCTTGGTCACAAGCTGGATAAGTTAAGTGATCCCTCAGGGTCATCAGAAATCAACTCAGTCATTTCAGAAAAAACAAACAAACAAACAAAACACCAAAAACAATAAAATAAAATAAAATAAAATAAAAAAGAAGGATCTAAAGAGAGGAAGGTCCTCTCCTTTAAATCTAGTGGGGAGGAATTTCTTTGGTCCTCTTTAGTTCAAAGAGGATAATGTTGAGTCAATTATTCAGCTCATTTAAACCCTCCATGGGACACAATAGATTCCTATTCTCTCTATTTCACGAAACAGTAAGAGGTGTTGGGATTCAGGCAGGATTATCTATCTGGGAATTGGCAGAGCTCAGGATAAAACACCTTCCGTTCTCTTCATTCTTGTGGCCTGGAGGTTAACATTCAACTACCCTAGGGTCTAAGAAATTGCCTCCTTTGCCTGAATTAAATGAAATCTAATGAAACAGAAATCCAGGTCAGTGCAGTTTACTATCAAACCTTCAGCTCCTGCATTGCTGGCAGTTCCCCTTGTAATAATTAAACAGAAAGGCGTAGGCAGGCAACAGTGAAATCCATTGCTAATCTTGCCCCTCATCAACCTATCTTTCTAAATGCTCTGCATTCCCTCTGCACCCAGGGTACCAAAATGAGGCTGACTGCTTCAGGGATGCCCGGCAGCCAGAGGTGGGAGGTCTTCTAGGGGTATTTCTCATCGAGAACCTTAAAAATCAAAGATAAAATCCAATAAATGGAAATGCAGGTGAGGAGTGAGCAGGGAGATGGGGCAGAGAGGTGGGGAGGAGATTTTTGGGGTTTTCTAGAGGGTTTCGCTTTAAGGATTCTGAAGGCACGTCGCTGGCTTTATCACAGCTTCTCCAACACACCAGGGAGTGAATGAAACAGCTGTCACATTTAAACATGCACAGCGGTAATCCTCCACTGAGCACAATGCCAGGACAGAACAGAAAATCTATCAACACTTACAAAGCATTCTATTTATTTAGCAACTCGTCCCCCTTTACCAAGAGTTCCATCTGTGGGGTTGAAACTGGGGCCACACGTCACTGGTGGCTTTTTGTGGTTTAGCAGCTACTGTGGGAGGGAGTGTCGAAAGTGGTCAGATGTGCTTGGTGGGTGCTTGAAGCTGTTAAAATCACAGAACTGACATTTTAGGATGACCAAGGGTCTGCGGCAGAGCAAACCCACAGGCCCTTTACACCAAGAGGCAGAAGGAATGTGAGAAAGACCCTGAATGGCCCTACTTCAATCTCCCTCTCTCTCCCAAGGTCTTCACTTAAAAGACCAAGATCTCTTCTTCTCCATCCGTGGATCTAGTCTCCTCTCGGGGGATGCCTGCTGATCACGAGGGGCCCAAGAGGGAAAGCAGAGCTGCTTCGGGGGCTCGTAACGCAAGCTGTCTGACCAGGTGCTGCTTATGAAGAATACTCTGGAGAGAGCAGCCAATGTGCCTCCACATCAATAGCATCTAAAAATATCGACTTACTAATTATGGGATGTTAAACTATGAGGACTGCATGGAGTAGATCTGGTAGGAATTTAAAAACCCCGTGTGCAGTTCCCTACAAGGAAACCAAGGCTCAGAGGAGTCGTGGTTTTCTGGAAGTCCACCCCAACTCCCCAGTAGAGGAAGAACAGAGGTAAGGTCAGAACAAGACCCCAGAGACCTGGCTTAGTATGTGTGCCAGTAAAAATGAAATTTGGGCAGGGGATTGGTTGTCCATAAGGGGATCTCAAATGGGAAAATGAGGCAGGAGGGAGAATGTAAAGAAAAGACAATTGAATGCCATAGGTAAGGAAACCTACCATTATCAGCCTTGGAAAGGCTCTCTGTTGGGTCCAACTTTGGGCCCATGGAGAGTTTTAGAGAAACAAGGGGAGGAGTCGGGAGAGGAAAACAGAGATCACTAAGGGTGAACAGACAGAGCTAGCAGGTTAAAATCTGCACAAGACTTTAACGGAAAGATCTGTTGATTAATGGCCTTATGAAAGCATGTTCAATCTAATTCAGTTCTAGTCTGGCCTTATGAAAGCATGTTCAATCTAATTCAGTTCTAGTCAAAGAAATTTAATTCAGATAATATTTTTTTCACTTAGTTTGTGTGAAGTTTTGTGCCAGTCACTCCAGGTGGCACAAAGGTGAATACTCACAGCTCTTCTTCGGGTAGTTTCAATGTGTAATCGGGGAAAGTCACAATGTGTTGTGTAATAAGTTGGGAGAAAGAGCCTCAGATTTGGGCTCAGACAGATGGAGATCTGAATCTTGGCTCTGGCACATTCTACTGTGTGACTTCAGGCAAGGCAGCTTCTGTTTTTTCACCTTATACATCATAGAATTGTTATGGAATTTAAAGGAGAAGACACAAAAGCTGTACAAAGTTCTGTCTGTTAGCAAAGCTCAATAAATATTAGCTTCCTTTTCCCAAAAATGTTATCCCGTAAGGCATGAAAGGGCAGGGGGCGTTGGGGAATAATGGTGAATGAATTCTGGCTGAACACAGGGATCGTGAAGCCGAGGAAGATAGAGTGGAAACAGGCTGGGGATATTATGTACAGGACCCAGAAGGCCAGGCTAAGGGTCGGAACCTGGCTGTGAAGGTCACAGAGAGGCCATAAAACTTTCACCTAGGTCCGAGATGACAGCAGAGTCGGGCTTTAGGAGGAGAGGGGAAACCCCAGGAAAGAGACCATTGTCATAGCCAACATCAGAGTTTCTTAATAACTCTCAACTGTTCAACTTTTTCTTTTCTCCTTAGTACTGATCACGTTATTTACTGTCTTATAAATCAAGTTTCACGAGGACTTGTTTTGTTTTGTCCACTGCTGCAATCCAAGCACATAGAACATTGCTTGGCATATGGTGGTAGGAGAACAGTAAATAGTCCTTGGCACGAAAAGAAAGGAAAGAAGTACAAAGCAGCCCCATGATCCTGTGCCTGAGGAGCTAGAAGAATGGTGTTTACTGAGCACTAAAGAGGAAAGGCAGGTGAACAACCCCAGACAGCAAGCTGCCCTGGTGTTTTCTGTTTCCTCTGAACAGAAGTGGGCTTAACTGCAATCATGAAAGATTGGGGTTCAAGATCTTCCAGATCAGGTTTAGTGAAGTATTTGTGTGTGTAGCTAGATGACGCAGAGGGAAGGGACGATGGCTAGAGACGCCATTGTTAGATGCTCGATGTCTGAGATCAAGGGGATGTGACATCTAGGGAAGCAACAGAATGAGGTGGTCCAGCCCCTCCTTGCATGCTGAGCCTCCACTGCTGGGCAGCTCTGCAAGGGAGATGACACCTGCCATTGGCCCTCACTGCCCCACACCGGACATGCACGTCTTGTCCCTGGGGCTCGTTGGCAGGGTGATGGGCTGGACTCAGCTATCTCTGCTCTCAGGCTTCTCAGAACTACCCCCTTTAGCAGCTTGGGAAATGTGCAACACACTGTAATCCTTAACTCCACTGTTTTGAAATGTCCCTGCAACGGCTATAATAATCATCTTACAAACAACTTAGAACAAGCTCTAATTGCTTCTAATGTTGTATTACGCCTGGGATACGGGGAGAGCCGAGAAGCGCTGGTTGTCACAGCCCTGCTCTGATTATATGATACCTCTGGGAGCATTTGCACAGAGGAAAAGGCAACAAGCCTATTGTTTTTCCTTCCTTTCGGTGAGCCTGGCTCAGAGGAGGCCTCCCCACACCCAAGCAGCAAAAGGAAGAGGATCCTGGGCCAGCAGAGGAACCCAAACCTTCTGGTCCTCTGTGATCCAGAAAGAATAAGCTGAGGTACAGACAGAAGTAGAGAAATGTATTCTCACTTCTCTTAACTACTGCCAGTGATGGTGTTTATGAGCCAGCTGCAGTTACCACTGAAAAAGTCCTAACTGCCAATGATCCCATGGGACGAGGCACTAACCCAGGACTGGGAGATGTTCTGAATCAATGAGGGAATAAATGAAGGGCTCGGGGCATCCCTGGGCCAGTGTTCACTAAGAGCCTAAAACGTACCAGGGTTTCACACACATGACTGTATCCGCCCCTTCTGACAACTGTATCAGCAGGTTCTACAATCACCCCCATTCTATAGATGAGGAAACTGATGCTCGGAAAAGTTAAGTGGTCCCGTCCAAGGACACCACACTTGAGAGAATCAGGACTCAGGTATCCAGCCCCAGATCGTTTCTGTTTTATCACATTATCTCCCCTCCCACTCGGGTGTGGGGAGATTGGCTCCGATTTGGATCAGATGGTCCTCACCAGCACAGTCGTGAGGCTGAAATTCAGCTTAACTCCACGGCTCCCCTCTCTCTCCCCAGGTCCTAGCACTGCAGCTCTAAGAGTCCCAGTTCTCACCTCCGCAACCTGGCAGGGAGGCTGCCTGCCCTTCCCTCTAGCTGCTTCTCCGTTTTATTTCTCCACTTCTTCTCAGGATTATGCAAAAGGATCACAGTTGTTCAAACCTCCATGTTATAACACATCTATATATGTAGTTCTCACCTTTTCAAGAGCTTTCTCGATTATTATTTCATTTTATCTTCACAATAGCCCTTTGTGGGTCAGAAAGGCAGTTGTCGTCACACCCCACTTTATGATCGAGGAGAGGAAGGCTGGAGAAGAAAAATCTCCCACTGGGGCCACACGGCAAGTTGGTGGAAGCATCAGGACCTGCCTGATTGATGGCTGGGGCCAACACTCTCATAAAGAGGGCACAACCCACCTGGATCAAACCCAAGCCAGCATCAGTTCATAAGGTTATTTGAGCAAAAAGGATGGGATGCAACCTCAGTTGGAGAAGCAGGGACAAGAGGAGAGGATCTGGCAGAGCAGAGCCTTGGATGCTGGTTAGATTCTCCACATCCCGATGTACTCCTGCCAAAAGCAACTTCCTATCCCACGAAAAAATAGAATAAAAATCTTAAAACCTCTGAAGATAAAAACCGCACCACCAGAGTCCTGCCCCCGCCTAACTGCGTTTGAGATAAGTGTGAGGGGTGAAACTTGTGGGCGGCTGACCGCTTATCTCTTGCAGATCCCCATGCAGAGCACCTCCACAGGGACCCTCTCCCCACCAGGATTCAGGTTCTCTGGGACAGCACCTGTGCCTAAAGCAGAGGCCACATGCCTGAGCTTGCTCTCGCCCAACGCCGGGCAGAATTCCTTAGCCCTGGCAGAGGTCCCCTGAGGCTTCCGGCTCCTTCTCTCTGTCTAGAAGCTGTCTCCTAAAGGCAGAACAGTAATTATTTACCGTGCTATTCACACAACATTAGCCTTTCTCCAAGCACTCTGCAGGCATTAACCACTTCAGACCCTGTGGTAAAACAAGATGGGGGGCAGAGGAAGGATTCTTTAAACCAACATTCCATGACATAAGTCACCCTATATGCCCCCCAATTCACAATATGGTACACTGAAGGGTGAAATTCACTTGCCTTCAGTATTTTGACAGGGTGGGGGTAACCATTAAAGTGAGTGAAAGATACCCAGCTCCAGACACGTATTTCATTCATTTATTCCATAAATATTTATTGTCTGCCTACTATGTGTCTGCCTACTATTTGTCAAAGGTTGGTATAGGGGTTGGCTACCTAGTAAGACAGACTGCTGCAATGTCCTTCTATAATTTATTATCCACCGATTTGAACCTGAAAAGTCCTGGTAAGTCCGAGAGAAAGTCTGGAAATCAGATGGATAAAACAAAGGCAGTACTGGGAAGAAAGACTATCTACAACTGGCATGCAAAATCTCAGCCTTGGGCTTCCCTGGTGGCGCAGTGGTTGAGAATCTGCCTGCTAATGCAGGGGACACGGGTTCGAGCCCTGGTCTGGGAAGATCCCACATGCCACGGAGCAGCTGGGCCCGTGAGCCACAGCTACTGAGCCTGCGCGTCTGGAGCCTGTGCCCTGCAATGGGAGGGGCCGCGATAGTGAAAGGCCCGCGCACCGCGATGAAGAGCGGTCCCCGCACCGCGATGAAGAGTGGCCCCCGCTTGCCGTAACCGGAGAAAGCCCTCGCACGAACCGAAGACCCAACACAGCCAAAAATAAATAAATAAATAAATAAAGTAGCTATAAAATTAAAAAAAAAAAAAAAAAAAAAATCTCAGCCTTGCTACAAATAAATAAATAAATAAATAAAAATGAGAACAAACAACAACAAAAAACCCCCAATTCATCCATATTGGTTGACAATTCCCACAATGCACCACGAAGTCAATTTGTGTAGACATGCAGAAAAGGGCTCTTTTCATTTGCCACGGTGGGCTGCAGAGAACTCCTTGTTTCATTCATGTAATTAAGCTAACGTGTCAAAACAATTACCTCTTCTAGACAGCGGCTGGCAACACACTTCTTTCCTTTCTTAAGTTTCCTTTGAGCAGTGAGATCAAGAAAATTGTTTGCAGAATATGGGGACCTTGCTTCAATTCAGCTTTCTCTTAATAAGGCCACCACACCAGACCATGTCTGGGGACCTTGGTGTCTGCAGTCCCATTCCTCTGATGATGGAGGAGGTGGGAAGTGGTGTCACGGACCGTATGATGCCAGGTGTATGAGCTATACAGGAGAGCAATTTGGCAAACAATCCAGGGTAGCATGGGGAACAATTCTTTTATAAATGAATACATGCTGTTGGTGGCTGGAACAGAAAGCCATCTTGCAAGAGTACCAAAAAAAAAAAAAAAAAGCTGCCAAGTCAGGTTGAGACGTTTTGACACTGGAGCTGTGAACGCTGTAGCAATCTATTACCATAGGAAGCGTCTTCCACTCGAGGTGTTTGCTATAAATCACTTGAGCTCCTTTCCTTTCTCCTGCAGTTAATATATTTTCTTCCAGCAATATTATTTGCTGTGCATTACCAGGAATGTTTAGCTATTAACATTTGTGTCTACAGTTAACATTTTTATTCAGCTAATATTTTCATTCAGTGACACTCACAAAAGCGTCAGTTTTATTTGCATCATACCTGCCAGGAATATTTTCTTCCATTAGCATTTGTTTCTCCCTTTAAGATTTTTATTTGCCAGGTATTTTTATTCTGTAAGGACTGTCAGCTTCAGCTAGCATTACCAGAAATTCTGATCATTTACTGCAAAGAGCTCTGAGTTAGTGGGTGCTTCCCAGATGAATCTGAGCCTCAGCCTTTGGCATCTCTAAAATGGGAATAATAAAGGTATTGCGAAGATAGGTGAGTCAAAGGCAATGGCTAAATTAAAGCATAAGTCCAGGTTATTCCAACAGAAGAAAGGGAGAGCTGAGAATTCCAGAGAAAGAGATGTCATTCAGCTTGTTACAAGGAGAAAGGGAACTATTAGAAGAGATCTCAACAGAGATAGAATTTGCTGCCTTAGGAAATGGAGGGCTTCTTCTCATCAAAGGCATTAGAGAAGTTCTCAAACTTTCTGCTGGACCCCACCCCAGAATTTTAGATTCACTAAGTCTGGTGGGGGAGGAGGGATGTCTGAAAATTTGCATTTCTAACAAGTTCTCAGGTGATGCTGCCGCATTGGGTCTGTGGACCAGCCTTGAGATGCAGGCCTCTAGAAAGAGATCTTCCTCCTTCTTTCTCTTCCTCCCCTGATGTTTTTGTGGCTGTTTCCTTCAGTGTTTTGTTGTTGTTGCTGTTTGTTTTTGTCTTTTCAAGGCCCCCACTCTCTAAAACTAGAATCTCCAAACAGTTGACATGGAGGTCCGTGCTTGGGACTGAATAAGGAGAATGTTAGTTCTGAGTGGTGCAGGCAGTAAAGTACCAAGGGCAGGATGCAGGGGAAATGTTTGCAGCCGTATGTAGGTAAAAGGAAAGAATTCCAATTTCTTTTATACCTTCTGCAAGTCCTGAGATTTTTTTTTTTAAATACTTGTAACAAGTAACTATGCCTGCGCCATATCCCTAATGACTAATGCATAAAAAATGAAAGGTCATTGCAGCTCTGCCCCCACCCCAAGGCTTATTTTTACCACTGTCTAGCACTCCTCAAGCCCTTCTTTTAAGATCTCCCATCACTGGAAGTGTTCCTGCTCCAGCTGGGCATCTTACTGTGAGCGTTGTTTCTCAGATTAGACGAGAGTTGGTTTCTGAGGGTCTCCCCAGTTGAAGATTATTGCTTTTGCACTGGGCAAAAACTCAGAGTATCACAAAGGTGACTGCCGGGCGCTGGGCTTTCAGAAGGAACCCAGGAACTGAGTGAGATGTGCGTCCACACGTGTTTATGGAGACGCCAAAGTGATCACGTTGGGTTGTCACAGGGGGGACCTTTGCGCTTCCCTTCAAAATGTTTTATAATATTGACACTTTCACACTCAGTCCCACTCAGTGGTTTGCATTTCCCACAACTGCTTACTGGAGACTGGTCTTGGGACAACTGGAGTGAGAAGTGACCCCAGAGCCAGGCTGGGATCCGGCCAAGCCCCATCCATGGGAAACGAGGTGGTGTCAGATGGGAGGAGAGGGCAGTGCATCCGTCCTACAGACCTGAGGACTGAGACAGGCCTCACGCTGAATCCCGGGGCTAAAATAAGAGAAGAAGCAGAGCTGGTGGCCAGCTGCCTTTCTAAAGGGCACACGCTGGCATCACGGCAAGTACAATTACACAGCTGACCCTGAGCTCGGGATGACAGTAGAAAGCTGTCAGCTTCCAGTTAGAAGCTGGCAGCTCTCCTGGATTTGGGCTTGTCCAGGGAAACTCCCCCACCAGAGTCCACCACCTCCGGCTCTGCTCCCTACCAAGGCCCGGCAACACACACCTGCGGTGAGTCTGTGGGGCGCTACTGAAATGGTCTCCACCACCCACAGAGCAGGAACTCACAGTTGTGTTATCCTTTTTCTCCCAAGAATTTTCTGCCCAGAAGAGACTGAGGTGACCTCCCGGGAGAAGCAGTATGAGTCATCTTCATACCAGCTCATGCCCACCCTCCCGAGATGCTTGCTGGGGGTTAAGAAAACTAGTGTGATCCTTTCAGCACAGCATCCCATGGGGGTTTTCTTTGTGTTCTGTTTTGCATTTCTCAGTTGGTTAACATCACTGAGCTGTCAAAATCATGTCCTAGAGATTGTTGGGGAACCTGGGTGTAAAGACTCCAGGTTCGTGGGTTCTGTTCATCAAAGAAGATCATACCTACTGGAAGGGACCAGGAAAAGCATGCTTTCCAAGCCAGAACTTAGGACAGGTAGAGATTGGCAAAATGGCTCCGAGGACAGCAGCACAAGCTGAAAAACAACTTCCTTCTACTCAGGAGACAGATCACCAGGTTTCACAGTTTATTGGAGCCAAATGGGAAGCAAAAATGTGTGCCTGAGATGAGAGATTTCTCTCATCCCCTAACCCTGATGAAGATAATCCTTCAGGTCTAGGTATTTCAGAGATCTAATTCTTTTCCTCTGCTAGGTTTGAGGCATTTATTCTGATGTACTGGGAAAGCATGCTTTGTGCACAGGTACATTGTTACTTAATTCTCAGTTCTGATGCTGGCCCTACCACTTACTAATTGTGTGATTTTGAGCAAGTTATACAATCTCACTGACCTCATTTTTCTCATCTGTAAAAGGGAGAAAGTAAAATCTAACAGCAGAAGGTTGTTGAGGAGTAAATGAGGCCACAATGGTAAAATTACTGTATGTTTGCCAGAAACTTAAAAACAGTTGAATTCTTCCTGCCCATCCTCTGTCTCTTCCTTCACAAAGAAGGAATCACACCCAATATATGTATATGTACCAACCCACTGCCTTCCTGCCCTACAAAAATTCATAATCTATGTCTATATCTGTTAACGTCTTAAGCAAATAGAGGTTTAGTTTTTTGATGTAACAATCTAGATGAGAGTTTTGCCAGCATTAATTCAGTAGCTTCGTGGATTAGGGCTGTTTTCTCTGATTCCCTAGATCTTTCCTCTACAGAGGAAGACTGTTTGTTGCCTCTTCAAATACAGCATCAGCATTCAAACAAGATGAGATTAGAGGGGGTCGCTGGGCTTGTCCTTTATCAGGAGAACTAAAAGCTTTCCCAGAGCTCCCAGGAGACTTGGACTTGTATTTCTAGGTCGGAACTATGTTAAAGGACTCTGAGACCTCTAGCTGCAAGGGAGTCAGGAGAAAATTGTATTTAATTTTTCCTGCCTCTGTATTGGAGGAGGGAAGGAAGAAGGAGGTTAGAAATGCAGTGTCACCAATGAATAGGGTCTTCCACAATGCCCAAAATAAATGAAGGACACATCTTTTTTTGGTATCTCCATGTAGTACAGCTAACTGTAGAGCCTCAGGTATTAGGAGACTGGGTAGCTTGCTAGAGTCTAGCTGTAGTGAGCAGCTACAGGCAAGAATAGAGGTTAATAATATTGCACAGTAAGTTTCATCTGCTTTGTAGTTCCCTCCCACAGTTGGGTCATTTCAATAACAATGGCCCACATTTATTGCATTTTGACTATATGCAGCCCACAGTGTTTGATGTCTTAAGTATGATGTTTTACTTAATTCTTCAAAACAAGGAAATAGGCACTGGTACACCCCTGAAGGAATTCAAAACCAGACCATGTATTAGAGAGACAGGCAGAGATATTGGTCCAGGATACAGTTTCAGTTATGTCCGATGAATGAATTCTGGGGATCTAATGTGCAACTCAGTGACTGCTATTAACAATTCAGGATTACATACCTGCAATTTCCTAAGAGGCATGGGATTCTCACGGAAGAGAGAAAGAAAGAAAGAAGGGAAGGAAGGAAGAAAGAAAGAAGGAAAGAAAGAGATCACTGTGTGAGGTGATGAATATGTTAATTAGCTTAATTGCAGTAATCATTTCACAATGAATCCATAAATCAAAACATGAAGTTGTACACTTTAAATATATACAGTTTACATGTGCCATTTATACCTTCGTAAGGCTAAAAAACTAAAATAAAATAAAAATTAAAAATAAGCACTGTTTTGCTTGCGATAAAAAAGAAAAAAAAAAGGTGGAGCATATTGAAGTAAACAAGCCTTCTAAGTAATTAAGTACTGGGGGCAAGGAGATAAGAGTATCAAAATTGAAGTTGGACAGACCTGGGTTATCATTTCTATTCTGCCATGTATTTATATGGGCAAGACACTTCTTTATCCTCTCTGAACTTCTGTATCCTCATCAATAAAATGGGAATAATAATAAGACCTATGCCATAAGGTTTCTGCAAATGCAAATCAGATAATAACAGAAAATAGAGAGAGAGCATATTTTATGTGCCACTGTTCTAAGCACTACATACACACACATGCTCTGTATGACGAACTCTTACCCCCGTTTTACAAACGATAAAACTGGCATAAACAATGTCACGCCCAAGGAGTCAGGATCCATGTCTCATGCTGTGTAACCACTGCAGTGCTCTGATGCTGTAACACTGAATCTTTACAAAGGCTGCACGTGAAACGTTGGCCCACAAGGTACTTAACTGGTGCTGTTATTTCCCTTTTTCTTAATATCGTCATTTTTTATATTCTTCAAGTGATCTTTGGGTAAATGCCTTTAGATCAGTGGTCCACAATCAGAGATGATTTGCCCCCTGCCCCAGTTGGAAAGGACATATTTGGAAATGTCTGGAGATGTTTTTGGCTGTCACATCTGGGTGGGGGGAGGATGTGCTAGTTGCATCTAGTGAGCAGAGGCCAGAAATATTGTTAAATATCCTACAAAGCACAGCACAGCCCCAATGACAAAAAACTTATCAAACCCAAAATGTCAACATCAACAAGGCTGAGAAACTCTGCTATAAACCAAGAACTATCTCCAGATGGTGATCAGGACGATGACCTCAGGACGTAACTAGTACAGGAAGACCGTGTGGAATGATTTGGAAGAAGCTAGACAGAGGCTATTCTGTTACTCAAGGCTGAAGGTGTAAATAGTGAGAGGAACTGGAAATTCATATCAAAAGCCTCTGTGAAACTTACACTTTATGGTACAGGTTTATGCCTAAATTAAATTTATAGTAAAATGTATATTATCCTCAGGCCCCAGTGTTGGCTCGTACAATCTCACAAACTCCTTTTGAGTACGTTCATAAAGCTCTATGTAGTTTTAAAGGCAATTCTCTGAAATGAGTTAACCTGACCTGACTCTTAGAGTCAAGATTTTGGTGCCCAAACAGGACAAGCCACGTCCACAGCACTGTTGATAGAACCCACTTCAGCAAAGCGTTTTCAGTTTGAATTTTCCACATGCTCCATAGGACTTCGAGTGATTCTAACAAGAGAGGTAGTGATACTGGAAGGAAAGCTAGAAACTGTTATATTTTGGAGGAACAACATTTGGATCCCTCTTTTCCTGACTTAGCCCTGACTTCTAGTATCTGACTCAATCTTCAATTATAACACCCACAACAATAACAACAATCAACATTGATGGAATGCTTATTACGTACTGGACGCTGTGATCAAGTCTTTACATAGACAGCTCATTTAATCTTCACATCAAAACTGTGAGGCAAATACCATTACCATCCTTGTTTTATGTACAGGCAAACTGAAGCAGGGAGGTTATATGACTTTCCCAAGATCACATTTGGAATAAGAGTTGGAGCCTTGATAGGAACTTGTGCACTCAGATTCCAGAATCCCTGTTCATAGACATTGCCTCATCTTGGCTTCTATAGTGACCACTGTCTTGGATCAGAGTGCTGAGAATGGCCTAGACTTTTGGGGAGATTCTTGCCCTTTTCTATGCCAATGACCTGGATCAGCCCTGGGACCCATCAACAGTATTCTGTCTGTCAGGAACAGTGTCACGTGATTAAAGCATGAAGGCTGTAAACCTCATTTCCCTCCATAAGAAATCAATGAGTCTCTCTCACCCTAGTTGAACTTTTAACGGTTTTAACCTGTTTCACCTTTTGTGGGAATGAATTC
Source organism: Balaenoptera acutorostrata (assembly GCF_949987535.1). Classification (NCBI taxonomy): domain Eukaryota; kingdom Metazoa; phylum Chordata; class Mammalia; order Artiodactyla; family Balaenopteridae; genus Balaenoptera; species Balaenoptera acutorostrata. Next base: position 106,397,659 of record NC_080072.1, on the reverse strand, counting down.
TGCACGTTCAGTTCCTACTAAACACTGAGTTTTCTTTGTGTGACTAAATTGCCTCTTCATTGCTTCAGAGGGAGCCCCTAGTTCTTCTACAGAAAAGACTTGTCAACAGTTCTCATAAACCTATTTCTGCACCCATCATGTATAACAAGTTTCTTCTCATTGCTGATCTTTCCACCTCCTTGATCACTGAAGTGGGCCTGTTGTTGATTGTACTCAGTTCCATTTCAGAAAATGCCTGAAGACCCAGAGGAAATACGGGGCACTCCATTACTAAGCATCCCAGATATCAGCCGCCTCTGTTTAATCAACTCTGCCCTTCTTCGGGGCCTTTTGCTAACACCTGGTATAGGGAAGCATGGAGTCAGAAGCACTTGGAAGAATTGCATCTGCACCTTTATCTATTTCTATAATAATTAAGTAGAAGAAAGAGGTGGAAGATTGTCTATAAGGAGGCACTTTACTATGGGCCTTGTATATCCAATATAATTTAATAGTCACAACTCCAGAAAATGGCTAATGTTAAGTTCACCTGATGGATAAGGAAATGGAGATTCAGAAAGATGAGGTAACTGACCCAAGGATACCCAGGTAGGGTTGGCCCAGGATTTGAGCTGGGTGTATGCTCTTTCTGCTGCACCACTTGGCTCAGTCATTACCATGGGGGACTGTGATGGCTAATTTTATGTGTCAACCTGACCTGGCAAAGGGATGCCTAGGTGTTGGGTCAAACATTATTCTGGATGTTCAGTGAGTGTGTTTCTGGAAGAGCTTAGCATTGGCATTGATGGACTGAGGAAAGCAGACAGTCCTCGCCATTGAGAGTGGGCTTCACACAATCCATCAAGGGACTGAATAGAACAAAAAGATAGAAGAAGGTTGAGTTCACTCTGCCTGACCATTGAGCTGGGGTTTTGATCTTCTCTCTTCAGACTTGAACTGGAATCTATATCACCAGCTTTTCCAGCTCTCGGACCTTCCAACTACACCACTGGCTTTCCTGAGTCTCTAGTTTGCAGATGGCAGATCGAGGGGTTTCTCAGCCTTCATAATCGTATGAGCCAACACGTTACAATAAGTCTCTTTCTAGACAGATAGAGACACAGACATAGACACAGATATAGATCTCCTATTGGTTCTGTTTCTCGGGAGAACTGTGATATATGAGGACCTTGAAAGCACGAAGAGGGGAAATATATTTATATTCCTGTCTGTGTTCATCAACATGAAGGGTGATTGGAGGGGACTGCATCCCACAGGCACAGTCAAGAGCTTAGGTTGTCCTCCAAGCCCCACCCCCTCCACCCATTCATTAGCGGCTCTTACATATCTGGCCTCCTTTGGAGTGGAACGTCACTTGCCTGAGAACCTCTTAAGACATCATAGTTAAGCTTTCCTTAATTAAGTAAAATTGTGAAAAGAGGCCAGTGATCAACCATCTAGAGGAAATGAAGAAGATCCAGTGAAGAGACGAAGTCCAGGGAGTTAGTAGTTAAGGGCAAAGTGTTTGCAAACAATCACCACCATCTTCACTATCGCCACGTTTAGGACATTGGTGTTTGCACTATAGCTGCTCTCAGATAGAAGACTCTACCCTTTTTGTTGTATTTGTTAGATGACTCTTCTAACTATGTGTCAGATATCATTCTCAGAGCTTTACTTATATTAACTCATTTACCCCTCAAGCAACCCTATGACATTACTATGACTATTACTGTTTCACGGGAGGAAAACAGACTACAGAGAGCAGAGAGCAAACCCGGGGGAACAGGGCAGGGGCTGCCCCGCACTGGAATACAGACATCTAGGGCCCAAGCGTCTTAATCTTCTGCCTTCTTGTCTTCTCCCAAAAATAACAGAATAGTGCCTGCACCACGATGCTTCTTTTGGTGTCATTGTTATCCTCAGGGGCATACAGTTTTGTAGTTTTATTTGGACAGTTTTCACTTTCTTCTACAAATTTCATTTTGAAGCCCTTTGGTCAGGTCAGCAACTCTCCTCCCACATTCCCTGTGAGATGAACACCATCTCTTGCAAGGAACTCTTTGTTCTGGAAAGCCATGGTCCAGGAAAACAAATTCTGCTTTGACACCATCTACACAGCCAGCTGTTCCCGACTCATATCTTACTTTCCCTGCCAAACTCACAGCCTTCAATTGGAAAAGGAGTTGAAAAAGCAACACTTGCTATTCTTACTGTTTCCTAAGTCTTATATCCAGAACTTCAAAATCATTAAAGATACACATCAGTTTTGTCTGACTAGATCATTTAGTCTCACTTGAGCCAGCAGAAAAGTAAAGATCCATGTTTTTGATGTGTTTTAAAACTTCTATTTCTGTATCTCCTCGCATATCTATTCCAGGGACCAAGAGGAGCTACCATATCAGCCTACCTTACAGTCATCTATCTCTCTTGAAGAAGAAAGTAATTGACTGTTATAATTCTTCTCTTCCTGTTGGAAGATAATGAAGGACACCTTCTTGTATACAATTTAAATTGTCCTGTGAAGGACAGGACATTTCTTCCCATAGACTCAACATTGCCAGACTGGAAAAATCTTTATATTTATTGCACTGTCCCATGAGAAAGTTTTTCCTACTCAGGTTTGAGACAGCAAACAGGATGGAATTTGGATGAGCTGAGAGGGGTGGGAGAAGGGAATCTAGGTTCATGAAAATGTATGTATAGCTATTAAGAGACAACACAACCTGGTATGTTTGGGAGACAATCAAAAATCTAGTCTTGCTGGAAAACTTCATATTGAACAATAGTAGGAAATGGACAACAGTAGGGGATGAGGGGTTGATTATAACGTATACCCATAGATGATTTTTCAAGGTTCCATGCTAGGTTGACATGTCCAAACTTTGCAAATAACTAAAGAAGGCGTGTTTGGTAGCTTATTACTAGGAGACTTGCTTGATAGAAGTACTGTTTCTGAAATATTTTTTCAGAGGCTATATAGAGTTCAGATTACAAGACTATGGAATGAATGGAAAGGAATAGAAAGAGTTAGGAAGCCCCTTCTGTGAGACTTTGCATCTACAATGGGACCTGGATACATGGTGGGTATCAAGTGAGAGATGTAAGTTGATAAGAGTGTGGATTAGTATTCATTTCCTTATCATGTCTAATATGAAGACAGACAAAGGGCGTAGGAGGTGCTGCTTTTATGTCACTCAGGAACTTTCCCTCTGTTTTCTAAATAGGAGAATGAGGACATATTGTGAATACCCATTATAAATTCTACGATGATATGTATATTGTCCATTCTTGAGGTTCTGTGTCCAACTCAGTGCTATAGTCAAAAAAACACTTTTCAAATGCTTCTTGGTGATGACGAGGAGGGTAATTATTCCTGGACTTAGCATCTGATCTGTGTTCCACTGACCCCCACTGATGTCATGACCGAGGAAGCCTCCAGGTGCATCTTGCCTCCCCAGAAATGAGGCATCCTGCACACGTGTTTGCATGCTGGCCCACCATAGCATGGATCTTTGCTCTACTCCATCATCTCTGATGGGAAGGAACTTGGTGTTTTCCTGGGGCATGTAATTCCCAAGAGATGATTCCAAGAATGACTTCTCGTTCTGGTTCATTAGTTCCAAGCACATCAGAGCTGAACAAATGGACCAAAGTGTTTAGTAGGATTTACAAGCAATTACTGGAGTGGCGAAGGCAGCATGGGCTATTAGAGAGAATCTTACAGAGGATACCACATTGCTGAAGGAGTTCCTGGAGATGGTTCTTCTCTGGCATGGACACTCACAGCTCAAGGAAGAGGGGCGAAAAGGGCAGTGATTTGCACAATCATCCTCTCACCTCAGGCTTCTCACTCCCCCAGAACCACTGCCTGAAAATTAGATGTTTATTATGTAATTTTTTGACACTTCAACTTATACCTGGAGGTTCCTAGAAATTCTAAAATAAAGATGTTTGGAAATCAATTCCTTTCCTACAATCCAAATTAAGGCTTTATTTTGCTTCAGTGTTTGTTTTTGTTTTTTGTTTTTAAAAGGAAGCAGACTCTTCTGCCAGGGGCATAGTGATACTAATTGTGTGAAGCAAATGTTCTGTAGTCAGTCACACCCATACCCTAATATTCTCTCAGTCATGTTTCTACAGGCAGACCTTGGAGATACTGCTGGTTCAGTTCCAGATCACCACAATAAAGCAAATTTTTTGGTTTCCCAGTGCATGTAAAAGTTATGTTCACACTACACTGTAGTCTATTAAGTGTGCAATAGCATCCTTATGTCTAAAAAAAGACAGTGTATATACCTTACTTAAAATATACCTTTTGCTAAAAAATACTATCATCTGAGACTTCAGAGAGTCTTCATCTTTTATCTGGCAGAAGGTGCAGCCTGGATGTTGATGGATGGCTGCTGACTGACCAGGGTGGTGATTGCTGAAGGCTGGGGTGGCTATGGCAATTTCTTAAAATAAGGCAACGATGAATTTTGCTGCATTGATTGACTCTTCCTTTCACCTGAACACTTAGAGGCCATTGTAGGGTTATAAATTGGCCTAATTTCAATTTTGTTGTGTCTCAGGGAAAAGGGAGGCTGGAGGAGGGTAGAGAGACAGAGAAAGACCAGTCAGTGGAGCAGTCAGAACACACATATTTACTGATTAAATTTGCCATCTTACATGGGTGTCGTTCTTGGTGCCCCCAAACATTTACAATAGTAGCATCAAACATCACTGACCCCAGATCACCATAACAAACATAACAGTAATGAAAAAGTTTGAAATATTGTGAGAATTATCAAAGTGTGACACAGAGACATGAAGTGAGCAAATGCTCTTGGAAAAATGGCTCCAATAGACTTGTTCAATGCAGGGTTGCCACAAACCTTCAGTGTGTTCAAAAACAATGCAATATCTAAGACGCACAGTAAGGTAAAGCACCATAAAATGAGGTATGCCTGTCATTGGGGAGCACTAGGTAAATAAAAGCGTTGCTTAACCTCAATTTCCCCATCTGTAACATGGGAACGGTCACTGACACTAAATTTTTTGAGAATTAAATGAGGTGATATACGTACATCACCTAGCACATCTGAACATAAAGTTTGGCAGATTTACCCACATAGACAATACTGGATATTTGTGGGCCTCCCTATTTTAGGGGTTGCTCTTGTAAAACTTTTACATATAGGAAAATCCAGAATGTGAGTTCTTTGAGCCAAAAAGATATGAAAATAGAAAAAACAAAGGAAAAGCTGAGTGTTCAAATCCACCTGTCTGTCAAGTTACTCCTTTCAAAGTGTGGAGCACGTGAGGGAGAAAAGAAAGACTGCAAGTACAACATTCTCTGCAAGGAAGGAAACATAAGGACTTAGGAATGAGTTTCACCTCAAACAATAGTGTACAGAAGTTGTTAGATGACTTTCACTTCCATCATGCATAATTTTCTATGCTGTTATGTCTTCTATAAACATTATTTCTAATGGAAACATTCCAACATAGGGATGATTTATGTAGCCATTCCCCTACTATTGACCATTTAATTTTTCCAGTGTTGCTATGATAAATAACTCTTTGGTAATTATATTTACCTATAAATCTTTGTCTGAATTTCTGATCATTTCCTCAGAATAAATTTATATAAGTGAGATTACTAGATCAAAAAATTATTTTAGGATGCTGTACATTTTGCCACATATGGCAAAAAGAAAATACAAGTTACATTCTCAATAGCAGTAAATGAAGTTGCTAGTCTCAGGGGATCCTGGTTGGAACGAATATTATTTTTCTTGAGGCACTATTACTTGATTTGAAATAAGCAGGTCTCTTATTGTCATTTCAACCTGTATTTGATTCAGTAAATTCTTTTCTTATGTTTAATATCCATGAACAATTTATTTGTTATGAGTATCTGTTCATGCCCTTTGCCCAAATTTTTGAGTGCTAAGTTTTAGTGTGTTTCTTAACACTTTGCAAGAGTTTTGAATGTATCAAGTAGAATTTTGACAAGTGGGAAAATCAGGATGAAGCGATGATATCGGGTTTGCTATAATTGCAAATTGTAGATGGAAATTTTACTAGCTGAAATATAACATCTCAAGTAACATATGAGTGTAGCAAGTGGTTCAGTTGGCTAAGTATCCACATTAGAACGTACTACGGAGTAGGATATTTTAAATTTTGGAACTATAGTTTGACATTTTAAAATGTCAGATTAGGAAATGGAGGCTTCATTCAATGATTAGTGGGAAAACACTAGTGCTTCTCATGTGCCCTGAGTCAGTGATTTGAAACTCTGGGTCCCACCCTGGACCAATTAAATCTGAACCTCTAGATTTGCCTTGATAAACCAAGATTGAGAACAAATGCTTTGAGAGAGGTTGTAGTCTTTAAAACCAAATTTACATAATGGCACTAGTAGGAAGGAAAGAAAAGAGAAGGCAATGGATAGGGAGGAGGAAGAAGGGGAGGGGAGGGGAGGGAAGGAATAAGACAGAACCAAAATGGAATAGAACAGAAAAGAGCAGAACAGAGATGGGTTAAAAGTTGGAGAAACTGTTAGATGACTGCAGTAGTTCAGGAAGGGAATAAGAACCTGATCTAGGGCGACGGCAGTGAGAGGAAGTGGAGGGGAAAGATAAAAGAAGACATGCACACAATATACTAATTTAACCATAAGCTGAGAGAGATGAAGGCAGAAGTAAAGTTTGAGGTTTCAGCAAGTGGAAATGTAAAAATGGGCCGTTATGAGGACTTCCATTGGGAGTTAACAAGAAACTCATATAATGGTTTTCAGGCAACCATGAAAACTAAAATAAAAATGGAGGCAAAGCAGAAGAAAAAGTCTAAGATGACAGATAGATGTAGTACCTACAGCAAGGTCTCATACACAGAACGTGCTTCATACATCATTGTTTAAAGAATAAATAAAGAAAAGTGTCCCCTTTCAACAAGCAGAAAAAAGAAGGCACCGAACTGGAGATAAACATGGAATGATCAGAGGACACAAATACACTGATTTACGTTTCAAATGCCTGGGGAAGACACAGTACTAATACAATGGAAATTGAAGAGGGACAGTTAACAGTTTATTAGAATAGTGTCTCTACCATGAAAATAGGCTAAAAGTTTATAAATGCTTGAACAAACAGTGAGGAATCCAGGGGAAATGAGTATAAACTATTCCTGGTGAAAAATGGAAGAAGTTACAGCAGAAAGAAAGCTGGCATTTGTTGTTGTTTTGTTTTGTTTAGGGGTTTATTATTATTACTTTTTTAAAGGATAGGTGAGCTATAACAACATTTATGCCAAAAAAAGTTAGGCGTTCCTAGATAGGAATAGAAAAAATAAAGGAAAAAGTTTGATTTCAATAACAAAGTCCAGGAGAGGGTAGGAGGGAGTAAAAGAATGAGGAGAGGTAGACAAGTGGTCATTAGAAAGGAGCACCAACTTCTCCTCTGACAGAGAAGTAAAGGAGGAGGAATAATTAAGACCACAGGGAAACATCCAGGTTAGGGGAAGGGACTTGCGGGAACCAGAAATACCCAAGGTTAGACTTAGGCATTTAAGTTTACGGGGGCATTATCAGCTGAGAACCCCTGTGCAGGGTAAGTTTGAAATGTTTATAGAACCACAGAAAAAATCAGGAACGGCGAACTCCTTCCAGGCAACAGAGAAGACCAACTTAAGGCTGATAGTACAAGGTTACGGGGCATCCAAGTAGCAGGGTCTTAAAATAACTTATGTTCAACACCCTGAATTTGAGATGAGCAAAACTAAATAGAAAATGCTATCCAGGTGCATTAGTTATCTATTAATAGATAACAAATTAACCCAACGCTTAGCCACTTAAAATGCCATTTATGTTGGCCCGGCTTAACTGGACCCTCCACTCAGCCTCTCTCACAAGCTACAGCCAGGTGTTGGCTGGGCTGTAGTCATCTCAAGGCTTGATGGGGAAGGTCCTACTTCCAAATATGCATGGTTGTTTGCAGGATTTAGTTCTTCACAGGCTGGGGAACTAAGGTCCTCTGTTGTTTGCTGGGCGCTGGCCAAAGACTGCCCTCTGTTCCCTATCATGCTGGTCTTAACAGCATGACAGTTTGTTTCATCAAAGTGTGCCACCCAAGGAGGTAACAGAGGGGGCTGGCTGGCAAGACAGAAGTCACAGCCTTTGGTTGCTTAGTCATGGAAGTGACATTCCATCCAATTTCTCTTACTTTGTTGATGAGAAGGAGTCACTACGTGCAACCCACACTCAAAGACAGGGAATTAGACAAGAGTGTGAATACCAAGAGGCAGGGTCACGTGGGGCCATCCTAGTGTCTGGCTGTTAGATCAAGATTACCCTAGATATGACTTAATGAGTATTTTTAAAGGCTTCCCAGTCGATTTCTTTAAATGCTTTCTAATTCTGTTTTTTAAATTATGCTTCTGCTAAAGAATCAAACACAAATTAAGTCTCTGGGGATAAAAAAGTTATTTATCTTTGAAGGTAGGCTGGTAGAGGTATAAATATCAGGAAAGAAGGAAGATGGATAAGTAGGAAGAAAAAGTTTTGTTGTTGCGCAACGGGCTTTCTCTAGTTGCAGAGAGCGGGGCTACTCTTCGATGCGGTGCGCAGACTTCTCATTGCGGTGACTTCTCTTGTTGCGGAGCACGGGCTCTAGGTGCGTGGGCTTCAGTAGTTGTGACATGCAGGCTCAGTAGTTGTGGCTTGTGGGCTCTAGAGCACAGGCTCAGTAGTTGTGGCTCACGGGCTTAGTTGCTCTGCAGCATGTGGGATCTTCCCGGACCAGGGCTTGAACCCATGTCCCTTGCACTGGCAGGTGGATTCTCAACCACTGTGCCACCAGGGAAGTCCTGATGGTGACAATTTAATCATGAGTTAGTTAGGTCTTCAAGAGGACTTTTCTCCTAGGAACTTGGTATGTATTTGTAAAATTTTTAAAATATATAACAACAAAAACAAACAAAAATCATTGGTACTGCTCTCATGATGCTTATAATCTAAAGTTTAGGGTGACCTTTTAAATCTGGACATTTTGAGTGACCTATAATAATTTGCTGGGGCAATAGGCATAGGCTAGGACTGTTGCAAACAAACTGTAATCCATACTCATCCTACTAATGAAGAAAATAGACAATAAGCAAGCAAAGAAATAAATGTGTAATTACAAGTTTATGAGTCCTTTAAAGGAAACAAAATGTACTTGTATAGGATGAGCAGGGATGGGTTCTCTGCAGAGGTGACAGTAAACTAAGACCTAGAGGATACAAAGGAAAAATTGATGTGAAGAGGGAGGAGCGTCACAGTTTAATAAGACTGGAGCTGGGAAGTAGCTCTGCCTGTGCAGGGCACCGAAAGGATTCAATGTCTCTGGAGTGCCCCACTGAGGGGCATGGCATGAGAGAAGGCTGGAAAAAAGGAAACAGTCGGTAGGTCAAACAGCATAGTGTGTGCAATAGAAAGCCATGGAAGAGACTTAAATTATCTAGTGAGATTATCCAATTTATGTTGAAATGTGCCAGGGACAGAGGGCGGGGGCGGATGGTGACTGCCGTGTGAAAATATTTTGGGGAAGGACAAAAGTAGCAGTGAAGATTGAGACAAGTGAAGATAATCTATATATAATCTGGAGATAAAGCAATCACATATGTTGATGACTAAATGTAGAGGGTGATAGCGAAAAGAATCAAGGATGCCTTCCAGTTTTCTGGCATGAGCCAATGGGCAGATAACGGTGACAATTTCTGAGCTGGAGAAGACTTTCAGACAGGAAGCCATGCAAACAGGAGAGGCAAGAACACTGATTCCAGTTTTAAGACTTCACTCAGTCTCTCTCCTCTGGTTTGGAAGCAGGAACTGAAATGTCCCCTTACCAGTGAGAGTTCCTTAGTGGAAAGGAGCCGCAGGAGACCAGGATAGTGTGGGCAAAGATTGATGTATGGAAACCTAATGGTGACTCACGGAATCAAGGAGAATCTGGAGAATCAGGCTTGGAAACCAGTACAAACCAAGGTACTTGTGGAAGCAAGAGCTACGTACGAGTGACTCATTAGAATCACTTACTTCTGGAATAAAATGGCGTGACAATCATTTTCAGTGTTTTTAAATCTCTGTGGAAGAGACTGTGCTCAGGAAAGGAGTATCTGACCAGCTTGGGTTTCATCATGTGCCCATCCCTTCACCAGACTGTAACCGAGGGGAAAAAGTAAATTTCTTATATGAAGGGCAGGGGACAGTCATCGGGCAGCCAAACCAACATGTGACGTGTGCACAAGAAGCCACTGAGTGCAGAGACTTAAAGCTGAAACAGCCGATGGTCCAGCAGTCCTCAGGCATCCAACCTGCCACTTGCAAAATTCTGGTTTTAGGAGGGAGGTTGGGAAGTAAAACTGTTCCTGACTTATACTCAGGAGGGTGACAAGGAGAGGAACAAGGGATGCATACACTGTTCCCTCTGCTTGGAATGCCATTCGCTTTGCTCAGCTAACTCCTATATCTCTTTTTGCCCCAATTCAATCAATAATTTCTTAAACTTTCTTGACTTTCCAAAGTCAATTGCCAGTTGTAAAGGTTTGCACAGCGCACCTTTATTTACTTTTGAGATTTCTATATTATTTTGTCCATCCTCCACAGGGATTGCAAACTCCATGAGAATGTAAATAAATGCTATTTTCTTTCCGTCTCTCTCTCTCTCTCTCTCACACACACACACACACACGCACACACATGCACACCAATGCAATCCTAGCAGTTAGCACAATGGTTGGGCTATAGTGGGCACTCATGGGCACTCACAGTGTGAGGAAAATAGGAGACAAAAAATCCCAGATTTTACTTTTGAATGAGATGAATGGTGCTATCTCTAACAAAATTGAGGAAAATACACAAGATAATGCATTTGAGTTTTAATTGGTCAAGTTGGAGATGCTTATATATTGGATTATTTGTTATTTGGCTATATAGTATTGGAACTTGGGAGAGGTCAACATTTTTCTATTTTATCCTTCTTTTGTATGAAAACTTCCTGGCCTTTAAAAACTGTTATACTTAATCATAACTATTATCCCATTTAATATTCAAATTATTATAACTTTGCCAGCAGAGCTCCTTTGAGCCAGCTTTTTTTTTTTTTATTACTACCCTTGATAGTCTTAAAAGTGTCCTTAGAAATGTCAATAACAGTCTTTTCTAGAGCTATACTGATTTTTTCCTTGCCTCAAACTATTTTTCTGGGAGTCCTGGTTCTTTTTTAATGGAGAATATTAGAAACTAAAATCTGAGTGCTAGATGTGAACATGAATGTTGTTGATGAGCAAAAGTGCTGTGGCAGCTATTCATCCCTGTTTAGAGTCAGAGATGAAAAGATATTTCCTTCTAGGATTATTCATTTACTTTCTTTTTTATTTCCCCGATTTAACATGATAAGTTGATGTTCTCTACTTTGGTAAGAGCTATGATTTTCATTACTATTGTTTCTCCATTACAGAAACATATAGTTTGAATTAATTTGCTTTTCTAAAAATCATTATTTTTACGGAAGTATAGTTAATTTACAATATTATGTTAGTTTCAGGTGTACAACATAGTGATTCAAAATTTTTATAGATTAGATTCCATAAAAAGTTGTTATAAAATAATGGCTATATTCCCTGTGCTGTACAATATATCCTTGTAGCTTACTTATTTTATACATAGTAGTTTGTACCACTTAATCCTCTACCCCTATCTTGCCCCTTTGTCCTTCCCACTCCCACACTAGTGGTGACCACTAGTTTCTTCCCTATATCTGTGCGTCAGTTTCTATTTTGTTATACTTATTCATTCATTTTATTTTTTATATTACACATATGAGCAATAACATACAGTATTTGTCTTTCTCTGTCTGACTTATTTCATTAAGCATATTTTTAAAAGGAAACTATATCAGTACCTAAATCACTACCAGCATAATTTACCATATTAAAAGAAAATCTTAAAAATAAAAAGGAGTCCAACAGTACAGCTGCAACACACACATTTTCAATCAAAAATACAATGTCAACAATCGTGGTTTGAGGAGCTTTGAGGGCCCCTTCCCCAGTGAAACAACCATAATTGCCTAAAATTATTTGTAAAAACAACCACTTAAAGTCTCTGGAAATTGTCATAAGGTCATGCAGCCAATGAAGAAACTTTTTTTTTAGATTCCTTTTCAGTGTATTTTTTTATAATTTTTATTAGAGTATAGTTGATTTACAGTGTTGTGTTAGTGTCTGCTAAGAAACATTTATTCAAGAAAATCTACTAAATCTTGGTAAGAACAGTGAGAGTTTGTGGCATTTGAGCCATGGCCCATTCACTCTGCTCCCAGAGCCCAGCTCAGGATGACGGGAACCCCACTCTACATGGATGTGACCAAGAAGATGGGACTCTCTGTGCTACAATTCCCAGTCAAGGGTTACTGTACATTTCCAGTCGGAGCAGGCCACAGGCACGTCTCGTTGTTCACAGCTTCCTGTTGCAGAGGCTAAATTCTGGGTAAATGTGGCTGAGAAGTCAGTAATTCCCTTTCTGAACCAAGCCCCCCCTGATAGAGAGGAGGCATGGCCAGCTGGGAATACTGGAGCCCTAATCATCCTCACCCCAGCTCGTTTGTAAGGAAGACATTACATGCAGGAAAGAAAACCCTAGAAGAGCAGAGCTATTGCCCACACCCAACACTAAATGTAAAGCACAGTATCACTGAGAAAAGCAGGACACTATCCCTGCCACAATCCCTCCAAATGAGTGTGTTAAAGATTTTGCCCAGGGGGAGAGGCAGGCCATGAGAAGAGAGGATTCTGAAGCTCTTTGTTCTAAAAGGAACAAATGTTATTTGAAACAAAGTATAGAGAAGGTCAAGCGTTGAAAACAATGGAGATTTTACTATTAAGCAATTAAGAGGAGGTTGGTAGCTCCATGAGAGCAATAAGATAACTATAGTCCAGCTAGTTTATCAGAGAGAACCATGGAAAGAAACAGCTAAGAAGAAAGCCCCTGAGGTTAGAAGTAACCTGAAAAATTGGCTTCAAAATCTATCCTTGCACAGGTTCCCAAATTTAACTGGATAAGACTGTGAAGCAATTTATGCCCTTGGGCATTGTCAAAAACAATAGAACAATTAACCAGCAATTAGTGCAGTTTAAAGCTGGATGTAACATCAACAGAGGCAGAAAGCCCAAAATGGAAAGAGACAAAGGGAACCCTGCTAACACCACACCATCCCAAGGTGCCCACGCTATTCCTTTAGTGAAATGACATCAGAGGCTCACACTGTGGGAGAAATACACTTTAATAAAATGGTCCAGCTGGGTAACTAAGAAAATAAACAAGCAAATAACAGAAAGCCCTGGAAGGGGGATAATTATCTAGAGTTGCTAAATAATCGAAAATGTCCAGTTTTCAACAAAATAATTATGAGACATGCAAACAAAGAGGGAAGTGTGACTGTACATTGTTTAAAAAAGCAGAAAGTTTGGCGCCTTTGGTGTAGAAAGGGACTCAGATGTTGGACTTGACAAGCAAAGACTTAAAAGCAGTAAAATTGAAGATAGACTAATAGAGAATATGTAATCTGAAGAAAAGAGAGAAAAAGAGGAAGAAAAATTAACAAAGCCTCAGAGAAATATATAATATTGTTCAGTGCAATAATATATTTGTAATGACATTGGTAGTAGAGGAGAGTGATACAGAAAAAATATTCAAAAATATATTAAAAAATGGTAGAAAACATCCCAAATTTGATGAAAGGTGTTAATGTACACATCCAAGAAGCTCAAGAAACTCAAGGTAGATTAATGCAAAGAGATCCACACCCCAACACATAATCGTAAAAATTAGACCAAAAAAAAATTAGATGAAAATCGTGAAAAAAAAGACAAAAATCTTAAAAGCAAGAAAAAAACAACTTGCCATGCATAAGAGACCCCAAATAAAATTAAGATCTTACCACCAGAAAAAAACAGAATCCAGGAGACAGTTAACGACATATTCTAAGTGCTGTCAACTAAGTATCTTAAATCCAGAAAAACAATCCTTAAAAGAGAAAACAAAATAAAGGCATTCCTAGATAAGCAAAATCTTAGTAAATGTATTGCTAGTAGATCCATATTACAAGAAATACTAAAGTTTTTCAGGCTGAAAACACAATATTGCTAAGAAGGACAAACCCCCAAAATAATCTGAATCCACATAAAAATCCACAAAGTTACCTTGCCCACAAATTTGATAACTTAGATGAAATGGACCAACTCCTTGAAAGACAGGACTGTCAAAACTCACACAAGAAAAAGTAGATAATCTGAATAGACCTGTCTCTATTTAAAAATTTGAATGAATAATTCATAATTTTCCAAAATAAAGCAGCAGACTCAGATGAGTTCATATTGAATTTTACCACACATTTAAGGAAGACATTATACCAGTTCTCTTCAATACTTTGAGAGGATAGAAGCAAAGGGAATATTTCCTAACTCATTCTGTGGGGCCAGCATTACCCTAATACCAAAACCAAAGGCACTGCAAGAAATGAAAACTATAGATTAATGTCTCTCATAAACATAGATGTAAAAATCCTCAACAAAATGTTAGAAAATAAAAACCAACATTGTATTAAAAGGATTATATACAATGACCAAGTAGGATTTACACCAGCTATGCAAGGCTGGTTCAACACTCAAAAATCAATTAATGTAATCCATTATATCAATAAGCTAAAAAGAAAAACCACACTATTATATAGCAAAAAAACAAACAACCCAATCCAAAAATAGGTGGAAGACCTAAGTAGACATTTCTCCAAAGAAGATATATAGATGGCCAAAAAACACATGAAAGGATGCTCAACATCACTAAGCATTAGAGAAATGAAAATCAAAACCACAATGAGGTATCACTCCAGTCAGAATGGCCATCATCAAAAATCTACAAACAATAAATGCTGGAGAGGGTGTGGAGAAAAGGGAACCCTCTTGAACTGTTGGTGGAAATGTAAATTGATACAGCCACTATGGAGAACAGAATGGAGGGTCCTTAAAAAACTAAAAATAGAACTACCATATGGCCCAGCAACCCCACTACTGGGCATATACCCTGAGAAAACCATGATTCAAAAAGAGTCATGTACCACAATGTTCACTGCAGCACTGTTTACAATAGCCAGGACATGGAAGCAACCTAAGTGTCCATTGACAGATGAATGGATAAAGAAGATGTGGCACATATATACAATGGAATATTACTCAGCCATAGAAAGAAATGAAATTGAGTTATTTGTAATGAGGTGGATGGACCTAGAGTCTGTCATACAGAGTAAGTCAGAAAGAGAAAAACAAATACCGTATGCTAACACATATATATGGAATCTAAAAAGAAATGGTTCTGGGCTTCCCTGGTGGCACAGTGGTTAAGAATCAGCCTGCCAATGCAGGGGACATGTGTTCGAGCCCTGGTCCAGGAAGATCCCACGTGCCATGGAACAACTAAACCCATGCGCCACGACTACCGAGCCTGCACTCTAGAGCCCGTGAGCCACAACTACTGAAGTTCGCACGCCTGAGAAGTCACCACAATGAGAAGCCTGAGCACCGCAACAAAGAGAAGCCCCTGCTCACTGCAACTAGAGAAAGCCCGTGCACAGCAACGAAGACCCAACACAGCCAAAAATAAATAAATTAATTAAATAAATAAATAATAATAGTTTAAAAATGGTTCTGATGAACCTAGGGGCAGGACAGGAATAAAGATGCAGACTTAGAGAATGGACTTGAGGAAACGGGGAGGGGGAAGGGTAAGCTGGGACGAAGTCAGAGAGTAGCATTGACATATATACATGACCAAATGTAAAATAAATAGCTAGTGGGAAGCAACTGCATTGCACAGGGAGATCAGCTCTGTGCTTTGTGACCACCTAGAGGGGTGGGATGGGGAGGGTGGGAGGGAGGCGCAAGAGGAAGGGGATATGGGGATATATGTATACATATAGCTGATTCACTTTGTTATACAGCAGCTACTAACACAACATTATAAATCAATTATACTCCAATAAAGATGTTTAAAAAAATAGATATGGAAAAAGCATTTGACAAATCCCCTTCATGATAAAAACTCTCAGCAAACTAGGAATAGAGACAAACATCCTCAACTTGATATGTAATCCCTACAAAAAGGCTATAGCTATCATTATACTTAGTGGTGAAAAACTCAAATCTTTCCTATAAGACCACGTACAAGTCAAAAATGTACAGTTACATCACTCTTTTCCAACATTGTACTAGAAATTCTAGCTAGTGCAATAAGACAAGAAGGAAATAAAAGGTATACAGATTGGGAAGGAAGAAATGAAAAGATCTTTGTTCACAGATGACATGATCATCTATGTATAAAATCTAATAGAATTTACAAAAAACCTGCTGTAACTAATAAGCAATTATAACAGGTTGCAGGATTCATGGTTAATATTCAAAATAAATTATTTCCTTATATACCAGCAATTAATAGGTGGAATTCAAAATTAAAAACATAATACCATTTATATTACCACCACCTCCAAAATATTTAGGTATAAATTTAACAAAATATTACAAAATCTATCTGAGGAAAACTATAAAATTCTGATGAACAAAATCAAGGAAGAACTAAATAAATGGAGGAATATATCATGCCATAAAGAGGAAGTCTCAATGTTATCAAGATGTCAACTCTTCCCATCTTGGTCTATAGATTCAGTGCAATTCCAGTCAAAATCACAGCAAGTTTATTATGGACATTGACAGAATGATTCTAAAGTTTATATGAAGAGGCAAAAGACCCAGAATAGCCAATGCATATTAAAGGAGAGGAGCAAAGTTGGAAGACTGACACTCCCTGACTTCCAGCCTTATTGTAAAGCTACAGTCATCAAGACAGTTTGGTATTGGTGAAAGAATAGACAAATAAATCAATGCAACAGAACAGAGCCCAGAAATAAACCCATATAAGTATAGTCAACTGATCTTTGACAAAGGAATAAAGGCAGTAGAGTAAGATAGTCTTTCAACAAATAGTGCTGGAAAAACTGGACAGTCACTTAGAAAAAAAAAAAAAGAATCTAAACACAGACCCTACACTCTTCACAAAAACGTAATTCAAAATAAATCACAGAACTAAATGTAAAATGTGAAAGTACAAAGCTCCTATAATATAACATAGAAGAAAGTCTAGGTGACATTGGGTATGACAATGACTTTTTTGGAACAACACCAAAGGCACAATCCATGAAGGAAATAATTGATAATCTGCACTTCATTAAAATTAAAATATTCTATGCTGTGAAAGACAAAGTTAAGAGAATGAGAAGTCAAGCCACAGATAGGGAGAAAATATTTGCAAAAGACACATCTGATAAATGACTGTTATCCAGAATATACAAAGATCTCTTAAAGCTCAATAATGAGAAAACAAATAACCCAATTAAAAATGGGCCAAAGGTATTAACAGACACTTCACCAAAGAAGATACAGAGATGACAAATAAAAATATGAGAAGTTGCTCCACATCATATGTCATCCGGGAAATCCAAATTGAAACAACCATGAGATATGACTACACACAAAGAATTGGAATGACCAAAATCCAGAATACTGACAATATTAAATGGTGATGAGGATACAGTGCAACAGGAAACCTCATTTACTGCTGGTGGGAATGCAAAATGGTATATCACTTTGGAAGCCAGATTGGCAGTTTCTTACAAAATTAAATATATTCTTACCACCTGATCCAGGAATCGTGCTCCTTGTTATTTGTCTACAGGAGCTGAAAACATCTCTCAACACAAAATTATGTGCACAGGTATTTATAACAGCTTAATTCATAATTGCCAAAATTTGGAAGCAACCAAAATGTTTCCAGTAGGTGAACAGATAAATTGCGGTACATCCAGACAATGGAGTACTATTCAAAGCTAAAAATAAATGAGCTATAAAGCCATGAAAAGACAGAGAAACCTTAAATTCATATTGGTCAATGAAAAGAGTCAATCTGAGAAGCCTGCATATTTTATGAATCCAACTATATGACATTCTGAGAAAGACAAAATTATGGAAACAATGAAAAGATCAATGGTAGCTGAGGGTTGGTGGGCAAGAGGGAGAGAAATGAATAGGAAGACCATAAAGAATATTTAGGACAGTAAAAATACTCAGTATGATGTTGTAATAACGAATATATGTCATTATAAGTTTGTCCAAGTCCATGGACTGTACGACACCAAGAGTGAGCCCTAAGGTAAACTATGGACTCTAGATGATTATAATATGTCCATGTAGGTTCATCCTTGGTAAAAAGTGTACCATTCTCATGAATAATGTTTATAATGGTGGAGGCTACACATTTGTGGGGGAAAGATGTATATATGGATAATCTCTGTACCTTCCTCTCAATATTGTTGTAAACATAAAACTCCTCTTAAAACATGGTCTTTAAAAAAAGAGCAGCAGAAAAATTAATTATATAATTATAAAATACATTATAAATGAATATTTCTTCTTTCTTTCCTTAACTTATAGCTATAAAAATCTACAGTTAAGAAACTTTCAGATAGATAACCTAAATTTCCATATTGAGGTACTAGAAAAAGAACAAGTAAAACTTATAACAAGTACAGGAATAAAATCATAAAAACTCACATGGAAGTTAATGAAATCATGAAAACAAAACAGTAGTGAAAATCCACAATGTGAAAGGTTTGTTCTTTGAAAATATCAACAAAATTGACAAACATTTAGCTAGGCTGACCAAGAAAAATAAGAGAGAATGCTGAAATTAATAAAATAAAGAATAAAAGAGGGACATTACTAGAAACTTTACAGAAATTTCAAAAAGAAAGTATAAGAGAATGCTATGAAGAACTGTATGATAACTAATTATATAGTCTACATAAAATGGACAAATTCCTAGAAAGAGACAAACCACCAAAACTAACTAATGAAGAAGCAGAAAATATAAATGGATCTCTATCAGGATTCTTTATAGAAGTGAGAGAATGAAGCCTAAGAAACAATAGTTGGATTTATTGATTTAGAGATCCTTCCTATGACGAACTGGGATTTATTCAAGAAAAGCAAAGTTTATTTAACATATGAAAATCAATTAATATATCATACCAAAAAGGGAAAAAGGATCACCTAAATAGACAGAAAAACATTTGACAAAATTCAACATGTCTTCATAATAAACACACTCAACGAACTATGGTTAGTAGAAAACGTCCTCAAAATGATAAAGGATAATTATAATAAGTATCAAAAAACACAGTTAAAATCATATGTCATAATGAAGAAACAAAATATTTTCCCCCTAAATTCAGGAAAAAGATAAGGATGTCTGCTCTTCAACAGATGTCTTCAAGGATGTCTTCTATTCAAAACTGTATGGGAGGTTATAGCCACAACAATTAGGCAAGGAAAAAAATAGAAGGCATCCAGATTTTAAAGGAAGAAGTAAAATTATCTCTGTTTTCAAGTAACATGATTTTATATATAGAAAAGTCTAAGAAATCCACTAAAATTATTAGAACTAATGAACAAGTGCAGCAAGCTTACAAGATATAAGATCAATATACAAAATCAACTGAATTTTTATACATTTGCCTGTAAAATCCAAAAACAAAATTTAGAAAACAATTCTATTTACAATAAGATCAAGAAGAATAAAATAACTAAGACAGAATTTAACAGAAGAATTGAAATGCATATACTCTGAAAAATACAACTATGTTTTAAAAAACTAAAGAAAATCTATATAAATGGAAAGGCATCCCATGTTTATGGGTAGGAAGACTTAATATTGTAAATATGGCAATGTGTCCACAACTAATCTTCAAATTCAACAAAATATCTATCAGAATCCCAGATGGCTTTTTTACAGAAGTGGATAAGCTGATCCTAATATTCATATAGAAATGCAAGGGAACCAAAATAATCAAAATCATATTTAAAAAGAAGAACAAAGTTGGAGTATTCACTCTTCCCAATTTCAAGAATTACTTCAAACTACAGTAATGAAGACAGTTTGGTACTAGCATAAGGTTACACAAAATAGATCTGCATAATAGAATTGAGAATCCAGAAATTAAAACTCACTTTTACGTTCAATTAATTTTCAACAAGGTGTCAAGACAATTCAGTGGGGTAGGGGTAGAAGAATCTTTTTAATCAGTGGTACTGGGTAACTAAACACCCACACGCAAAACAGTGAAGTTGGAGCCCTACCTTATCCAATACATAAAGATTAACTAAAAGTGAATCAAATTATAAAACCCTTACAGTAAACATAGGGGCAATTATTTGTGACGTTGGATTAGGCAGTGGTTTCTTAGCGATGACACTAAAAGCATAAGCAACAAAAGGAAAAATTAGATAAATTGAACTTCATCACAATTAAAAGGAACTTAAAAGGATATTATCAGGAAAGTAAAAACAACCTACAGAATGGGAGAAAATATTTACAAATCATATTACTGATAAGGGTCTAGTAGCCAGAATAAATGAAGAACTCTCATAATTCAATAATAAAAAGATAACTCAATTGAAAATGTGCAAAAGATCTGAATAGATATTTTTACAAAGAATATATACAAATAGCCAATGAGCAAGTGAAAAAATGGTCAACATCATTCGCCATCAGGGAAATGCAAATCAAAACCCTCATGAAATACCACTTCACCACTCCTTTTATAATCAAAAAGAGACATAGTAAAAAGTGTCATCAGATAGTAAAAAGTGTCATCAAAATTGGAACTCTTATACACTGCTGGCGGAAATGCAAAGTGGTGCTATGCTTTGGAAAACAGTCTGGCAGTTCCTCTAAAGACTAAACATAGATTTATAACATTATATAAGTTTCATGGGTAAAACATAATATTTCTACTTCTGTACAACTACAGCATGCTCACCACCAAAAATTCAGTTTCCATTTGTCACCATACAATTCAACTCTTCTACCCATTTTGCCCTCTCTCCTCCCCTCTGGTAATCACTACTTTGTTCTCTGTATCTCTGTGTTTGTTTTTGTTTGGATTGGTTTGTTCATTTATTTTATTTTTTATTTGTATGGTTGTTATATTCCACATGCGAGTGAAATCATATAGCATTTGTCTTTCTCCATCTGATTTATTTCACTTAGCATAATACCCTTAAGGTCTACCCATGTTGTCACAAATGTCAAGATTTCATCTTTTCTGCGGCCAAGTAGTATTCCATTGTATAGGTATACCACATTTTTATCCATTCATCCACTGATGGACACTTAGGTTGTTTCCATATCTTGGCTATTGTAAATAAAGTAATACTGCAGTGAACATAAGCGTGCACATATCTTTTCAAATTAGTGTTTTCATAGTCTTCAGATGAAACTTATATAATGTTATAAACCCATGTTACCTCAATTCCTTAAAAAAGATTAAATATAGAATTGCTATATGACCCAGTAATTCTACTTCTAGGTATATACCCAGGAGAACTGAAAACTTGTCCACACAAAAACTTGTACATGAATGTTCACATAAGAATTATTCATAATATCCAAAAGGTGAAAGCAATCCAAATAACCAACTGATGAATGGATAAATCAAATGTGGCATATCACTACAGTGTAATATTTTAAATTTAAAGGAATTAGAAGGAATGATATGGCATATAGTACAGCATGGAAGAACCTTGAAAACTTCATGCTAAGTAAAATAAGTCAGTCAAAAAAAGACCATATTTTGTATAATTCTATTTATATGAAAAGTCCGGAATAGGCAACTCTATTGAGAAAAGAAATAGAATAGCAAATAGTTGCCTAGAGCTGGGGAGTTTGGTAAGAAATAGGAAGTGAATGAATCTAGGTTTTCTTTTTTGGGCTGAAGAAAATGTTCCAAAATTGATTGTGGTGATGGTTGCACAATTCTGTGTAAATACTAAGAATCACTGTATTGTATGCTTTAAATGGATGAATTGTGTTATGTGAATTATATCTCAATAAAGCTGTTTTAAAAACTTGGGAGTGTGATTTTTA
Organism: Balaenoptera acutorostrata; assembly: GCF_949987535.1. NCBI lineage: Eukaryota > Metazoa > Chordata > Mammalia > Artiodactyla > Balaenopteridae > Balaenoptera > Balaenoptera acutorostrata. The sequence goes on along the minus strand of NC_080072.1, from coordinate 106,375,623 downwards.
TGAGAATGTAGTTACGAGGACATGAATAAGAGGTCCCCAACTCAGCCTGGAGGCTCAAGGTTTCAGTGAAGACTTCTTGGTGGCAACAAGCCTTGGGTTTTAAGAGAGTCATCTGGCCAGCCAGAGTGTGTGTGTGTGTGTGTGTGTGTGTGTGTGTGTGTGTATGCATAGTGTAAAGAGAGAGGGGGAGCGAGACAGAGAGACAGAGAGAGAGGAGTCATGGTGTGGTGGGATAGTCCATAGAAAAACTACATATAATTCAGAGGTAACATAAAACGTGATGCAGCTTCGAAAAGTAAGCAAAGGTCATAATACAGAGGGCTTTTTAACACCAAGTTAATGTGCTCAAATTTAATTCTATGCCCATTGTAAAACTATCGATGGAATTTTGGTAAAAGACATATAGTTGGAGTCTAAAAAAAAAAAGGAAAAATGGTGCTGATGAACATAGTTGCAGGGCAGGAATAAAGATGTAGACATAGAGAATAGAGTTGAGGACACGGGGTGGGAGGGGGAAGCTGGGGTGAAGTGAGAGTAGCATCGACATATATACACTATCGAATGTAAAATAGTTAGCTAGTGGGAAGAAGCAGCATAGAACAGGGAGATCAGCTTGGTGCTTTGCGATGACCTTGAGGGGTGGGATAGGGAGGATATGAGGGACGCTCAAGAGGGAGGGGATATGGGGACATATGTATGCATGTGACTGATTCACTTTGGTGTACAACGGAAACTAACACAGTATTGTGAAGCAATTATACTCCAATAAAGATCTATTAAAATAATAAGTATCAGTTAAACCAAGGTTAAAAAAAAAACAAAAGGCATATGGTGAGATTTGCTTCTTACTTCTGAGCTGTGGAAGATGCATTCTTTGAGAAAAGATGAAGCAGCGTGGGAAGGATGAGATGGAAGGCAGTGATAACAGTTAAGACATCACTGCAATTACACAGGCAAGAAATAAAGACGGCATGACATAGACCGCATGACATAGACCAATGACGGTGAAGGTGAAGGGCAGCAGAAGAGGGAGTAGAGTGAATACATATTGGGAGTTTAACCAAAGGTTTATGATATGTCTGGTAGGTTTGTGATATTGCTTCCAAAGGCAAGGTGAGAAAAGAGAAGAATCAAGGATCAAACCCAGATTTCTAGTAGAATGAACCAGTAGTGTTTGAACCAACGAGTGAGCTAGAGAACACAGGAGGAAACCTGAGCTTAGGAAAAGCTGCAAAATTTTTGCTCAAAGATCAGGTAAGTGTCTTTTACATTCAGTAGATCCAACCTCTAGCACAGTGAAAATCTCATAGCTGATTGGACAAATTGCAATAATACTAGATTCCCAAATCAAGTATTCAGATTCTCAAATCCCTGCTGAGGCAATCCCCCCAAACCAAAAAGGAAATGGCCAGTGTTTGGGGTAAATGCAATAAGTAGTAGTCATGAATTCTACTGGTTTCTAAGCCTGCCTGGGGTTCTATAAAATGAGGTACTTGCTAAAGTTCGTGGTGACAGACCTGTGGCAGAAAGGATGTTATTGGAGAGGAAAAACAGGAATGCTTTGCAGAATTTTGACTTAGAGCCTCAGCTGTAATGCCAGTTGTTCCACTAACTTCATTTTGCTAATGCAAGCACAGCTTTTGCAGTAATAACATATTTCAGTGTGAATGTCTTTTTAATAATCCTTAATTTGAGTCCTAATTCCCTTGATAGTCACTTCGAGGAGACAACTGTATTCCAAAAGTAACTGAATGAGCACGTTTGAGAAAAGACTAACCATATGCACACACACACACGCAATCAGAAAGATGTTACGTACATTTTAACACATTATTGTATTTCTTAAATGTCATCAAAGGAAGACCCTGAACCCTTTAATAAGCCATCACTCAGAATTTCATAGGCATCAGCAATTAACAGCCCATACCTTAACATCAGTCAGAATCTGAACAGCCCAGAGATAGAAGGCGAGGATGCTGTGATAAAAACAGCAATAATAGAGGAAGACAAAAGAGATGAATATAGACAAAAGCACGACTCATAATGTAACCACAGAAGCCATCATGGGATCCGATATAATTTAGCAACATTTTTTTTTAATCCAGTGGAGAGAGCCAACAAGCTAACTCAGGATCAATGAGTTGACATTGATGGGTTCAGAGTAACAAAGCTGTCAAGAAAACATAAATGCCAACAAAGAAATATGTGTATGCCCTCACCTTTCCCTTCCTGAGCCCTTGGTAGAACAAATTTATTTTTGTATTATAGAAAATTGCTCACAGTAGCACCCCACAGTCCCCATACACTCCCAACTGTCTCCCATTCTTCTCACCTGCAGTAATTCTTAACTCTTGCTCTGAGAGCAGTTTCATGAGACTAGCCCTGAAAATTTGGACAATGAGACTCAGAGAGGCTTAGACACCATGCAAGAAACATCAGCAATGCCATATGTTTATACTACACACTTTTCCTAACCTGTCATCTGGGAAGAACTAATTTATGAAAGGTAAACAATATAAGTATTCATTATTCTTCAATCTCTTACCTTCCAGGCCGCTCAAGTCTCCTTGTTATTAAGGCTTTTTGTTTTGTTCAGCATCTTGGATTCCTTTTTAATTGAGCTTATATTCTTGGACAATTACATTTGTAAATATTTTTTATTGTCTGTTTCCTTGATTGTAAGTTCCATGAGCTTGTATGGACTGTATTTGTTCACTGATTTCCTAGTGTGATGGACACTCAGCAAATATGTGTTTAGGGGTGGTAGGAAGATGCAGATGGAAGAGGGAGGAAGGAAAAAGGAAAAAAAGGAAACAGGAAAGAAGAGAAGGAATGTCAACTCTTGGTTACTCATGATCTGACTATATAGCTAAACGTGTCTCAGGCACTTTGGTTCCATACAATTAATAAGCATTTGGGTCACATGACCCCACCAGAGTTTTACTCATACATAAGAGAAATTACAATTTGCGATCTTGGTCCCATTTGTCCCAGTATATGCCAGCTACTGGCCTGCCGTTTCTATATCTGTTATGGTGCATTGGAGAGGAATGATCAGCTCTATAGTGTATATAGTGTATGGAATTTCAGTCTTAAGGCCCAGAAAGAAAAGCATAGCAGAGTGATCTAAAGGAAGAAAAAATAGTAAGCATAATTTAATTTGACCACAGTTCTCTACACCTTGATTAGACAGTTCTGTCATTTACGCACCAGTCCAAACGCAACCTCATTCACAAGAAGAGGTCTCAAACATCATAAAATACCATCTACGAAGAACAAAATGATCGTTTCTTATCTCCAGTGACACTACAATTGCAACAGCAAACAAACAAAAAACACAAAAACAAACAAAAACCTTACAGTGGCCTCCTAAAGGGAATCTCTCTTTCTTTCGAATTTTCCAAAGAACATACATTCTATAGCACTGGGAAATAGACTTTCTGCAATGAAGAGTAAGTTTTTATTTTTCTGGGTAGGATTTTTTTTTAACACCTTTATTGGAGTATAATTGCTTTACAATGGTGTGTTAGTTTCTGTTTATGACAAAGCAAATGAGCTATACATATACATATATTCCCATATCTCCTCCCTCTTGTGCCTCCCTCCCATCCTCCCTATCCCACCCCTCTAGGTGGTCACAAAGCACCGAGCTGATCTCCTTGTGCTATGCGGCTGCTTCCCATGACCTATCTATTTTACATTTGGTAGTGTATATATGTCCATGCCACTCTCTCACTTCGTCCCAGCTCACCCTTCCCCCTCCCCGTGTCCTCAAGTCCATTCTCTATGTCTGCATCTTTATTCCTGTACTGACCCTAGGTTCTTCAGAAACATTTTTTTGTTTTTTTTATATTCCATATATATATGTGTTAACATGCGTTATTTTTTTTTCTCTTTCTGACTTACTTCACTCTGTATGACATTCTTTAGGTCCATCCACCTCATTACAAATAACTCAATTTCGTTTCCTTTTATGGCTGGGTAATATTCCATTGTATATATGTGCCACATCTTCTTTATCCATTCCTCTGTCGATGGACACTTAGGTTGCTTCCATGTCCTGGCTATTGTAAATAGAGCTGCAATGAACATTGTGGTACATGACTGTTTTTGAATTATGGTTTTCTCAGGGTATATGCCCAGTAGTGGGATTGCTGGGTCATATGGTAGTTCTATTTTTAGTTTTGAAGGAACCTCCATACTGTTCTCCATAGTGGCTGTATCAACTTACATTCCTACCAACAGTGCAGGAGGATTCCCTTTTCTCCACACCCTCTCCAGCATTTATTGTTTGTAGATTTTTTGATGATGGCCATCCTGACTGGTGTGATATCTCATTGTGGTTTTGATTTTCATTTCTCTAATGATTAATGATGTTAAGCATCCTTTCATGTGTTTGTTGACAATCTGTTTATCTTCTTTGAAGAAATGTCTATTTAGGTCTTCTGCCCATTTTTGGATTGGGTTGTTTGTTTTTTTTGATATTGAGCTGCATGAGCTGCTTGTAAATTTTGGAGATTAATCCTTTGTCAGTTGCTTCATTTGCAAATATTTTCTCCCATTCTGAGGGCTGTCTTTTCGTCCTGTTTATGGTTTCCTTTGTTGTGCAAAAGCTTTTAAGTTTCATTAGGTCCCATTTTTATTTTTGATTTTATTCCCATTTCTCTAGGAGGTGGGTCAAAAAGTATCTTGCTATGATTTATGTCATAGAGTGTTCTGCCTATGTTTTCTTTCCTCTAAGAGTTTTATGGTGTCCGGACTGCATTTAGATCTTTAATCCATTTTGAGTTTTTTTGTGTGTATGGTGTTAGGGAGTGTTCTAATTTCATTCTTTTACATGTAGCTGCCCAGTTTTCCCAGCACCATTTATTGAAGAGAGTGTCTTTTCTCCATTGTATATTCTTGCTTCCTTTATCAAATATAAGGTGACCTTACATGCATGGGTTTATCTCTGGGCTTTCTATCCTGTTCCATTGATCTATATTTGTTTTTGTGCCAGTACCATATTGTCTTGATTACTGTAGCTTTATACTATAGTCTGAAGTCTGGGAGCCTGATTCCTCCAGCTCCATTTTTCTTTCTCAAGATTACATTGGTTATTCGGGATCTTTTGTGTTTCCATACAAATTGTGAAGTATTTTGTTCTAGTTCTGTGAAAAATGCCATTGGTAGTTTCATAGGGATTGCATTGAATCTGTAGATTCCTTTGGGTAGTATAGTCATCTTCACAATGTTGATTCTTCCAATCCAAGAACATGGTATATCTCTCCATCTGTTTGTATCATCTTTCATTTTTCCATCAGAGTCTTATAGTTTTCTGCATATAGGTCTTTTGTCTCCCTAGGTAGGTTCAATCCTAGGTATTTTATTCTTTTTGTTGCAGTGGTAAATGGGAGTGTTTCCTGAATTTCTCTTTCAGATTTTTCATCATTAGTGTATAGGAATGCAAGAGATTTCTGTGCATTAATTTTGTATCCTGCTACTTTACCAAATTCATTGATTAGCTCTAGTAGTTTTCTGGTAGCATCTTTAGGATTCTCTATGTATAGTGTCATGTCATCTGCAAACAATGACAGCTTTACTTCTTCTTTTCCGATTTGGATTCCTTTTATTTCTTTTTCTTCTCTGATTGCTGTGGCTACAACTTCCAAAACTATGTTGAATAATAGTGGTGAGAGTGGACAACCTTGTCTTATTTCTGATCTTAGAGGAAATCGTTTCAGTTTTTCCACCACTGAGAAAGATGTTGGCTGTGGGTTTGTCATATATGGCCTTTATTATGTTGAGTTCCCTCTATACCTAGTTTCTGGAGGGTTTTTATCATAAATCGGTGTTGAATTTTGTCAAAAGCTTTTTCTGCATTGATTGAGATGATCATATGGTTTTTCTTCTTCAATTTGTTAATATGGTGTATCACGTTGATTGATTTGCATATATTGAAGAATCCATGCATTCCTGGGATAAACCCCACTTGATCATGGTGTATGATCCTTTCAATGTCCTGTTAGATTCTGTTTGCTAGAATTTTTTGAGGATTTTTGTTGAGCATCTATGTTCATCAGTGATATTGGCCTGTTGTTTGTGTGTGTGTGTGTGTGTGACATCTTTTTCTGGTTTTGGTATCTGGGTGATGGTGGCCCCGTAGAGTGAGTTTGGGAGTGTTCCTCCCTCTGCTATAATTTGGAAGAGTTCCAAATCCCCTCACAGGGATTCCCTTATATGTTATTTGTTGTTTTCCCCTTGCTGCTTTTAATATTTTTTCTTTGTATTTAATTTTTGATAGTTTGATTAATACGTGTCTTGGCGTGCTTCTCCTTGGATTTATCCTGTATGGGACTCTCTGCACTTCCTGGACAAGAATATGTTTTTTTTACCTCCGCTATCTCTAATATAATACATGTGGTTATTCAGTACTTGGAATGTGGCTTATGTGACTAAAAAATTAAATTTTTTACAACATAATAAATAAATAAATAAATATTAAAAATAAAAAATTTAAAAATCAATAAATATTAAAAATTAAACATTTTAATTTAAAAAATTTTTAAATTTAAAAATTAATTAATAATAAATTTTTTAATTAAAAATTTTAAATTAAACTTTTCATTTCCTTTAAGTTTAATTATTTTACATTTAAATTTAAAAAGCTACATAAGGTTAGTGGTTACTCTCTTGCACAACTCAAGATAACATCACAACAACTTGGCTAATGAGGAAGGTGGGCCTCAGCCTCATACCCTTTGACTTTCTAATTCCAAAAACAATCTGAGTAGGCACTTCTGGTAGTATCTGACTATACTTCAATTGATAAGTCAGTAAATACAGATATATGAAACTATGTTAATAAATCTTAGTCCTGTCTTTTTACAACCTGGATTGAAATACTCATCTCTGAAATGACCTCTTTGGTTTACACAATAAAGAATGGGGCATTTTCCCCAAGGAACTTTCTTTAAAGATAATGCACATGCCTTATGAGGAAAGAAACATGTAACTGTATGCCTTGTAGGTCGAGGTGGTACCAAATGTGGAAGACAGTCTTGGGCAGGAAGGATCACTGGAAATATGGGAGGTTCAAATTGAGAGAAGTAGGGTATTTAATTCACATTCTGAATCTTGCAAATCAGGAGATGGGAGTGCAGTGGTTGGTCATTCTCAAAAGGGCTCAGCAGAGAGGGTACCATACTATATACTAGTGAATATCAGTCTGAATGCCACCACCAGTACTGTAGGCTATCAACACTTGTCCTGGATTATGAGACATATAGGAATAACATATTACAGGATAACTGTTCCTAAGAGTGCAAAGAAACTTTAGGAATTATCAGAAGATTTTAGTTATCAGTTTTTCTTCTTTCTCTCTCTCTCTTTCTCCCCCATCCCCTCATCTTCTACTTGATCAATAACTATTGGCGATCTATCACGTCCTGGGCTCTGTATGGAACATTAGGGACACAGCAAGTTACTAGTCTTAGAACTTAACTTTAAAAAAGGCATGTTATGTTGGGGAAACAAATAAGTAAACAGTATTAATTTGCTTTCTAAAATTCATTGAAAAACACAATTGCAAGAATCTTGAGCTTCTGCTAAATGAGAGCTGGAATAAACACATGGTATTGGTATATAGTTTTGAGCCCAGAGAGCACTACCACCAATCCCACTGCCCTCCCCAAACACATACATGCACACATACACACACATGCACATACACAACAGATTTTTCCAACTCCATTGAAAAAAGCTCAGAAAAATGACATGGTGAGCTTGTTTCTTTTTTTCTTTGTTTTATATTTATAGAAAACATCCATATGATGATTTTTGGTGCCTTTGCTTTTCTCTACTTTCAAAGGCAACACTATTCAAAATTCCTAGAACTTTTTATTAATTTATTTTGGTTTTGCTTCAGATTTTGCTTTACTAAGGAAACCGGGTATTGGTCAATGAGCTGAGATGGGAACCAGGTAAAGACTCTGGTGCCACCATCCAGGTTGGCAAGTTCTGTAACCACACATTGAGAGAACTCTAACTTGGGCATTGGTGTTGGATTGTTGACACTAATTTGGAGAAGGGGAATATGATCCTGACACACTTCCGTTCCAGAGAGACCCATTGATTTTATAATAGTTGAGTTTAAATGTGAAACAGATTGACTTTGCTGGCCAGCTCAGAGCACAGGTGTGTTTATTTCTTCATGAAACAATGGCACGCCCATACAAAGCCCCAGGACCCCAGATGGATCCCCTGTTTTTCTCCACTTAGCATCGTCACCTGAATTACAGATGGAGCTCACTTAACTCATTCCTTACTCCTCCTCTTCTCTTGGGATCACCTAATTACCCACAGTTATTGCTGAGTTATTCTTCAAGGACATTTATAAAAATTATATCTCTTGATTTACCAACGGGGCATACATTTAAAAAAATAATCTGATGCCTGATATGAATGAATATCTCCCTTCAGTAATGAAAATGTCATCAGTTCCCTAGAATTTCAATTTAATGGAAGTGCTAGCCTTGGTCCTGACTAGCACATTACCCTTTTATAATATACCCCCTCCAATACACCATCTCAGTGCCCACCAAAAGCATTTCACTTCCCCAAATTTTCCCATATTGAATTAAACAGAGTACAAGGTTTCCTCCCATTTATGACTCAGACAATTCATAACCTAACCCCTGCTATTTACCTAATGTCATAGAGAAGAATATGATAGAGGGTCTTGTTTCAAAGAACACATGGATAAATAAGGCAGACATATAAATAATTTTAATACATGGTCATGCATATAATGGTATAAGTAGGATAACAAAGCTGGGATGCAGACCTGAGGAAGGAAAGCCACTCAGTTTGGAGGATCAAGAAAGCTTCATGGAGGAGACTCCTCCTTTATCAGATTTGATAAGAGCCAATTATACACAAAAGTAGGAGGAGACTGTTTGAAGAATAAAGGATATGAAATTGCATGTTCACCACTATAGGTAGGTATAGGAAAATAAATATCTGAGTGCTTCCTACAAAATATTATAGAAAGATTAGATAAACTTTGAATGTGGTTTCAATTTCTGACCCTCCTTCTTACCCTGTGGTTTTAGGCAAATTATTGACACTCTCCAAGTTTCAGTTCCCTTACTTGTAAATTACAGAAACATTACCTTCAGCATCGGATTGCAGTAAGCATAAATAAAACAATGAACACAAACTCATAGTAAATGCTTACTACCTAATAAGACCCCACTTCTATTCTTGTCATGAGATAAAAGAACACGGAGTACAATTTCTTTTAGGGAGTAACTACTCTTCAGGTCTACACAGGTAAGCTCTAGAAGCCCAGGGTGTCAGACTCCTTTCTGGTAGGATGCCATTTCCTGTGAAGGTTGCTGTTTCCCTTGACCGTTATTCCCAATTTTTTAGGGAAACTACTGGCAAAGTTATGCTAAGGATAAAGTCAAACTCTGCCTGACTTTCTTCAGGCTCTAGAATCTGGAAGTCAGCCCAAAGTCAGGAAAGCCAACAGTGTCTTTCCTGGTCATTAGGTCTATCAGCTCTCTGCATATAGTACACGCTCCATTAAAGAGCTGTGTGAAATCTACAAGAGAAATAAAACAACAGCCTGGATGACAGTGGTAGCAGCTCTGAAAATAACAGAACCACATTCTTGAGGGAGAAAAAACCTTAAAAGTTAAGTCAATTTCTCACTTAGGTATCTACTCATTATTCACACCAAAATATACTTAGCAAAGGAAATGCAAGGCAGCCCTTCACTGCAGTGAATAGATTCTAACTTCATACAGGTTGCCAATTTTCTGACAGCTGTGGAGTTGCTCTTGGAACGTGTTCTTCTCGGGAATCAGACTGATGTCTCTTGGCCATGGCTGGTTAGCCCTGATGGTTAGGGGGCTAGGATAACAAGGTTATCATGGGTTTGATGCCAGTGAGGTCCAGTCAACCATGGCTTGTCCCTTCCCATTCACTCCACAGGCATTTTCTGAACACTTATTAGGTGCCAGATCATGTACAAGGCAATAAACAGAAGGAAAAGGGCCTTGTTCTGACTCTGAAGGGACTCACAATTTAAAGGAAAGACAGCAATGATGGTAAAGTGACAGAATAAGTCATCAGTGAACAAATAATGAAAGTTCTCTGATGATAGCATGGAGGAGCAGTGCCAGAGCTTTGGCAGTTGTTGGGAAATGGTAGCATCCTTGGGGAGGCTGAATTAACTGTACAGTGAAGAAACAATGGCCTCACTAGCTTTCCAAGTCATTCACACTCACTCAGAGATGTTTGTTGCTAAGTATGGTACAGCCCACCTGTGAAAAATGTATGAACAATATCCTGGAAGAGCTGTGGCTAATTCCACAATCTTCTGTGGTTAAACCATGTAACAAACCAGGAATCCCACCTAAAATCAGTACCAGGTGAGCAGGCCTCAGCATCTGGAGTGAAAAGCCCCAAATAGGCTTTAGCCCAGGCCAGAAGCTCCAAAGACCCATCAGGGTTAATGAGGTTAGCGAGGGTCAGTGCAGGTCCCCAAGCTGACCCCCAAGAGCACCACAGACGTAGAAATCTATGTCCTGCCACCTGTAGCCATGGAGGAAAACAGCCAATGTCTACAAGGTGAGAAAATGTGCATGGGTCAATGCGAATTGACTACTCCTGAAAAAAATACAATCTCAAAGTGTGTATCATGCAAATATTTGATACACAGTGCAGTGCAGTATTATAGTATTAATCTTACTGCAGTGCTCTGGCCAAATTACCCTGCTGAATTTCTAATATTTGCAATAGGGTTGTCCTTCACATTTTACAAAGAAGAGCACTGAGTCATGAGCATAGGATGACTTCCACAAGACTCTGTCATAGATCAAAAGTAAGGGCAGAAACATCGCCAGTGAATATAGTGGCCCAAGAGTAAGGAGACAATAGCCCTGTCCTTGTCAGTTGGCTGATAGGAGGATGGGAGGATCCTGGGATCTGGATCCAGACAGTCTTTGGATCTAATTCTAGCTCTGCCACTTACCGACTGTGTAACCTAGTGCAAGCTAACTGAAGATCCCCTTGCCTCAGTTCTTTATTTATAAAATAGAAATCATAATTCTACCCCCACTGGATGGTTGGGAGGGTTAAATAAGAGAGTGGATGGATGCAAAATATGTCAGATAACAAACAGCAGAAATCAAAATGCGCCAGTGGCCTTCCCTTGTTTTGCCTGCATCTGAAAAATGTGTACTGCCTCCCCAGCTATGTAAAGCTTTGAGGTCCTGAGTGATAGACCTAGAAATTCAAAGCGAATATTTGAGGTATCACTTTATTCTGATATTCAGAAGATTTCTTTAGAAGATCCTCACCAGGTGACCGGGCTAGCATTAGGGATTTGCATTAATTTGCTCCTGCTAACGCCTGGTCTTCCAAAACGTAGGAGGGTTGAGCAAACTGACACATTATATGTTATAGAAACAGCTCATATTCAGGCTGAAGAGCCTGCCTAGAGACAGAACCTTGTTTACAACCCCTGCATGTTAACTGTTGCCATTTAGCAAGCCTGGGTGCTGTAATTATGACCTGAAGCAAATAATATAGTCAGCACTTCATAAGAAATGCAAACTCCTCACCCTTCCTTTGGTTCTCAGAGCAATACCGTTAATTATGATAAATTCTTCTGATATTTGTGTGACTGCGGTAGGTAATTTCTTAGGTATTCCTCTGCAATTTGATCAATCATTGCCCACTTAGCAAAAATTAAGGCCAAGACTCCATGGTTGAATTTCACCACTCATTATGCCTCATACAGGGAAGCTAATTCCTTTCTTAAATATATATTGAACGGTTTTTAAAAGATATTTTTTAGCAGTGGATATTTTCAGGGCTTCATTGATGTCGTTCCCAATGCGCAGAACTCTTACGGGGATTTTTAGCAGCCATCCTACCTTTCAAACCCATGAGAAAGATAAATTTCTTGGAAGAGCCCTAGGACTTCCAGATTCAGTGTCTTTGAATTCTTTTATACAATGTTCAATTATCATCTCCACCACATTGTCGAATTATCTATTGCCTTCCTCTTATTCACAACTCATTTAATGAACTGGACAAGGTTGATTCTCATTCATTGAAAATCTGCAAAAGTATTGGGGTGTTGATTGCTTCTCTTCATGGCTTAAATTCTCAGAATAGATGCATCACAAGAAGGAGGGATGGAGCAGAAGTATCTTCACATAGAAAAGTCACATGACATTAGGACATCAGGAAGAACTTCCTAGGGAAATTTGTCTGGTTCTTTCTTTTCTTCCCACCCTTCCGCAGATTCAAACACTTCAATTTGCCCCTGGAAAAAATGGCTGACAGCTCTCCAGAGTAACATGGCCATGTAAAGGAGCCTCCTTGCTTATCAAATCTGCACTTAAAGTTGGAGAAATCTTAAGGTTTCCAGGATACAATAATTTCTCAGTAAGCATTTGTAGAGCGGTGTTCCAGCACTGAACAAGGCACTGCTGACACTAAGCAAGTGTGGAGTACGGCCCACAGAGGAGCATGTGGACTGTTGAGCAATGAGACTTGTGCTCTTGAAATGAAACATAAAGACGACAATCCCCACAGCTCTGGGATTGAAAATAGCTTCTCCACGTGATCAGCGAAGGAAGAAGTCATGGGTCTGGAGAAATCAGTGAGGATTCATAAAGAAGGTGAAATTAGAGCTGCAGCCTGAAGAATTCTTGCTGGAGCAGGGCAGCTGGGTGAGGTGGATATTATGGAATATCGTAGGAGCATGAAAATCAGTAGGTAGGTGAGAAGAGTGGCTCACGAAATGCTGCTTCTGGAACCAGTGACAAGGTCGCCTGCTATGGGATAGAGGTCTCACTGGAGAGTATAATTTTGTACGGGATTGCTGAAGCCAAACTTACACTGCTCATGCTCTTCCAAACCTAGGATGCAGCACAAGACAAATATTGCAATTTGAAAGAGAAGGGGTGGGAACTTCCTATTATTAAATAAGGAAGGTGTCCTGATAACAACTGGATAGAAACATCTCACAACTAAAAAGCACAAAGGACACTGGCTACTTAGCAAGAGAAAACAAAAGGATTACTAGGCTTTTAAGACTTTGAAACCCAAACTTTTCATTTTGTAGATGAGGCTGGACCTTGGGCCCTTCAGTGACTTATTTAGGACATACAGTCTGCTAATGGCTGAGAACTGTTTTCTAATTCTCAGACCAGGGCTCTTTATGTTTTCTCTCCTCAATGCCCTCAACTCACTCCAACTTGCTCTTCTCTCCCGTAAGAAGGAAAGTCTCCCTAAAGGTCATTTACTGAGGCTGCTCCCTCACTCAAAGGCCTCCTCCATCTCAGGTTAAGATTGTGTCATATTCTGAGGTCCAGCTCCAATGTCACCTCCTCAAATAGGACTTGCTGATTCTGGGAACCAGCCATGGTGTTGTCCCTCTGCTGACCTCACAAAGCCAACCACCTGTAGCTCTGATTGTTCTGGTTCAAGTCATGTCTTGTTCCTAATCACTCATATACTTGTCTCATCTTTGGGATTACAGATCTTCCCAGGATGAGAACTTTGTGCTGTTCATCTTCGTACCACCTCTCCATTCAGCACAGTGTCTTCACACAATAGGGTCCCTAAATACTGAATGAATTTGTTGAACTATTCTAACGAATGAATTTATGTCCATCAGTAGCTATTAAACACAAGGTACCTGAGCCACAAGTAACATGGCAAAGTGTAAAATATAGCTAAGGATGACGCCTCTGAAATGCATTTCAGAGCATTTCCTAGGAGAGGTAGCCCGAAATATAATAATAATAATTATTGTCACTGTTATTGCCTATAATGTGCTAGACACTCTGTGACTTGGAGCATTACAAATTTATGGGCATCCTGCCTATAAAGGAGCTCCCATTTGAGACAAGATATCTTGCCCTCAAGACTCACTCTGTGCTGGCAGGTCTGATGGATTTGCCAAGCTAAGCTGGATTTGGTGGGAAGTGAAACAATTTGTCAAACGCTAAGGGGCTGTGAGCATGAATGTGAATGCAAGTGGAAGTTTAATATTGTCTGGAATGTGAATCCAAAACTTCTAGCCAATGCCAGACAAACCAGAAAGGAAATAGCATAAGGATACTGAAGTGGGCAACACAAATTCCTGTGCCATTGGCTCTGGTTAAAGGTTGACAGGAGAGAAGATTGACATCCTTGATTTACAGGCAGGGAGATTGCCAGGTTCCCATAGAAATGGGCCCCAGCCTCAAATTAAAGCAGCTATTTATAGGGATGAAAGGGGAATTGAATCCCTAGCCCTTGGCCTCTGTTATGAAGTTTCAGGTCCTCGGGGGAAATGTATGCTGAACCAGCAAGTACAGTGAATGGGAGCATAGCGCGTAAGGGCAAACTGGGATGCCTACTGATAAAACATCCGTGGTCCCGGGGTCTCTGTCCTCAAGGAGATTGTCACCGGCAACAGAGGCTGAGCTCATGAATGAAGAATAAAATCTGAAATAATGTAAAAATGCACTTGGAGTCGAGGGAAACTGGAATTGATCTATGTGATCTAGACAAGGATTTGAGGATGGTGATGTGCTGAGTGGGAAGGACGCAGGAACCCTGGAACTTTCACAGCCTGTCCACTGTCTGCCTACCGCAGGCACCTAGTAAGTGTGAGCTCTTTCCGGACTGGCCCCTCACACTGTGTTTCCCAGCATCATGATGTTAATTCATCAGAATCTCTGCCTAATCCTCCCTAGGTTAGTATTGTGGTTAGAATGTGAGGATGGCTTATTAACATGCCTCTGTCAAACACAGTCAGCACAAAGCAATAATAATAGATAATATTTATGAGCTCTTTCCTCTTTGCTGAGCACTGTTCTCAACTTTTCACGTATATTCATTTGTGTAATCCTCATAAAGCTGCCAAGAGGTAGAGAATACAATTATCTCCCATTTTACTGATGAGAAAACTGAGACACAGAGAGGTTAAATAACATGGTTGAGGCTACACAGGTGGTCAGTGGGGCAGCAAGGATCCTAATCCAGGTGGTCTACTCCAGATCTTTCTCTCTGAAGCTGTACAACATACACTTGCCAGAGCCGGGACTGCCAGGGGACGCCACGGTCCCCGAGGAAGATGCGTTCATGGCGCCCTCTCATGGACGTCTACAGGGACCGGGCAACTGATTCACTGAAGTCCAACCCAATATAATCCGCACTTCAATCTTCGTGCCAAGGTCAGACCTCTTTTTCTCTCCCGACAGTGTGACAGGTGGTCTTCTCACCATGTGGGAAGACAGGGTAGTCCACTGCTTCTGTCCTTTTGCTCGGTTTCCTACTTGACTATACAGGGGGTTGGGCAGGGAGGAGGGAAAAGAGAGGAACTGCAAACTCGTAAGCACAGAAAAGTTCTTATCTCATTGAATACTTAAGGTGGCAGACGTTTAAGCTGATTTTGAGCCTGTGGCTGTTTTCCTGGGTCCTGAGAGCCTCTCCTGCTGGGGTCCTACACTCAGTTCCCAACACGCTATGTGCATTCTGTACCTCCAGCTGCTGCTACCTCCTTAGCCCAGGTGTACAGTATTGTCCACTCCACACCCAGTATTCCTGCTTGAATCTAAATGCCTTCAGCGTCCCCTAGGGCAGGGTTTTCAATAATCCCAGACTGACTCTCCAGCTGTGAGGCCTACAGTCTGGTTCATGATCCCAGAGCAGCCACTGCCTCTCTCCTTTACCCGCAGCAGCTCACCAGCCCTCCGCTCTGGCCCTCTAGGTTTTCTAAGCGTGAAGCAGGCATTCGTCTGCCATATCCTGTAACTGCGCAAAACGTACTGGAGCTGCTGGGCCTGGGCTGGCGGGAGATTTCCCAGCACTCGCGTGGTCATCTCAAAGTGTCTCCCCACCAAAACCTCCCAAAGATTTGACTCCTTTCAAATGGCTCCGTGGGTGAGAAGAATTCAAGGGTCACGCCACCTTCAGAGAAATCTAACTTGGTACCTGCCCCAGAGTGCACTCACTTTGACATTTCTGTTGCATCTTGGTGCTTCAGTCAAAAGTTCCAATGCGGCATCATTAATTGAGCATTTATTATGTGTCAGGCACAATTATAAGTGTTCTGGATGTACTACCTAAATTAAGCTTCAAAATAATTCTATCGTGTGTTACCAATATCCATATTTTAAAGATAAGGAGACTGAGACCTACATTCTAAATACAGTTTAGTACAAAGTATAAGCTCTTAGCCATTTCAAGCAAAGGACCTGGACTTCTACATTGGCTATCTGCACCATTTTACTCTGAAATTTTACTTTCATTCCTCCCAACTCCATTAAAACAACTTTTTTGAAAGCACCAAGCAGTCCCTCACCGCCAGATCGCTTCATCCAATATAGTTGAGCACTTCTGTCTTCTGGAAACACTTTCTTCTCTAGGATTCCAGGACCACACACTCTTCTGGTTTGCTTCCCATCCTACTGGCTGCTTTTTCTCATTTGCCCCATTGCTACTTCTTCAACTGGCCTCTACTTGTTTTGTTGTTGTTGTTGTTGTTGTTTTAAAGAGAACTGGGTATCTCTCTTTTTTTATTATTATTTATTTATTTATTTGGTTTAACCAGGTCTCTTAGTTGTGGCATGCAGAGTCTTAGTTGCAGCATGCATGTGGGATCTAGTTCCCTGAGCAGGGATCGAACCCGGGCCCCCTGCATTGGGAGCTCAGAGTCTTAACCACTGCACCACCAGGGAAGTCCCTGTCCTCTATTTGTTGAAATGGCCTAAACCTCAGTCCTGGACACTCTTCCCTTCTTTATTTACATTCTCTCCTCAGTGCTCAGGGTGCTGCCTTTAAATGCCATGCCAATGCCGAGGACTCCCATATCTAAACCTCCACCCTGACCTCTCTAAGAACTAGATTTGTACATTTTCACTTGGAGATCTTAATACGTATATTAAATACAGTTTGTCCAATATGGAGTTTTTGAAAACCTATCCCTATCCAAATATCTTTTTCCTGCCTCCCACCCAGTTTTTCTCATTAAAAAAAAAAAAAAAAAAAAGCATCACTGTGCCTCAATCCAAATACTATTGTTACATCCTCCACAAAAACACTGCGACTTCCATCTCCACCTTTCCTCCATCGTCAAATCCAATTGGTTTTATTTTCAAAGTATATCTCAATCCTCTCCAACTTCATGGTCATCACTCTAATCCAATCCACCATCTTTTTTTCTACAGATGACTGTGATAGACTTCAAATAATCTCCCTAATCTACTGTTGTGTTATTACAACTCTTCACATGGCAGCAAAGGTGATCTTAGAATTACAGACCAAATTGCATTATTCTTGGAATTAAAACTTCTCAACACTTTTGCATTGCACTTAGATTTAAAAAGCCAAACTTGGTTCCATAGCCTACTTCTTTTCCCTTTCCAGCCCAATGTCTTCTTTTTGCTAACTATGCTTCCATTCCACTGTCTATCTTTTATTTCTGAGCATATCAAACCCTTTCCCACCACTGGAAACTTACGTTTGCTGCACCTACTCCTTGAAACACTCTTCCTCAAGCTTTACGCAGTGCTGGTACATTCTTCCTCAAAGGCCAACTAGGATAGCACCTTCTCAAAAAGGCCATTGCTGACCATCTTGTTTGAAATGGTTTCTCCACTTGTTTTCTATCTCATCACTCTATTTTTGGCTTTCCTAATATGACCACCATCTATAAATAAATAAAATATTGTTTATCCATGTGTTTGTCTAACTGTTGGTCGCCTCTGCTGGTAAGTAAGCTTTAGGGGAATATGAACCTTATCTATCTTTTTCATTGCTATAGTCACATCATCTCTCATACAGTAAGTAGTCAATAAATATTTTTGATTGACTGGATGAATGAGTGAATGAAGAGATGCATGTCCGAATGAAGAGATGCATATCCGAAGGGATAAAGTAATGAATCATGATATGTCAATCGATTGAACACACTATCAAGTGGGCAACATATCAAGTCCTTGAATAAAATTGGACAAAAATGGATAGCCTACAAAATATGAAATGGAAAAGTTGATCCTGTTTTCAACTGACCCCCAACTTTTCTACATATAGGTTGGCATCTGAAACCACAATATTCTCTTTTCAGGGTTCAGGGGGAAGGCACGGAGAGTGGCACTCCAGACATTTGAAGAACCTGAAGCAGCCTCGGAGGATGGCAGTTGGAGGGAAATGCCCTTTCCATGAGAAAAAAAGTCTCCAGTAAGCCTTTAGGATCCTGCATGATTGCAGCCCTGAAGGCTCCACTTGGAAGACTTTAATCTGAGAAAAATGGTTTAATACATAACATGCTGTGAGGATATTTGTTTTGGAGCAGATTGAGCTCAAGTCAGATACTCTTCATGTAGAAATCCAACTGATTAATAAACAGCCAAAAAATTTTGCTCTTTCTCTACAATACACTTAGGAAAATGGATGAATTTTATTATTCTACTTATTATATTTTATCAGCAAAAGTTAAAAAAAAAAAAAAAAAGCAGTGATTTCTCCAATCTCTCCTAAGCTGTAAAAGGAGAAAGGCAGTATGATTATATATTGCTGGAAAGAGATGAAATTGTAGAGAATTATAAATCATATTCTTTTGTTCGGTTGGCATTTTTTATTTATTTGTGTTTATGCAAAGAGCAGGAAATTTACCATAATTTACGTTCTATAACCTGCAGTATATGTGACAGGAGAAAAAAAATCTATTAGCAAAAATGTGTTTTTCCTTTCTGGGCCGAAAGCAAAATAGCACCAGGTTGAAATATTCATCTATTTCTCCTGCCAGGGTTTATTCTTTTTAGTGACAGTCCTCTACCCTTAAAAAACAAACAAAAACTCCTAGGGATTTTCGCAAAAGGTATCGGTCAAAATGCAAAGCTTTGTCTTCTGGTCTGCTCCTTACAGATCATTAATAACTCCAGTGATGCACTTCTTTCTGAGGAGGAAAAAGATTACTTCTCTCAGGTTTGGTTTTGTTTGTAAAATAAAACGTGACTGACCAAATATATTTTGCACAGACTCTAAGAGGGGAAAAATATGGCTAAGAAGTACATCTACAGCATTATATGCACCCATGGTAGGAACACTGTGTAGGGGAGAACTCTTCAAGTGGGTTTGCGTATGCTCTGCCTTCTGAAACCACATTTAAAGGCAGAATGCAAGTCTGTAAAGGAACAATGCTTAAGTGTACGAGCAGGTTTTGTGATCATTTTCTCTGTGTCCATTCAGAGCAAGTCAAGAGGATATATATTTAAATGTTAGTATAAAATCTTTAATCTAGGCAATCGGAAAGTCATTTATATGCTGAGGGTCATAAGATGTGACACTGTGTTCCTAGGGGAATCTCGATATCATGATCCTTTCCATATAATTTTAGTTTTGTGTTACATAACCAATCCTATACTCAAGGGCAAACACAAAACAAGTAAACCCACAAGTCTCTTTGTGTGCGATCTATACATTTACATACAAAGATGCACTGAAATATTTATGCATACAAGTGGTAAAGATACTGATAATAAATAAGGGATAGAAATATTTGATATTTTATGACTATTTTTTAGAGCAGTTTCAGTTTCACAGGAAAATTAGAGAAAAAGTACAAAGATTTCCCATATGCCTCCTTCCTGCACACATGCATCCCCCTCATTACCAACTTCCCCCACAACTGATGAACCAACATTGACACATCATTACCACTCAAGTCCATGGTTTACATTACAGCTCACTCTTGTTTTTGTACCTGTGGGTCAGACAAATATATAGTGATATATATCCACCATTATAGTATCATAAAGAGTATTTTCATTGCCCTAAAAATCATCTTCACTCTGCCTACCCACCAACCACCAACCTCTGGCAACCATTGACCTTTTACTGTCTCCATACTTTGCTTTTTCCAGAATGTCATATAGTTGGCATCATACAATATGTAGCTTTTTCAGGTTGGCTTCCTTCACTTAGTAATATGCATTTCAGTTTCTCCATGTCTTTTCATGGCTTAAGAGTTTATTTCCTTTCAATACTGAATAATATTCCACTGTCTGGATGTACCACAGTTTGTTTATCTATTCACCTACTGAGGACATCTTTGATGCTTCCAAACTTGGCAGTTATGAATAAAATAAAGCTGCTATAAACATCTATGTGCAAGTTTTCATGTGGACACAAGTTTCCAACCCCTTTGGGTAAATACCGAGAAGCACAGTTGTTGGATCATACTGTAAACTGCCAAACTGTCTTCCAAAGTAGCTGTACCATTCGACATTCAAACCAGCAATCGATGAGAGTTCCTGTTGCTACACATCTTCACCAGCATTTGGTGTTGTCAGTGTTCCTCACTGTAATTTTCATTCTATTTCCCTGATGACATATGATGTGGAGCATCTTTTCATATGCTTATTTTTGTGTTTGCCATCTGTATATCTTCTATGGTGACATGCCTATTAAGGTCTTGGCCCACTTTTTAAATTGGGTTCTTTGTTTTCTTATTGTTAAGTTTTAAATGTTCTTTGTATATTTTGGATAACAGTCCTTTATCAGATGTGTCTTGCTAATATTTTCTCCCAGTCTGTGGCTTATCTTCTCATTCTCTTCATATTGTCTTTCACTCAGCAGAAGATTTTAATTTTAATGAAGTCCAGATTGTCAATTATTTCTTTCATGGATTGATTATGGCTTTAGTATTGTACCTAAAAAGACATCAACCTACCCAAAATTATCTATTTTTTTTTTTCTTTCCTGTGTTACCTTCTAGGAGCTTTATAGTTTTGTTTTACATATAGGTCTCTGATCCATGTTGAGTTTATTTTTGTGAAGAGTGTAGGTCTGTGTCTAGATTCATTTTTTTTGACATGTGAATGTCCAGTTGTGCCAGTATCATTTGTCAAAGAGACTATCTTTGCTCCATTTATTGCTTTTGTTCCTTTGTCAAAGATCAGTTGATTATACTTACATGGGTTTATGCTTCTGTGGGTTTATTTCTGGGCTCTCTGTTCTGTTCCATTGATCTATGTGTCTGTTCTTTTGGCAATACCACACTGTCTGATTACTGTAGCTTTATTGTAAATCTTGAAGTCAGGTAACATCAGTCCTCCAATTTCCTTTTTCTCCTTCAATATTGTGTTGGCTATTCTGGGTCTTTTGCCTCTCCATAGAAACTTTAGAATTAGCTTGTCAACAACCATAAAATAACTTGCTGGAATTTTGACTGGGATTGCATTTTATACGTAGGTCAAGTTGGGAAGAACTGATCTTAACAATAATGTCTTCCTATCCATGACATGGATTATTTAGGTCTTCTTTGATTTTGTTCATCAGAGTTTCATAGTTTTCCTCATCTAGATTTTGTACATATTTTGTGAGATTAGCACCTATTTCATTTTTCAGGTGATGATGTAGATGGTATTTTTTTTTAAATTTTACATCCCACTTGTTCATTGTTGGTGTACAGGGATGTGACTGTCTTTTGTACATTAACCTTGAATCCTGCAACCTTGTTATAATTGCTTACTAGTTCCAGTTTACTTTTTCTTTTGTCAATCCTTTTGGATTTTCTACATAGACAATCATGTCGTCTGTGAACAGTGACAGTTTTATGTCTTCTTTCCCAATCTGTACGCTTTTTATTTTTTTCTTGCTTTTTTGCACTACCTAGAACTTCCAGCTCAATGTTGTAAAGAAGGGTCAAAAGGGGACATCCTTACCTTGTACCTGACCTTAGTGGCAAAGCTTCAAGTTTCTGACCATTAAGTATGAGATATTAACAATGAGAGAACAGTTCAGTAAATCAGAGTGACAACCCATGGTTCCTTACTTTGGGCAACCCCATCTTACCACATTGGTGGGCTATCCTTAAGAACCAGATTACTGAAAGGCAAGGGTGGCTTTACAGCTTATTGCTTAAAGTCCATATGTATACGTTTGAGATCATGGAAGTAGGACGATGCAATATGCAGGCTTCAAAAGAGCCTGATGTCGTGATGAAAACTGGTAGAGAGAGTTTAAATGGCCATATCTTTTAAAGAGAGACAAGGCCCATTGGTATAGCACACACTAAGATACTTGCCCCTCCCCCAAAGTCATTGAGGGATAGAGAACATGGCTGTTGGTCTTCATATCCACCACAGGCAAGACCAGTATCCTGGGAGACATGAATGCCCATCTGGGCCACTCCCTCAACATCATGGCCTTTCAGTCTCTTGGATTCATCCTCTCCAATGACATTTTCCATTCCGTTCATGCTACCCATTCCTATAGTTACATTCCAGAACTTGTCATCATCCATAATTGCTCTACCTCAAAATCTCCCATCCTTCTCTTACTATTCATGTTCTTCAAATTGAGAATTTCAGTCTGTTAACCATATACTTTCACCTAATCCATCATCTCTCTGTTTTCTTCTCTTTTTATCAATGTTAGGTTACTCCTTTGTTATCCATTTCAGATTGCATGGTCCACGTTTTTAATAATATTCTTACCAATGCCCTTAAACACTATTTTTCTCTTTTTAAATCATTTATTCTCTGAAGGGCTTAGTCTTTTGAAAACCAAAACCAGGAAGACTCCTTTGTTCCTACTCTTCCATAAGCTCTCTTGAGGTAATGCTTGAATTGGGAAAAAGAGAGAAAAGAAGAGCACTTCCTGGAAGGAAAAACAAAGTTGGCTAATATTTCAAAAAGAATATCTGGCCATATGAATATTTTAAAGGTTAATTTTGCTAATTAATGTGAAGGAGAAGTTCAGTTCACTCTCAGATAATGTAAAACTGATCTCCCTCATCAGTTTTTGATAAGTCTCTCCTCATCAAGGGCCCAAGGAATAGGGTGAAAGCTTCTGATTAGTAAGACAATGATGCCCATCTCTCCTCTTGATATTTACACTTCAAGATGTCACATCTGACTCCCATCACCAAGGAAATATAGACGGCTTAACCTTCACTCCTCTTATACATACTTCTCAGCATCCTGCCATCTGTGACTTATTTTTTGTCTTTAGGGCTTCCCTAGACAATTGTTTACTTTCCTCTAATTTTGTCTAAGAGTGACAGATTGTGTATGCATATGAGGATGGGGTAAAGTGAGGGAGTGAAAAATTTTCCCAAACCCAGCCTCCCCTTAGGATGAATCCTGGTTCTGCATTTCCACCCCAGCACCCCCTAGCAGTTGCAGCTGCAGAAATGACCATGTATGCAGGTGATGGTGTTGAACAAACCTGACATTCATCCTCTGCTGGGTTTTGACAAAGCACATTAATTTCTCAGCGTAAGTAGTCTTTCTCTGGAAGTTAATGAGAGATGATGATTGTCTTCAAAAATAGAAACAGATACAAGGGCAATGTCCTAAGTTACCAGTAAGAACTAGCAGCAAATCCTTAGTTCTGACTCCAAATCCTTTTTCAATTCTTCCACCAGGTGATCCGATCTGTCCACACTCGCTGACCATTAACTGCAGATCGTTGCCTTGTCCTGTAGCAGAGTCAGTGCCCATTAGAACCCCTTTCCCTCATCTGGGTGCCTGAGAAAAGTCTACAACCTTCTCCCTTCCAAGCTCCTCTCTTGCTCATTTATCTCCCTGCACCAAATTTGCGGGTCTCCAGGAGCTGCTGGGAGCAAAGAAACCACCTGCCCCATCGTCATGCATCGTCTATCAGTTGTCAACATGGGTTCGTGGGGGTTGGCCCTTCTATTTGTATCAAAAAATCATAGCAATTCATTTAGGCGCTGCTGTTCCTTGCAGGCAAATGTGCGGTAACGCAGTCGGCCCAATAACATGGCAGCTGCAAAGCAGATTACTCACTTGTGCTTTGCCGCCTGGTTAAAACATCCACAGCCACTTACGGAATTAAGGGCTGGAGCTGCTGCAAGGAGTTGGCACACTGTTTACAATCGTTTCCCAGCACAGACAACTCGGTCTTAGTTCTCTGTGTGGGTTGGGTGTCGGAAAGCATCTCCCACCAAGTTGGTACTTTCTATGCAGCTCTAGAGGGAGGAAAAGAGCCCAGCTGGTCCTCATTCTGTTCTCCACTGGGACTCTCCACTGAGAAAACATGATGGCCTCTCCCAGGAAAATAGATTGATAACGTCCTCAAATAAACTATGGCTTTTGATTTGTTATAACGGATCCTGAAATCTCTACAAAACAAGAACTTTGTGTGATTGCCCTTCTGCAGCATTCAACATTGGGGCATACGCTGTCAGGCTCTTTGCTTTTAATTTTATCCTGAGAAAGACCTTCTTCTTTTATACATATATTTCATAGATATCTACATGTAAACATTTTTAAGATTTTAGGATAAACGGAATACAAACATACAGAAGCTACTTCCATTTTTACTACACATATTAAATGTGAGGACAAAAGGATCTTGGCACAAAGGCTGAGTGTATTTCCAAACCTTCCCTAGAGCTGGCTTCTCTGGCCCTCAGGAGTGTGTGAGGCATGATGGGAAGTAGCTTCAAGTACAAAAATAACTAATAGCAACTGAAGGAGTTGGGCCAAAGATGACAAAGACCTTGTCCTGGGCTGTAAGCTGAAAGCTGATCACTTTTCTCACATTTCTATGAGATAGTGCTTATTAGAGAGACAGAGAAAATATATTTAAGAACCTTCCAGTAAATATACGTAGGAACCTTCTTAAATATGTCGTCACAACCACGTTTGCCGATACGCCCTAAAATGACGAATTTGCTTCTGTTGCCTCAAGACATCGCATATAGCCCTTGAATTAGTTCACTAGGGCTGCCATAACAAAATACCACAGTCTGGGTGGCTTACACAACAGACATTTATTTTCTTGCAATTCCCGGGGCTAGAAGTCCATGACCAAGGTGTCAGAAGGTTTGGTTTCTTCTAAGACCTCTCTCCTTGGCTTGCAGATGGCCACCTTCTCACTGTGTCCTCACATGGTCTTTCCCCTGTGTGTGTTTGTATCCTAATTTCCTCTTCTTAGAAGGACACCAGTCAGATTGGATTAGGACCCACCCTAAAGGCCTTATTTTAACTTAATCATCCCTTTAAAGGCCTTATCTCCAAATACACATTCTGAGGTCCTGAGGATTAGGTACAGATGAATTTTGAGGGGACTAGTGTCAGCCTATAACAGCCCTTCACAGATGTAGGCTTCATACTACACAGAAGAGCGGAGAAGATATTTTCCTGGGGACAGTTTAGCTCATTGCTTTCAGGACTGGCTGCCCTTTAGAACCAACTGGGGAACTTTAAAAGTTATCAATGCCCAGAGCTCCACCCCCAGATGAACTAAAGCATCTTCTCATCTCAGGGGTGGGGCCTGGAATTGAGCATTTTTTTAAGATGTCCACTAGGTGATGATGGTGTACATACAGCACTGAGATACACCGGATTCACTCAAAAGAGACAGAGGAAGGAGCTGAGGGGCACCACCTCAATTCCTTCTCCTAGTCTCACCTATGGTATGAGTTGCTTCTCTTCTCAAGAAGATGAGTGAGTAAGGAAAGACATTGACCAGCCCTTAAGTATCCCCCTTGCAGATGTCGGAGTACCTCAAGACAGGTAGCCTGCCTCGGCAGAGACACATCCATCATGCGTGGTCGGGGGTGAGGTCTCTCCCTCCTCAACTTTCCCTGACATCTTCAAGCGAGTCAGTAGCTGGTTTCCAGTAACCGAGTCTCATTTTGCAGGGTTCAGCACAACCCTGTCAAACCTTCACTCAGACCATCTCAGAGGGGCAGCAAATTGTTCCATCCTATCTTTGCACCAGACATTTATGGACCATGGAAAGCTTAAGATTTAGTTCTCCATCCCCTGCACCCCTCTGGCTACTGGAACTCAATTCTGGACAGTCAGGCAACACAGCAGGAATCCACTAAAGCAAATCATTTTGCTTCTCCACTGGAGGCTGATTTCAGTAACCACCAAGAATTCATTACCGCTCTGGTTTGTTTACACTCGCTAGGAACAGATAGTGCTGTGAATTATTTGGAGACACCCTTTTCCCTATAAATTAGTTTCAATCTATGCTTCAAATGGATAGGCCAGCTTCAAGAGTTTCTTTTTTTTTTTTTCGCATTCCTTTTTTAGGCAATTGGGTATTCAGGCATGCCCTCTTATAGAGTGTAACTAATCAGGGAAATCAATGCTGAATTGGTAAAGAAATAAATAGCTTAGACCTCAGCTATATGGATCTGGAGCTGAAGGACTCCTGGGTCTCAACCCAGCACCACCATTAACCATCTATATGAAATTTAGAAAAGTCATCTCATCTCTAATAGGATGGAAGTATTAGACTGGCCATGATTTGTACGATGTGGAATCTCTATATGAATAATGACAAATGAAGAGAGAAGAAAGATGCTGGATATTTTTCATCTGATTGAATTAACTAAAGTGTTACTGATTGTCTGCTATGTGCCAGGCACTGTGCTGGCCTACAAACACAAGACACAAAAATAGATAGACCAAGAAGGTCACTTTTAAGCAGAGATCTTGGTTAGCACGGTACAGAATGAGAGTACTGACAGGTGGTGGCAGTGGTAAGGATGTCTTAATCTGATTCTTTAAAAGAACAAAATATTAGGGTTCTGGCTGCATTTATGTATATTTCTTTGGCGAATGTAAGGAACACCCTTTCTCCAGAGAAAACACAACTATAGCAAAGGTGAAAAAGTAAGACGGAAGCCCAAGCTGAATGAACACCATCAATATTTAATCACAGCCAACTAAGGGTTGTTGAAGCAATAGATATTAAGTGTAATTAAAACAAAGTATCCTGATTCCCAGCAGTGAGGTGGGAGGCAGAGGAAGGGCCTGTTCTCTGGGTGTCTCTTTCCCACAACCTGCTGGAATATTCTCTACATGGATTGTGCTGTTAGGAATACATCAAATCAAGAGCCTAGGAGCCGAAGCATGCCTCGGGTAATTTCACCTCATGTAACACATCGGTCTCTAAACCATATAATACATACAGAAGCATTGTCTTTCTACAAAATGGACAGCACAAAAGAGTCATCTAGCTGGCATACTAATAAAGGGAAATAAAGGTGCCTGGGAAAACTCTTTGAAACCTCAGTGGCTAATTTGGGAATTCTAGACTTTGTGTACTGGAGAGACACAGTGAAGATGTTATTAAACAACTCTAATGCGTGAGATGCCTTACACGGAGCGCGCACTCTGGTTTTTGTAATTGCTACTTATCTCAGACCTTTTATTCATGATCTCAGAGCTCATTGCCAAAAGCTAATGCTCTCACTCCAGCCTGATCAGGGTTACGTGAGGCTTTCTTTTTCTTATAGAAGGATTACCTTCCTGGTCCCTTCTCCCAAACACTCTCGTTTAATAACTGGGTCTTTTCTGGGCACTATTATTAACCTGGGGTTTATGATCCCTTCTTCTGAGCATCAGTTTAGTAATATCACCTACCATGAGCCAGGGACAATGGCATCTACATTATTTATTATGTCCCTTTTGTGGATGCCAACCCTATCACAGCCCTAACTATGGTTGTGTGTGTGTGTGTGTGTGTGTGTGTGTGTGTGTGTGATAGATAATGGTGATGATAGATAGATAGATAGATATAGATAGATAGATAGATAGATAGATACATGCATGCATACATACATACATACATACATACATAGAATAAGGTCTCAGATTTAGGGCTACCAGTTCTCTATTCTCTGTTTTTAAAGGTTATTGACCATGGCCATGTTCTTGGCTCACCTCTCCAGGTACAAACAGTTTCTGCATCCATACATCACCATCACACACTTGGCAGAACCAGATACAGAACCAATATAGAGATACTTACAGGTAAAGGTAAGCGACATCGTGACATGCCACCCCTCAGCCTGAGGCACAGTCACATGATAGATGGTCCTTTCGTTAGACACAGATCCTCTCAAACACAGGCAATGGCCCTTGTGGGCAATCTGAGGACCCCACAGTCTATTGCTCTAGTAACATCAAGTGAATCAGAGGCAGAATTTTATTTCCCCATAACTTTTCTCTTTACCAGAATTGCGGTCTGATGTGATATTCGAAATATGCAGCCAAAAACATGTTTTGCAATCTGCTGGACTAAAGTTATTTAAGGATTGTTTTTTCCCAAGAAAGAGAAAAAGTCTAAGGAAAGGGATGTATGCCCCTTAGCACAGTACATTTCAGTTTGTTGAGATCATCTCCATCATAACAAACATTGAGACACTAGGCAAGGCACAGAAGTTTTTTGTGCCTCTATTTCCCCATCTGTAAAATAAAGCAGAAATTATCATTTAAGCGTAAGAGAATCTGTGTTTCATACACATTACAATACAGTGGCCAAAAAAATTGCACACTGAGTTGGGGATATATGTTCATTTATTTTAAAGAAATTCTTTGAGTAAGAAAAATAACAATGAACATTTCAGTAATATGGGTTTCTAAATTTCCCATCTTCCATTTATTATGGGAGGGAATCAAATTCTGCTGAGTCCCCAGTGCATGCTAGTTTCCACACAGATGCTGTGGGGCTCTAGCAGGTATAAGATTCTCTTGGGAAAGAGAGTCTTCAATTGTCCATAAATTCCAGAGTCATCCAGAGTGTTCTTGTTGACAGTGATGTCTACAGACCTTTTGCCTCCTCTTCCTGGGACCTGAGGTGGCTCAGGCCATCACAGGATGGGTCCAGGGCCTCCTCCATGGGTAAAGGGACTGTCTGGAATGCAGAGGTGTATGTGGTCTCAGGCTGGGGCAGACTTGTTGGGTGGAGAGAAAAGTGCTCCAGGGCTGTCAGATAAAATTATTAGGCAGGAATCTGCAATTTAAAGTTGAGTTCAGAGTGGGACTTTCCAGAGGACAATCAGACATTTGCCTGACAGAAAATCCAATCATCTCATGTTATAGACTTTAGGGATGATGTCATCCAACCCATACTGGTATAGCTGGGTCCAGGGATGTTAACTTACTTGCCAAACCGCATTGTTAATAAATTAAAAGGGAGGAACTGATAACAAATTCTGTTGCTCAAAATCCAGTATCTTTCCTCACTGTAATGTGCTTCCCACAGGGGACTGAAATCTCTGCCGGGTCTGTCTTCGGGAAGAGTTGCTCTGTCTGCTTCATGTAGTCTGTTCAAGCACAAATGAGCCATCTCAGGAGAAACATCATGTTGCCCGTTTCCCTGCTAACCTATCCTCTGGACTCACAGTTGTTATGACATCTTTATTCATGTGCTGATTAGCTCGACAAATATTTCTGGGATATGTGTTTTATATCAATTTGTGATATTGTGATTTATGTGACACACATATTTGGTCATTCAGATAACCAAAGTATCTTTTTTTCATATATATTTATTCCTCATCCACGATTGCTGGCTCACAGCTCCCGAAACCTTTGGAATTTTCTGAGTGGTAAGAGCAATGGGAACATCTTCTGTTATAATATTTGGTCACTTGTCCTCAGTTTCTGAAGAGCTTCAGAGCCATAAAGGTGAAATGGGTGTCTTGTTATACAATCCATAAACTACTGGGTTTATGTTAATCAGGTGGCTTTTGAAAAACATCTAAGGATGCTCTAAGGGTGGGGGCTGGTTGCCAGAGGAACCCACCATGAACAGAGGAGTGGAATTTCCAGCCTCACACCCTGATTTTCAGGGAGGGAAGAGAGGCTAGAGATTGTCTCAATCACCAATGGTCAATAATTAATAAGTCATGCCTATGTAATGAAGCCTTCATCAAAAACCAAAAGGAAGGGGTTCAGAGAGGTTCCAGGTTGGGGAAGCAGAACACATCCACGTGCTGCCGTGCTGGCCCCAAACTCCACGGGGACAGATGCTCCCTCCTTCAGGACCTCACACTCTGTGTCCCTTCATCTGGCTGCTGACTTACATCCTTTAATATCGCTTGTAATATATTGGTATTCTAGTGAGTAGATGGGTTTCCTGAGTTCTGTAAGCCACTCTAGCAAATTAATGGAACCCAAGGAAGGGGTTGTGGGTTGTGGGAACCTCCATGCTTTAACTGGTCAGTCAGAAGCACAGATGACAACCTAGGCTTGCGAATGGTGTCTGAAGTGTGTGTGTGTGTGTGTGTGTGCGTGCGTGCGTGTGTGTGCGCGTGTGCGTGTGTGGTGGGGCGGGGGGGGGGCACGGGACTGAGCCCTCAGCCTGTATTCTGATGCCACCTCTGGGTAGGTGGCATAGATCCAGGGTACCTAGCTGGTATCAGAGAATACCAAGCCTCCAACCCTCTTGCCCCTCGCCTGTGTGCCTGGAGCCAGTCCCACCATGCTCTCCTTCTCTCCGGTCGTGCTCACTGTTCCCAGCACCCACGGCATCCCTTTGCCCTGAGTCTGCAGCGAGTCCCTTGTGTGCTTCCTTCCCCTCAGGTAGCCTCTCTCACCCTGGGCCACTCCTGGCGGTGAGGGGGTTACCCCTCCCCAGTGTTTTTTATTCCTGTGGGGCTCACCCCAAAGTATTAAAAGTAGCTTTGTAATTCAAAAACAAAACAAAACAAAAGGATGTTCAGGGGAAAACGCCCACACGCCCACATTGTAACTGGTGACCCTGAACCTCTTAACAGTTACTGCTCTAGACTGGAGGATACAAAGTTGAAAAAGACTTAATCCCCCCGGTCCTGAGATTTCAGTGTAATGAGGGAATTTGAACAGCTGGGGAACTTAGGTGAGATTTACCCGGGGAGATGATACCCAAGCTGAATGTGAAGGGAGGAAATAGAAGAGAAGCAGGTGGAGAGGAAGGGGATCTCACTGGTACCAGAGACAACAGAAAGCTCAAATCACAGGAACGTGAGCAACAGTGTAATGTTCAGGAGAACGAGTATTTGGAGATGGGCTGGAACGTGGGTGTGGTGGAAGCTGAGGCGTGTGAAGTATGTAAGTGACAAAACGTGAGGGAACTTTAGACCATATTGTTAATCGCTTCAATTGTAATTGGAAAGCAACGGAAGCCACTGAAATGAGGAAGCCACTGAAATGATGTAACAAAGTATCTTTTTATAAAAGTTTCACTTCAGCAGTTGTGTGAGAATGGATGGGTTGGGGGAAATCAGTTAGGAGGTTGATTCAGTGATTCAAAAAGGGTGTGGTGGGTGCTATGCTGTGTTGCCCGGATCCCTCTTCAGGGACGAAGAACTTATGCCCCCAGCAGCTGAGAGAGCTGCCAGGAGACAGGCCTCAGCTGTCAGCTTCTTCGAGGAAGGCCTTGGCTGAGAAAACTGCTGTGGCCAAGGCCACACATCCCTCCAGGGGCAACTCACATCTAATGACTGTTCAGGGTGGGTGCAAAGGCCCAGCTTCCCCACCCTGACTTGGGACAAGGCTGAAGGACCATCCCAGCTCCACAGCACCCTCGGGGTCCCTGAAGCCTTCACTAGGACCGCACTGTGGCCCAGCTTCCCCACCCTGACTTGGTACAAGGCTGAAGGACCATCCCAGCTCTACAGCGCCCTCGGGGTCCCTGAAGCCTTCACTAGGACCGCACTGTGGCCCAGCTTCCCTTTCTGCCCAGTCCTGCTTGGTTCTCCTCAGCCCCAAGGCGTTGATCCCAAAAAAACCCCCTGACAAATGACCTGTGCACTAATTGCTAATCTCCAGTCTCAGGGTCTGTCTCTAGGAAACCAGCCTGTGACAATAAGCTTGAAGACCTGTACCAGGGTACTGGTATTAAGAATTGGGGAAAGTCACATGTCATAGACATTTGAATATTTAAGTTGACTGTTGAACCACAGAAGAAAGACCCAAGATGTTTTATTCACACACACACACACACACACACACACACACACACACACACACACCTGGCCCTCCATATCCACAAGTTCAGCATCTGCAGATTCAACCAACTGTAGATCAAAATTATTTGGAAAAAAAAAAATTGTCAGAAAGTTCCCAAAAAACAAAACTTGAATTTGCCATGTGCAGACAACTATTTACATAGCATTTACATTGTATTTACAACTATTTACATAGCATTTATATTGTATTAGGTGTTATAAGTAATCTAGAGATGATTCAAAGTATAGGAGATAATGTGCTTAGGTTATCTGCAGATTTTGCAGATTTGTTCTGGAACCAATCCCCCACAGACACTGAGGAACAAGTGTATACATATATATATATATATATACTACATATATATGTAGGGGTTTTTTTCCCCCTTTGGAGCAATCCTATCAGATACTAGATGGGATTTAAAGCTATTTCAATAAATGAAGCCACCAGGAGAGAAGAAAGAAGTCTCAGGACTGAGCCCTGAAGATTCCCAACATTCACGCAGATATCCCAGGGGCAGAGGCACTGGCAGGGGAGACTGAGAAGGAGCAACCAGAGAGGAAGGAGGGAAAGAAAGAGAGAAAGGAGGGAAAGAAAGACACCATGAGGTCACAGGAGCTAAGAGAAAAGAGTGAAGCTGCTGTGAGTTAAGTTAGAGGCTGCTGAAGAGTCTAATGAGATGAGGGGTATAATTTTCCATTGAATTTTTCAATATGGAGGCTATTGGTCACCTTAGCAAGGGCAGTTTGGGTGATGTAATGAAAGGGGGGCCAAATTAAAGTGGGCAGAAGAGTGACTGTGGAAGATGTTTGTGAATAAAGATATTCACATGGGTGAAAGATGCTGACATGAAACAAGCAACAGGCTACACTTCTACACAAATCCATAGAAATTATAGAAAATGTTTATTTTAAAATATTTATTTTAAAAATCTATAATAATACTAGAAAATGAGAAGGGGTGTCATTAATGGGCCAGACAGTTTGAAGAATCTCTCAATAATGGAATGCAGATTGGATTAGACCAAAGGAGGATACCAAGCCCGAAACTCATTCAGAGGAGGGTTAATAGGCAGGTGGGAACAGGTGGAGAGTTGTTGCTCTACAATGGTGGATATAAAAAGCAAGAGGCAAGGAGGCCAGTGGGTGTTTGGCTGGAGAACAACAGAAAGAATAACCTGGGAGTTTGGCCTCTCCCTCCATCCTCCTCCTGCCCCCTTACTCAGGTACCAGGTACCATCGAAGGCGGGACTGGAGAGGAGGAGCAGTGCCCCGTACCTGCACACAAAGGAGATCAGTAACGTCGTCTCACCACAGAGTGGCTACCTGAGAATCTACCCAGTAGCGATACCGTCCCATCATCACAGAAAACCAACACTTTAAGATAGGAAAAAAAGTCAATCCACAGTGAGACATCAACATCTCAGGAAAAGCAGCATCGAAAAGAGAGACATTTCCACAGACATCAATAAATGGAGATATCTTTCATACATCAGCCTGATACAACAGGATTCATGGCATGAGGCATTTAAGCACAAGTAAAGGTATCTAAATGAAAAGGCAATGCCACCACGTTAAGGAAATGAACAGAGAGGACACAGCTGTGGAGCCAGCTAGTGACACGGCACAGCTAGGTGAGGAGTAATCCCTCAATGCAGGAAAAGTTAGGAGCCATGGGGGACAGACTGAAAACTTCTAGCATATATTTAACAGCAAATTGAGAAGGAGAAAGTAGAGAAATTTCAGAAGACTAAAGGCTAAAGAAAATCCTAAGAGCTTACAGAGATTTTGAGAAGATAACCTACAAAGGAATGAGAAGAAGATGGAAATAAGATTTATCACTGGCATCACTTGTTTCAAGAAGACAGTGGAGATTATCTCTAAAGTAATGAGGAAAAATAATTTTTCAATGACGATTAAGAAGTACTATTCCCAGGGGAGGATAGAAGATGGCGGAAGAGTAAGACGCGGAGATCACCTTCCTTCCCACAGATACAGTAGAAATACATCTACACGTGGAACTGCTCCTACAGAACACCCACTGAACACTGGCAGAAGACGTCAGACCTCCCAAAAGGCAAGAAACTCCCCCCGTACTTAGGTAGGGCAAAAGAAAAAAGAAATAACAGAGACAAAAGAATAGGGACGGCACCTGCACCAGTGGGAGCGAGCCGTGAAGGAGGAAAGGTTTCCACGCACTAGGAGCCCCTTCGCGGGTGGAGACTGCGGGTGGTGGAGGGGGGAAGCTTCGGAGCCGCGGAGGAGAGCGCAGCCACAGGGGTGCGGAGGGCAAAGCGGAGAGATTCCCGCACGGAGGCTCGGCGCCGAGCAGCACTCACCAGCCCGAGAGGCTTGTCTGCTCCCCCGCCGGGGCGGGCGGGGCTGGGAGCTGAGGCTTGGGCTTCGGGCGGATCGAAGGGAGAGGACGGGGGTTGGCGGCGTCAACACAGCCTGAAGGGGTTAGCGCACCACACCTAGCTGGGAGGGAGTCCGGGAAAAGGTCTGCAGCTGCCGAAGAGGCAAGAGACTTTTTCTTACCTCTTTGTTTCCTGGTGCGCGAGGAGAGGGGATTCAGAGCGCCGCCTAAACGAGCTCCAGAGATGGGCGCGAGCCGCGGCCATCAGCGCGGACCCCAGAGACGGGCGTGAGACGCTAAGGCTGCTGCTGCCGCCACCAAGAAGCCTGTGTGCGAGCCCAGGTCACTCTCCACACCGCCCCTCCCGGTAGCCTGTGCAGCCCGCCACTGCCAGGGTCCCGGGATCCGGGGACAACTTCCCCGGGAGAACGCATGGCGCGCCTCGGGCTGGTGCAACGTCACGACGCCTCTGACGCTGCAGGCTCGCCCCGCCTCCTCCGCACCGCTCCCTCCCCCCGGCCTGAGTGAGCCAGAGCCCCGGAAGCAGCTGCTCCTTTAACCCTGTCCTGTCTGGGCGGGGAACAGACGCCCTCAGGCGACCTACACGCAGAGGCGGGTCCAAATCCAAAGCTGATCCCCAGGAGCTGTGCGAACAAAGAGAAGGGGAAATCTCTCCCAGCAGCCTCAGAAGCAGCGGATTAAAGCTCCACAAACAACTTGATGTGATGCATCTGTTGAATACCTGAATAGACAACGAATCATCCCAAATTCAGGAGGTGGACTTTGGGAGCAGGATATATTAATTTTCCCCCTTTTCCTTTTTTTTGTGAGTGTATATTTATATGCTTCTGGGTGAGATTTTGTCTGTATAGCTTTGCTTTATAATAGCTTTATTTTACTTCACTATATTATAGCCTCTTTCTTTCTTTCTTTCTTTCTATTTTTTCTCCCTTTTACTCTGAGCCATGTGGACGAAAGGCTCTTGGTGCTCCAGCCAGGCATCAGGGCCGTGCCTCTGAGGTGGGAGAGCCAACTTCAGGACACCAGTGCACAAGAGACCTCCCAGCTCCACGTAATACCAAATGGCAAAAATCTCTCAGAGATCTCCATCTCAACATCAAGACCCAGCATCACTCAATGACCAGCAAGCTACAGTGCTGAACATCCTATGCCAAACAACTAGCAAGACAGGAACACAGCCCCATCCATTAGCAGAGAGGCTACCTAAAATCATAATAAGGCCACAGACACCCCAAAATACACCATCAGACATGAACGTGCCCACCAGAAAGACAAGATCCAGCCTCATCCACCAGAACTCAGCCACTAGTTCCCTCCACCAGGAAGCCTACACAACCCACTGAACCAACCTTAGCCACTGGGGACAGATACCAAAAACAACAGGAACTACGAACCTGCAGCCTGTGAAAAGGAGACCCCAAACACAGAAAGATAAGCAAAATGAGACGACAGAAAAACACACAGCAGATGAAGGAGCAGGGTCAAAACACACCAGACTTAACAAATGAAGAGGAAATAGGTAGTCTACCTGAAAAAGAATTCATAATAATGATAGTAAGGATGATCCAAAATCTTGGAAATAGAATAGACAAAATGCAAGAAACATTTAACAAGGACGTAGAAGAACTAAAGAGGAACCAAGCAACGATGAAAAACACAATAAATGAAATTAAAAATACTCTAGATGGGATCAATAGCAGAATAACTGAGGCAGAAGAACGGATAAGTGACCTGGAAGATAAAACGGTGGAAATAACTACTGCAGAGCAGGATGAAGAAAAAAGAATGAAAAGAACTGAGGACAGTCTCAGAGACCTCTGGGACAACATTAAACGCACCAACATTCGAATTATAGGGGTCCCAGAAGAAGAAGAGAAAAAGAAAGGGACTGAGAAAATATTTGAAGAGATTATAGTTGAAAACTTCCCTAATATGAGAAAGGAAATACTTAATCAAGTCCTGGAAGCACAGAGAGTCCCATACAGGATAAACCCAGGGAGAAACACGCCAAGACACATGTCAAAAATAAAATATAAGGAAAACATATTAAAAGCAGCAAGGGAAAAACAACAAATAACACACAAGGGAATCCCCATAAGGTTAACATCTGATCTTTCAGCAGAAACTCTGCAAGCCAGAAGGGAGTGGCAGGATATACTTAAAGTGATGAAGGAGAAAAACCTACAACCAAGATTACTCTACCCAGAAAGGATCTCATTCAGATGTGATGGAGAAATTAAAACCTTTACAGACAAGCAAAAGCTGAGAGAATTCAGCACCACCAAACCAGGTTTACAACAAATGCTAAAGGAACTTCTCTAGGCAAGAAACACAAGAGAAGGAAGACACCTACAATAACAAACCCAAAACATTTAAGAAAATGGGAATAGGAACATACATATCGATAATTACCTTGAATGCAAATGGATTAAATGCTCCCACCAAAAGACACAGGCTGGCTGAATGGATACAAAAACAAGACCCATATATATGCTGTCTACAAGAGACCCACTTCAGACCTAGAGACACATACAGACTGAAAGTGAGGGGATGGAAAAAGATATTCCATGCAAATGGAAATCAAAAGAAAGCTGGAGTAGCAATTCTCATATCAGACAAAATAGACTTTAAAATAAAGACTATTACAAGAGACAAAGAAGGACACTATATAATGATCAAGGGATGGATCCAAGAGGAAGGTATAACAATTGTAAATATTTATGAACCCAACATAGGAGCACCTCAATACATAAGGCAAATACTAACAGCCATAAAAGGGGAAATCGACAGCAACACAATCATAGTAGGGGACTTTAACACCCCACTTTCACCAATGGACAGATCATCCAAAATGAAAATAAATAAGGAAACACAAGCTTTAAATGATACATTAAACAAGATGGACTTAATTGATATTTATAGGACATTCCACCCAAAAACAACAGAATACATATTTTTCTCAAGTGCTCATGGAACATTCTCCAGGATAGATCATATCTTGGGTCACAAATCAAGCCTTGGTAAATTTAAGAAAATTGAAATCGTATCAAGTATCTTTTCCGACCACAACGCTATGAGACTAGATATCAATTACAGGAAAAGATCTGTAAAAAATACAAACACATGGAGGCTACACAATACACTACTTAATAACAAAGTGATCACTGAAGAAATCAAAGGGGAAATCAAAAAATACCTAGAAACAAATGACAATGGAGATACGACGACCCAAAACCTATGGGACGCAGCAAAAGCAGTGCTAAGAGGGAAGTTTATAGCAATACAAGCCTACCTCAAGAAACAGGAAACATCTTGAATAAACAACCTAACCTTGCACCTAAAGCAATTAGAGAAAGAAGAACAAAAAAACCCCAAAGCCAGCAGAAGGAAACAAATCATAAAGATTAGGTCAGAAATAAATGAAAAAGAAGTGAAGGAAACAATAGCAAAAATCAATGAAACTAAAAGCTGGTTCTTTGAGAAGATAAACAAAATTGATAAACCATTAGCCAGACTCATCAAGAGAAAAAGGGAGAAGACTCAAATCAATAGAATTAGAAATGAAAAAGGAGAAGTAACCACTGACACTGCAGAAATACAAAAGATCATGAGAGATTACTACAAGCAACTCTATGCCAATAAAACGGACAACCTGGAAGAAATGGACAGATTCTTAGAAATGCACAACCTGCCGAGACTGAACCAGGAAGAAATAGAAAATATGAACAGACCATTCACGAGCACTGAAATTGAAACTGTGATTAAAAACCTTCCAACAAACAAAAGCCCAGGACCAGATGGCTTCACAGGCGAATTCTATCAAACATTTAGAGAAGAGCTAACACCTATCCTTCTCAAACTCTTCCAAAATATTGCAGAGGGAGGAACACTCCCAAACTCATTCTACGAGGCCACCATCACCCTGATACCAAAACCAGACAAAGATGTCACAAAGAAAGAAAACTACAGGCCAATATCACTGATGAACATAGATGCAAAAATCCTCAACAAAATGCTAGCAAACAGAATCCAACAGCACATGAAAAGGATCATACACCATGATCAAGTGGGGTTTATCCCAGGAATGCAAGGATTCTTCAACATACGCAAGTCAATCAATGTGATACACCACATTAACAAATTGAAGGAGAAAAACCATATGATCATCTCAATAGATGCAGAGAAAGCTTTCGACAAAATTCAACACCCATTTATGATAAAAGCCCTGCAGAAAGTAGGCATAGAGGGAACTTTCCTCAACATAATAAAGGCCATATATGACAAACCCACAGCCAATATTGTCCTCAATGGTGAAAAACTGAAACCATTTCCACTAAGATCAGGAACAAGACAAGGTTGCCCACTCTCACCACTATTATTCAACATAGTTTTGGAAGTGTTAGCCACAGCAATCAGAGAAGAAAAAGAAATAAAACGAATCCAAATTGGAAAAGAAGAAGTAAAGCTGTCACTATTTGCAGATGACATGATACTATACATAGAGAATCCTAAAGATGCTACCAGAAAACTACTAGAGCTAATCAATGAATTTGGTAAAGTAGCAGGATACAAAATTAATGCACAGAAATCTCTTGCATTTCTATACACTAATGACGAAAAATCTGAAAGTGAAATTAAGAAAACACTCCCGTTTACCATTGCAACAAAAAGAATAAAATATCTAGGAATAAACCTACCTAAGGAGACAAAAGACCTGTATGCAGAAAATTATAGGACACTGATGAAAGAAATTAAAGATGATACAAATAGATGGAGAGATATACCATGTTCCTGGATTGGAAGAATCAACATTGTGAAAATGACTCTTCTACCCAAAGCAATCTACAGATTCAATGCAATCCCTATCAAACTACCACTGGCATTTTTCACAGAACTAGAACAAAAAATTTCACAATTTGTATGGAAACACAAAAGACCCCGAGTAGCCAAAGCAATCTTGAGAACGAAAAATGGAGCTGGGGGAATCAGGCTCCCTGACTTCAGACTATATTACAAAGCTTCAGTAATCAAGACAGTTTGGTACTGGCACAGAAACAGAAATATAGATCAATGGAACAGGATAGAAAGCCCAGAGATAAACCCACACACATATGGTCACCTTATCTTTGATAAAGGAGGCAAGCATATACAGTGGAGAAAAGACAGCCTCTTCAATAAGTGGTGCTGGGAAAACTGGACAGGAACATGTAAAAGTATGAAATTAGAACACTCCCTGACACCATGCACAAAAATAAACTCAAAATGGCTTAAAGACCTAAGTGTAAGGGCAGACATTATCAAACTCTTAGAGGAAAACATAGGCAGAACACTCTATGACATACATCACAGCAAGATTCTTTTTGACCCAGCTCCCAGAGAAATGGAAATAAGAACACAAATAAACAAATGGGACCTAATGAAACTTAAAAGCTTTTGCACAGCAAAGGAAACCATAAACAAGACCAAAAGACCAACATCAGAATGGGAGAAAATATTTGCAAATGAAGCAACTGACAAAGGATTAATCTCAAAGATTTACAAGCAGCTCATGCAGCTCAATAACAAAAAAACGAACAACCCAATCCAAAAATGGGCAGAAGACCTAAATAGACATTTCTCCAAAGAAGATATACAGATGGCCTACAGACACATGAAAGAATGCTCAACATCATTAATCATTAGAGAAATGCAAATCAAAACTACAATGAGATATCATCTCACACCGGTCAGAATGGCCATCATCAAAAAATCTAGAAACAATAAATGCTGGAGAGGGTGTGGAGAAAAGGGAACACTCTTGCACTGTTGGTGGGAATGTAAATTGATACAGCCACTATGGAGAACAGTATGGAGGTTCCTTAAAAAACTACAAATAGAACTACCATACGACCCAGCAATCCCACTACTGGGCATATACCCTGAGAAAACCATAGGTCAAAAAGAGTCATGTACCAAAATGTCCATTGCAGCTCTATTTACAATAGCCAGGACATGGAAGCAACCTAAATGTCCATGAACAGATGAATGGATAAAGAAGATGTGGCACATATATACAATGGAATATTCCTCAGCCATAAAAAGAAATGCAATGGAGGTATTTGTAATGAGGTGGATGGAGTTAGAATCTGTCATACAGAGTGAAGTAAGTCAGAAAGAGAAAAACAAATACAGTATGCTAACACATATATACGGAATCTAAGGGAAAAAAAAAAAAAAAAAAAAAAGGCCATGAAGAACCTAGTGGCAAGATGGGAATAAAGACACAGACCTACTAGAGAATGGACTTGAGGATATGGGGAGGGGGTGGGGTGAGATGTGACAGGGTAAGAGAGTGTCATGGACATATATACACTACCAAATGTAAAATAGATAGCTAGTGGGAAGCAGCTGCATAGCACAGGGAGATCAGCTCGGTGCTTTGTGACCACCTAGAGGGGTGGGATGGGGAGGGTGGGAGGGAGGGAGATGCAAGAGGGAAGAGAAATGGGAACATATGTATATGTATAACTGATTCACTTTGTTATAAAGCAGAAGCTAACACACCATTGTAAGGCAATTATACTTCAATAAAGACGTTTAAAAAAAAAAAAAAAAAAAAAGAAGTACTGTTCCCAACCATATTATCATTCAAGTCTAAGAACTAAACAAAGATATCTTCAGGAATGAAGATCCTCAAAAATGTTACTGCTGATGTGACGTGTACTACTAATTCAGGTGAATTGAAAATCAGAGAGGATGGGGTAAGATGATATATGGGCCACCTACGGCTACTTCTATTCCCTCCTGAAATCTCACTAAAATAACTCTAAAGCAAACCCTCCGAAGATATGAAAGAAGAAAACAGTAATGAAATTCCAAATGGTGCAAATCAGACGGACAATGAGTGAAATATCTTTGAGGCTTGAGAAAATTGAATCCCAAATGAGAAGGAGGGAAATCCAGGAGCAAACCCAATTTGTACCAGAATCTTCAAAAGACTCAATAACTGGGGGAGCCAGGCACGCTAGAAGCCAGTTTGAAGGAAAGGAGCTAAATGAATGAGGACTGGTTGAAAATTGATTTAAGAAGCAGTCAGATCTTCTCCCAACCCGGATTAGCTTGCTGACCGTCTTTCCCTCGCCCGAGTCCAAGACTGGAGATTTGCCTTTTGAGAGAATACAACAGCAGCTGTCTGTCCTGGTGGGCACCTGGCACAGTTAGGGTAGGACTCAGTGTACTAAAAACAGAGGACTCCAGTGCGTGTGTAAGTCCTGGATACTGACAACCTTATACTATTTTTCAGTTCAGCTCCAAGAAGTCTGGCAAGCAACTCTTCACCACTAAGCAGGAGACTAGTGGTCTTCTCTGGGGAATGTGATCCTGCCAAGAAGAAAGACCTATGGAAACTGACAGGAGAGGTTTTCCCACGTACTGGTCCAGCCAGATCCCTCCAAGCCTGTGCGTCACACACTCAGAGCTTCCAATGAGCTTTGTAAGAATGACTCTGAAAATAAGAGCTGGAAATCAAGGATTGCCAGACATCTAAGGATAGTTTGTAATACGAAAAATAGAGACCAGAAGAAAAATAAATAAATATGGTCCAGAAAAAAAAGAGACGATGCAACGAGGAAAAAAAAAAAAAATCCTCTTCTCTCTCTGCTTTCATGTAAGAAAAATCGCAACCATGAAACAGGAACGAGATGCCAAGTAAAGAAACACTGGGAGCTTCAAAAGGAGGCCCTGGAAATTATCAAAATAATGATAATAATAATAATATAGGAGAAATGGGAAACTAAGGAGAAGTTTGGAAGACAGCACTGGGGTAACCATTACCCCAAGTACCCCAATTTTTTTCTGAATAGCTAAGCTCTTTTATTACACTGAGTTGATTCAATTTTAGTCAAATGCTGAAAGCCGCAACTCCCCCACCCCCAAATGTTAATATTCTTTTCAGAAGTTTGGGGAAATATAAAAAATACATTTAAAGACTTTTATGAACTCCAAACAGATAGGAAACATAGTTCAGGACCTATAGTCTTAAGGGAATTTACAGAAATGTTTCTTTTTATTCTAGTGTGTTATGTATTTGGGTCTACAAATAACTCATTTGGAATCTTACTTGAATAAAGAAGTATCCAATACCTCAATTAGAATTAAACAAGGAAATCAAACTTGTTCTCAAGAGTTTAGAAACGCACTGAATTTTAGGGCTGGAAAGAAACTTGGGAGTCTTCTACTTTGACTCTCACACAATATGTAACAGAAAATTTTAAAAGGGATGGGAAACAGGAACGCAAAGATGAGGAAATCAGAAGACCAGTGGAGGAGGTAGAAATACAGATGAACACGGCCAGGTCAAGGGAGGGCGGGGCCTCATGAATCCAAAGGATGCTACCTAGAAATATTTGAGCAAGTGAGTGGAGAGAACAGTGTGTGAGAGGAAAACCAGCCAAGAGTCCAAGGGAGAGGACTTCTCCTCAGCAGTCTCTAATGAGGAGAGGACATATAAAATAAAGATGGAAAAGCAATCATCAGATTTAGCATTTAAGAGGTCATTGGTGGTTAGCACCTTGACAAGCAAAGTTCCACAGCAGTTATAAAGGCAGAATCTAGATGGCGCTAGCCTGAGAAATGGTTGATAAATAAGAAGGTGATTGGTGGCTCCTTTTTAAATGTTTATTTTTAAGGATGTGGGTGTGAAAGGAGACTGCTGCACAGGTGATCTGTGTGACTTCGTGGCCACCGTAATGCAGAGGGAGCTAGAAAGGTGTAGCCTGGAGGAAAGATTACAGAAACCCACCTCCCAGGCCTGTAGTGGATGAAAGTTTTCTCAAAAACACAACAAAACAACAACAGAGGAAGAACAGTCAAAGGCCACCAGTGGAGGGAGTCTGAGAACTTGGCTTTGTCAGAAACACCTCAGAACCTTCCTCCTCACAGGCTCTGCCACAGACATACCATAAATACTTCTGTGCCGTGAGTATGGTTGCCTTTTGGAATATTTCCCCCTGAATCTCCTCTGAGGCATCCTGACAATTGAATACAGTCGTCCCTCAGTATCCACAGGGGATTGGTTGGTTCCAGGACCCTCTGAGATACCAAAATCTGCAGATACTCAAGTCCTGTCTCTAAAATGGTGTAGTACTTGCATATAACCTAGACACATCCTCTCATATACTTTAAAGCATCTCTAGATTACGTGAAATACCTAATACGTATGTGCTGTATAAATAGTTGCCTGAGGGCAGTGAATTCAAGTTTTGCCTTTTGGAACTTTCTGAATTTCTTTTTTTTTTTTTTAGTGAGAGCCTCTGGGAACTACAGTTTTGTCTTTTTTTTATTTTATTTATTTATTTATTTATTTATTTATTTATTATTTATTTATGGCTGTGTTGGGTCTTTGTTTCTGTGCGAGGGCTTTCTCTAGTTGCGGCAAATGGGGGCCACTCTTCATCGCGGTGCGCGGGCCTCTCACTATCGCGGCCTCTCTTGTTGCAGAGCACAGGCTCCAGACGCGCAGGTTCAGTAGCTGTGGCTCACGGGCCCAGCTGCTCCGCGGCATGTGGGATCTTCCCAGACCAGGGCTCGAACCCGTGTCCCCTGCATTGGCAGGCAGATTCTCAACCACTGCACCACCAGGGAAGCCCTGAATTTTTTTTTTTTCCAAATATTTTCGACCGAGGTTGGCTGTGGATGTGGAACCACAGATAAGGAGCGCCAAGTATGCTGCAGACCTTTTAACCTCAGATCTCGAACTTCTCACATTTCCTCTTTGTCATCTCAGACCTTCCCTTGCTCTTGGACCCACTTTCATTAGAACAGTGCTGAGCCCTGTGTTTCATGCCCCCCAAAAGCAGGAGCCCCCTCACCCCACAACCAGTCCTGGCAATGAGAATCCAGGTTCAGGGCAAGTTTACCCCTTGTCCTGCCCTGGAAAGGAGGGAAGGGACAAGAATAGAGGGAACAAATGATAGGAAGGGGATGGGAGCGGGGCTATGAACAGGGAACTACTCCCCTGTGTGTCCCCGATGCTAAGAGGGTAACAAGAGCTCATCCACATTCAGCCTGGTGCCTGGAGTACGGGAAGCTTAAAAGTCTTTCAGTGTTTCACAGTTTTGTTCCTTTAATAATGTACATAGATTAAATCTAAGCAACAACAAAAAGAATCAAATATGTTATTTCTTATGGAGATTAAGAAGTATTCTCCTTGAAGATTTATTAGATTATCTGGTATCTTTGTATAAACTCAGAATTTCTTGAGATACAAGTAATAAATATATTTATGAAAATAAAAATAAAAAGGTCAGTTGTGGTGATGGTGGTGGTGATTATTCAGACAGAACAGCCTGGTCACCTGCCGTCAGTCACAGCAAAAAGGAAGCGGTCCTGAAGAGGTGGAGTGGCCTGACCCCCGGGTGTGTGCCAGGCTACTTGCATGTGGTTATTATTTCCTCTAATCTTTGCAATAATGCTGAAGGCACCAACTCACCCCACATCTCACAGCTGATGAAAATAAGGCTTAGAGAAGGAAGAAACTTGCCCCGAGCTGTTCAGTGGCTGA
Source organism: Balaenoptera acutorostrata (assembly GCF_949987535.1). Classification (NCBI taxonomy): domain Eukaryota; kingdom Metazoa; phylum Chordata; class Mammalia; order Artiodactyla; family Balaenopteridae; genus Balaenoptera; species Balaenoptera acutorostrata. Next base: position 106,330,944 of record NC_080072.1, on the reverse strand, counting down.
GGCAGGATGTGAACCAGTCTATCTGCTCCCACGCCATGGGGGAAGGCCACTCCAGCATCGTAAGGCAGTTGCTTTTCCGATTCATGTCACCTTCTAGAGCCCGATGCCCCATCCACCATCTGAACACTGACTAGTCTTCAGCGTTGAAGGAGCAAAAGGTATTCCTGGGGCATTGTGCTCTCCTGTCTCCTCCTAGGAAGGGACGATCAGATTTCAGAATTCGGCCCAGAGGCCTTCTTCTCCTCCCCTTTTCCATTCTCCCTAAATTAGCTTTCAGTTTCCTAACAGTCATTAGCTGAGCTCTGGGAATGAAGTGTAAAAATCCCCCCTCACCTCGGAACCCTAACTGGCGGCGGTCCCTTGAACCTCCTGCAACCAGAGCTCCATCTGAGCACCAAAACGTCCAATTAGGCCTCCTTGTGTGGGGATCACGTGGTCTGCCCTTCACGCTGAGCCGGACCCACGTGGGGCAGGACCAGAGGCCTCATTACCGGGCCTGGGCTTTTGTGAAATTCCTGAATAAGCAGCCGTGGGGTGTCTGCAGAAGGCTGCGTTTTCTTTTTTTTTTTTTTCTTTTTTTTTCTTCTGGTTTTAACAACCGCTTTTACGGGCGATTTAACACTGTGGGTTGCCAGCTGTGTCAATGCCTTACCCCCGTCCCTTGTGACGTCCACCTTGTGAAATGGCCATCAGATGGAGAGTCCACGCCTCCCTCTTCCCAACAAAACCGCTCCTTTCTTCACACCCGGAGCCGGGGCTCCTCGCCAAGGACAAAGAGAGGTCCTTATCCTGCTTGGACCCAGAAGCAACTAAGCGCAACTAAGCAGCATAGTTCATTGGTTATTGAGAAAATGTTGTAAATGGGAAGAGGGGCTGATGCCTCTGGGCTCTCTCTTGGTGGCCGATGGGGACGCAGATGAGCAGGGAGAGGCTAATCCTAGTTCCCACAACTGTCTGCAGCCTCTACGCTGCAGGGGCTGTTTCAGCACGTTCCTCGCATCTGTTCTTGCCCCAGTGCTTGCCCATCTTTACCCGGATGTCCACGTCTTGGGCATCCTCGGGCTGTTCAAGGCTGAGTCTCATGGAACATGATCAACTCAGATCCCAGGCTTCCTTCTCCCCGTTAAAGATTGAGGAAGTGAGTTGTATCAGTTTGCTCCCTGCTAATTAGGTTCTAGGGGCATGTAATATACTGACCAAGTTCCTGTTATACATACTGATAGGCCAGATTCTACCGATACCCATTAATTTACAGTGAAAAATATTAGAATACCATGTCCCATGGCCAGTGTCCTCTCTATTCTCTACTGTTAAGTAAGATAGAAAACACACACACACACACACACACAGGCTTGAAATCTATTTCAAAACTGTTGAAATACTCAGAAAATGTGAACCTGCAATTCCACCTAGAGAAACTTGAACTATGCAAATCATTAGAATTATATACCAAGATTTAATCATAGAAAGTGCTGCTTATACAAATCTAATATTTTGAAGAAAAAAAAAAACCCCTAACTGTTCACAAATAGAGGATTGACTTTAAAAATTGATTTACCCGTGCATATTAAACTTAGATTGCTATCTATGCTGTAGAAATAGAGCATGACACTTTAAGTTAAACAGGGTGCAGTAGACTTCATTTTTTTAAGTATGTCAGGCTAAATAACCTGAACTACCCTCCTGCAGAAAAAAAAAAAAAATTCTGGGTAAAATATATATTACATGTCTCTTGAAGGCCAATAGAAAATGAACAACCAAATAAAAGAGCACTTATATTGCTCCGATTGTTTTAAATTATGATTTCCTGCTAAAAGAAAGCAGAACTTCTTGGAAAAGTAGCTGATTCTAAGTCTGGGGCAGAAAAAATAGAAGATGGGCGTGAACATCTGGGGTTCTGTTGAAATGACTTTGGAGGCAAAGCCCTTGAAGAGGCTCTCAGTGGCCAAAGACGGAGCAATTTTTGCTTCATTGAGGATACCTTGGAGATATCGTGGGATCTGTTCCAGACCACCACAATAAAGCAATCATCGCAATCAAGTGAGTCACATGAGTTTCTTGGTTTTGCAAGGCATATAAAAATTATGTTTATACCATTACTGTAGTCTATAAAATGTGCAATAACATTATGTCTAAAACCACAATACTTTAATTAAAAAATACTTTATTGCTAAAAATGTTAACCATCATCTGAGCCTTCAGTGAGTAATAATCTTTTTGCAATAGTAACATCAAAGACCACTGATCGCAGATCACCATAACAAATATAACAATAAAGAAAAAATTTGAAATATTGTGAGAATTACCAAAACGTGACACAGAGACACAAAGTGAACAAATGCTGTTGGAAAAAAATGGTGCCTATAGGCTTGCTTGATACAGGGTTGCCACAAATGTTAAATTTGTAAAAAACACAATATCTGTAAAGTGCTATAAAGCAAAGCACAGTAAAAAAGAGGTATGCCTGATATCTTTTCATTGGATTTAAATTTATCAAATATATTTAAATCTATGCGTTCCTTATTATATACACAGGTCATATGGTCTCTGCCACAACTACTTAATTCTGTCATTGTAGGTGAAAGCAGGTATAGACAGCATGTACTTGAATGGACATGGCTGTGCTCCAATAAAACAGTTTATAAAGACAGGTGGCCTATTCCTCACAAATTTATTGGGATTTTGTCTAAATAGTATAAATGCTGCCAGCTTTGGCCACTTCCTAAGTTCCATTTCTGAGACCTCTGTGTGTGTAAATTATTATTTTTTTCTTTTTCTCCTGTTAACCTGCCTTGTGTCAGTTTTATTATAAGTGCAGCCACAAGAATTCAAGAGGAGTAGAGAGGAAAATTTCCCCCTCCCTGACATTAATCCTATCACAATATATGTAAGTCAAATCATTATGCTGTACACCTTGAACTTGTACAGTGCTATATGTCAAATATATTTCAATAAAAAGAAAAACAACAGCAAGTTAAATTCATGGAAAGTAGAGGCAAGTGTTAAGGAGAAATGTAAAAGTTAATGAAATATTTAAAAGACAAGCATCAGAGAAAATTAACAAAACTGCAAGTTGGTATTTGGAAAGAATAATAAAATTGACAGAACTTACAAAACTGAAAAAGTAAATAGAGAGAGAAGAAAGGCACAGATTGACAGGATCAGAAATGAAAAGGTAGATAGCATCAACAAATTTTAATATGGTAAAGACGTAATAATATGATACTTTGATATGATACAAAATACTTTGTGATAATAAATTAGAAAATTTTGATGAAAAGAATAATTTCCTGCCTGGAGACAGCTGATCGTTCTCTTCTCACACTTGACCTAATCCACCCTCTTGCTCCTACACGTGGATTTCGGGCTTGGCCTTGTGCCTTGAATTGGCCAATGAAAGTTGAGCTGACAGTTAGTGAGCAGAAGCTTTAAATTTGTTTGCATGGTTTGGTTTTGTCTCTTGTCCTTTTCCTATCCACTGAAGAACGCCCTGTGTAGACTGAATAAGGCTTGTAGAGCTGACCTGAACTTGACCTACAAGTGGGGAGGCACCCCAGCTGAGTTCAGCAGAACCTACACATCTGTGAAAATCAACAACAAAACAAAAGCTTGTGGCAAGCCACTCAGTTATAAAGTTGTTTAGCATTATTACAGTAGGTTTTGACTAATATACCCTTGAAAAAATAAAAAGTTTACCAATATTAAAAAAGAAGACATAGAAAATTGAAATATCCCTGTATCTACTGAAGAAGGGTGTGATTTAAATACAAAATAATAATTTAAAAATAAACTTCTTCAGGCATTGATAATTTCATCAGTAACTTCTAAATTATTTAGAGAAGAAGCATTATCAATTTTGCAAAATTTCTTCCACAGAATAGAAAAAGTGTGAACATTTCATAATTCATTAAAAAAAAAATTATTACCTGGATTACAAACCCTGACACGAACAGTACAAGGGAAATTAAGACTAATCTCTCTTATAAACATGAAACAAAAATAATTAATAAAATGTTAGCAAATATAATCCAGTAATATATGAAAAGTATAATCTATCCTGGACCAAATGGAGTTTATTCCAGTTATTCAGCAATGGTTAAACTTCAAAAATCAATTATCATAATTCACCATAGGAGGAGAAAACAAGAAAATTATGTTATTTTGAGAGAGGCAATAAAAGCACTGGATAAAATTCTGTCTCCATTAATGATAAAAACAAACCCCAGCAAATTAAGAATAGAAGGAAGTTTCCTTATTCTAATAAACAGTATTTTAAAAAGTAACTAAAAGCAAATATAATTTTATTTGTGGAATATTAAAAGTTTTCCGCAAATTTAGGAGGAAAACAATTGTGCATATTACCATCAGTTTTATTTAGCCCTGAACTAGTGACCCTTGCAAGTGCAAGAAGTAAGAAAAAGAAACCAAAACAAAGATTAAAAATTAGAAAGAAGAAATAAAATGATAATGATTCAGATACGGTAAGACTCTGTACAAACAATGCTCTATAAACAAATTATTAGAACTAATAGTGAATTCAACAAAATACTTGGATAAAATCAATCAAAAATCTATTTTTGTACAAACCAATATAAGTGAACATTTAAAATAAACAGTACTATTTATAATAGCATAAAAATTCGAAAAAGTCTAGTAATAGATATGCAAGGTTCTACAATAAAAGCTACAAAACATTATCTATAGAAATTAAAGAAGACCTAAATAAATGGTTAAATAAGTCATGTTCAAAAATGGAAAGACAAACTTAAAAAGATGTTAATTCTACTCAAATCTATCTATAGATTTTTTTTTGAAATTCCAATTAAAACTCTAGCAGAATATTTTTTTTCTGGAAATGGACAAGTTGCCTTTGAAATTTATATGGAAATGCAATAAAATTTTCAATAATAATGTGTTAGGTCAGTTGGATAGCCATATAAAACAATGAATCTTCACCCCTACCTCACACTATATGTAAAAATTAATTCCAGATGGATCATAGCTTGAAAGGTAAAAGGTGGAACAATAAGGTTTTAGAAAATATAAGCGGATATTTTCACGACATCGTGGTAGGCAAAGATTCCTTTAATGCACACAACCACCAACTATAAAGAGAATATAATTGATACATTATACTATATTAAAACTAGGAAATTTTATTCATTGAAAGACACTGTTAACAGTGCGAAAATTCCATAGAGTGGGAAAAGATTTTCATAGTATCTGATAAAAACCTTCCACCTAGAATATTTAAAGTACTCCTATTTGTCAATATGAAAATACAGACTACTCAAAAGAAAAATGGTCCAAAGTCTTGAATAGCCATTTTCCAAAAAAGGATCCCCAATGGCCAATGGAAATATGAAAATGTACTTAATTCCTGTGGTATTGTGACTTATAATAAAAAATATATACTTAGTCTTTGTCTTTGTTTCTGGCACAAAGATCCTAAGACCCTTGGAATTTCCTAAGTGATGAGAGCTATAAATGTGTTTTTATGTTAATGAAGTGACTTCTGGAAAGCTCCTAGGTAACCAAAGGATAGGGCTGGTTGCCAGGGGAATTGGAGGCTTAGAACTTTCAGACCCATCCCCTGATTTCCTGGGAGAGAAGAGGGGCTGGAATTTCAATCAGTCGCCAATGGCCAGTGATTTAATCAGCCATGCCTAGGTGTGAACCCTCCATAATATCCCAAAAGGATGGGTTTGAAGAGCTTCCAAGTTGGTGAACCAGAATGCTGCCATGTGCTACCATCCTGAGCCCCACACTCCATGGGACAGAAGCTCCTTTGTTTGAGGTTCTTGCTCAATGTATCTTTTCATCTGGCTGTTGATTCATATTGTTTAGTGCCCTTTGTAATAAACCAATTAGCTGGTGAGTAAATAGGTTTCCTGAGTTCTGTGAGCTGCTCTAGCAAATTAATCAAACCCTAGAAGGGATCCTTGGGAACCTATAATTTAGAGCCAGTTGGTCAGAAGAACAGGTAAAACCAAGACTTATGACTGGCATCTGAAGTGGAGGACAGTCTTGTGGGACCGAACCCTTAACCTAAAACATAAAGCAACATTAAATGAAAAAAAGCCAGGTGTAGAAGAATATATTCAGTATGACTCTTCTTATATAAAGTTCAGAACCATGTACATGTGATTAACCATAAAGAAAATCAAAGAAACGTAAAATAAATTTCAGGACTGTAATGTTATAATTATTTGAGAGGGTGGAGGAGGAGTGATGCAAATGGATCAGGAAGTACACTCAGGCCTTGAAGGTCCTGGTAATTAAATTTTATATGTGGGTAGCTGTTTTATTGTTTTTAAAGCCTGTATGTTTATTAAAGCATTTTTGTATAAATTAAATATTTCAGAAAATTTTGTTTTAAATCAGGCTATAAAAAGTACAACATAGGGCTTCCCTGGTGGCGCAGTGGTTGAGAATCTGCCTGCCAATGCAGGGCACACGGGTTCGAGCCCTAGTCTGGGAAGATCCCACATGCCGCGGAGCAACTAGGCCCATGAGCCACAACTACTGAGCCTGCGCGTCTGGAGCCTGTGCTCCGCAACAAGAGAGGCCGCGACAGTGAGAGGCCCGCGCACCGCGATGAAGAGTGGCCCCCACTTGCCACAACTTGAGAAAGCCCATGCACAGAAACGAAGACCCAACACAGCCAAAAATAAATAAATTAAAAAAAAAAAAGTACAACATAATTATAGAAAAGGAAGGAAAGAAATTATATGGATTGTAAAATTTTCAAAAACAGCAAATTGATCATTTTAAACAAATATTTATTGAGTAAATAATAGGTGCCCCAAAACCCCAACTTATGATTAAGTAATGAGTATGCCTTTAACATATTTAATAGAAGTGAGGCTCAAAGAGGTGACTTTCCACATGTCACCGAACTGCTAAACCAATGTTTTGAACCAGGTCTTTTGATTTCAGAATTTGCTCTCTTTCTTTAATGCTAGCCTACTTTCTATGAAAATGCAGGTCTAAAGTTTGGCAGTTTTGTAAAGTCTTTAATATTAATCAATATCCTCCGTTATAAGGGTGTCTCCTATCAAGACAAAGCTTTTAAAAATTGTTATTAGGTGCATTATAATTTTTTAAAATTTTGTAAACTAACATCCTACAGTGATCTCTTGGAAAACAAGATTATTTTCTAAAAATAATATCATATAATAATATAATGTAATAAGAATAAGAATGATATAAAATACAGAAACTGTAATTTAGACTACATTTATTTTTTTAACTTCTATGTGAAAAAAAGAAAATCGCCATAAACAAATTTGAAAAGCAAGTGGAAATTGGAAAACAAAACTGTTGATACCAGACAAAAATTTTATATCCCCAATATATAATGATCTCTGGGGGAGAAGAACAACAAAAGAATTAAACCTCCCTCAAAAATAAATAAATAAAAAAGAAGCAAAAGATAAAAACAGGTAATGAATATGTCAATAAAGGCTAAAAATCCAAAAATGCTAATTAATCAAAGATAATTATTAAACACAGATAAAGAGGAGCTTTATAAATTAATTGTTTAATCTATTAGTTTGTGAAAGATTGGAAAGATTTACAGAGTATATATTGTAAAAGTTTGGCCATATTTCTATTTCTGTGCCATATTGGTACTAAGGTAACTTGGTTTAAGTTTTCAAGAGTGCATGTGGCAATATTTTTCAAAATACAAAATGCACACACCCTTTGACTAAGCAATTATATCTCTAAAATATTTTCTAAGGGAAGAAAAAAACAACAGTTTTCAAAGGCATACATATTAGGTAGTTTATCACAGCATTATTTACAATAATTAACATTTGAAAATAATATTCATCAATAGGACGTTGATTTAATAAATTATGAGATTATGCAATGGAATATTATGCAAAATATTATGCATTTAAATAGTCATATCAATCAATATTATTGACGCAGGAAATGTCTGCTTGTTAACTGAAGATAGATTAAAGAATTTACACCAGTTTCTCTGGATGATGAAATTTTATGAGACTTTTATTTTTTTCATTACAAACGTCTTTATTTTATTTAACAATGATCATATCTATACATAAATAAGCAAAGAAAAACAATATTCAAAAAAACAAGAAAGAAAAATCCTCTAAAACACTTGCATATTATTAGCAAATGAGTTTTCAGGAATAAAACAGCTACTACCACTTATCAGATATTCCTTTTATGTCAAGTGTGAATTTCCCCAAATCCTGAAAGGTATGCCTTAGTTACGTGCTCAAGCATAAATAGCAAAGGAGTGATGTGGTTATTATTTTGAATGGAGTTACCTCTGGCTCTCATCAATTCATGCTCTCTCATAACACATGGGGCTCTCCACTTTGAATCAATGGACCAAATCACCATGGACAGGTTTCAGGGGGTCTGTGAACCTCCTGAAATTGTAAACAGAATTGCATTTGTATATGAATTTTGAAGGGTAAGAGTCTACACCTTTTATCACACAGTTCTTTTATATAGTCTCAAAAGATAAGGAACACCTGCCTTTAAGGGAATATGGAATCACATAAGATCATTAACTCCTTGTTATGTGCATGGGTTTATCTCTGGGCTTTCTATCCTGTTCCTTTGATCTGTATTTCTGTTTTGGTGCCAGTACCACATGGTCTTGATTACTGTAGCTTTGTAGTATAGTCTGAAGTCAGGGAGCCCAATTCCTCCAGCTCTGTTTTCCTTTCTCAAGATTGCATTTGCCATTTGGTGTCATTTGTGTTTCCATACAAATTGTGAAATATTTTGTTCTAGTTCTGTGAAAAATACCATTGGTAGTTTGATAGGGATTGCGTTGAATCTGTAGATTGCTTTGGGTAGTATAGTCATTTTCACAATTTTGATTCTTCCAATCAAAGAACATGATATATCTCTCCATCTCTTTGTACTGTCTTTAATTTCTTTCATCAGTGTCTTATAATTTTCTGCATACAGGTCTTTTGTCTCCTTAGGTAGGTTTATCCTTAGTTATTTTATTCTTTTTGTTGCAGTGGTAAATGGGAGTGTTTTCTTAATTTCATTTTCAGATATTTTGTCGTTAGTGTATAAGAATGCAAGAGATTTCTGTGCATTAATTTTGTATCCTGCTACTCTCCCAAATTCATTGATTAGCTCTAGTAGTTTTCTGGTAGCATGTTTAAGATTCTCTATGTATAGTGTCATGTCATCTGCAAACAGTGACAGCTTTACTTCTTCTTTTCCGATTTGGATTCCTTTTATTTCTTTTTCTTCTCTGATTGCTGTGGCTAAAACTTCCAAAACTATGTTGAATAAGAGTGGTGAGAGTGAGCCACCTTGTCTTGTTCCTGATCTTAGAGGAAATGGTTTCAGTTTTTCACCACTGAGAATGATGTTGGCTGTGGGTTTGTCATATATAGCCTTTATTATGTTGAGGTAGGTTCCCTCTATGCCTACTTTCTGGACAGTTTTTATCATATATGGCTGTTGAATTTTGTCAAAAGCTTTTTCCGCATCTATTGAGATGATCATATCACAAGCACTAAAAACTGAACTAAGATAAACATAAATATCAGAAACAAATCAGTCGCAGACAGAAAACCCCAAGTCTACAGTTGCTTCTAAAGTCCACCACCTCAGTTTTGGGATGATTCGTTGTCTATTCATGTATTCCACAGATGCAGGGTACATCAAGTTGACTGTGGGGATTTAATCTGCTGCTCCAGAGGCTGCATGGTGAAATTTCCCTTTCTCTTCTTTGTTCGCACAGCTCCTGGGGCTCAGCTTTGATTTTGTCCCCACCTCTGTGTGTAGGTCACCCTCAGGTATCTGTTCCCTGCCCAGACAGGAGGGGGTTAAAGCAGCAGCTGATTAGGGGGCTCTGGCTCACTCAGGCCGGGGAGAGGGAGGGGTGTGGTAGTTATAACTGGAATGCAGGGCGAGCCTGTGGAAGCAGAGGCCGGTGTGACATTGCAACAGCCTGAGGTGCGCTGTGTGTTCTCTGAGGGAAATTGACCCTGGATCACGGGACCCTGGCAGTGGCAGGCTGCAAGCCTCCTCCTCGGGGGCGGGGGGTGTGGATAGTGACCTGTGCTTGCACACAGGCTTCTTGGTGGCAGTGGCAGCAGCCTTAGTGTTTCATGCCCATCTCTGGGATCTGAGCTGATAGCCATGGCTCACGCCTGTCTCTGGAGCTCGTTTAGGCAGTGCTCTGCCTTCTGTGGGCACACCAGAAAGGAATCCCCTCTCCTTGCACACCACAAAACAATGGTCTCTTGCCTCTTAGGCAGGTCCAGACTTTTTCCCGGACTCCCTCCCGGCTAGCTGTGGCGCACTAGCCCCCTTCAGGCTGTGTTCACGCCGTCAACCCCAGTCCTCTTCCTGGGATCTGACCTCTGAAGCCCAAGCCTTAGCTCCCAGCCCCCACCTGCCCCAGCGGGTGAGCAGATAAGCCTCTCGGGCTGGTGAGTGCTGGTCCGCACTGATCCTCTGTGTGGGGATCTCTCCGCTTTGCCCTCTGCACCCCTGTGGCTGTGCTCTCCTCCATGGCTCTGAAGCTTCCCCCTGCCACCCTGTCTCCACCAGTGAAGGGGATTCCTAGTGTGTGGAAACTTTTCCTCCTTCACAGCTCCCTCCCAGAGGTGCAGGTCCTGTCCCTGTTCTTTTGTCTCTGTTTTTCCTTTTTTCTTTTGCCCTACCCAGGTACGTGGGGAGTTTCTTGCCTTTTGGGAAGCTGAGGTCTCTGCCAGTGTTCAGTAGGTGTTCTGTAGGAGTTGTTCCACATGTAGATGTATTTTTGATCTATTTGTGAGGAGGAAGGTGATCTCCACGTCTTACTCCTCCACCAGCTTGAAGCCCCCCCCCCCACTTATTAAATTGTTCATTTTGTTGGAAAATAGTGTTTTTAAATTTTAGGGCACATGCAAATCACCTTGGGACCTTGTTAACATGCAGATTCTTATTCAGTAGCTCTGAGCGGGACCCTAAGGGTCTGTGCAGGGCCACCTACATAACATCTGGAATCCAGTGAAAAATGAAAATTCAGGGCCCTTTGTTCAAAAATTAAGACTTTCAAGATGGCAGCAACAGTGCATTAAACCAAGCACAGAGCCCTTCTGAGCACAGGTCACATGCCAACGGTCCCTGGATGTGCATTTCTAACAAGCACCCTTGTGAAGCTACTGCCCATGACCCAGGGTCTATCATTTGAGTAGTCATCATGTAAACGTTCTAAATCGCCTGCCCTCCATTTTGGATTTATAGTTTTGTTTATTGATTCATTTTCCTAAAAATAAAATTAAAACTTATCTGATTAATCAAGAAATGTGAATGCTAACATATCTCAGAGACCAATATTTTTTTATTTTTTTGTTTGCCTTTGATTTCTGTAGGACAGTCAAGAGATGTTTGTTAAATTAGTGAATAATATGGTAGATGGACATGTAAGAGATGTGTTCTTATTTTCTCTCCTTCCCTCTTTCCATTCCTTTCTTCTCCCTTCCCATCACTTCTTTTCTATCCCAAATTCTGGACTTTGAATCACCTTCTCCCCTTACTTTCAGTTCTAATCACACTCATTTCTTCCAGGAAGTCCATGCTCCTGTCAAACATTTCTGCCTCCCTATGTGCATGTAACTATCTGGATCACTCAGCAGATCCACTCTCGTAACAGAAATTTGTGAGTGATACGTCTCCTTTCTAGAGAACAGAGGATTTCATTTTTAAGTATCCATAATTTGTTCAACCAACCTGTTATAGAAAATTTTCTAAAATATATTAAGCATATATATTACCTTTCAAAGAGAGGATAGAGTCTAGATCCTGGTGTTCAGCTAATATTTTATGGAGTGCTGTAATATGGTAGAACCCTTAGAGGCATTATGATTGGTGAGACTACTTGCTCTTACACAAAATGACCCAGGCCACTGAAATGTTGACTTCTTGCTTTTATATTTTCATGTTTTAAAAATTTCTCCACAAATTGTCACCTATAACTTCTTTGTATTGTTATTTTGTTTGGCTAAAATACAACTTTCATTGTCAAACTTTGCATTTTTAATGTGGTTTTGAAAAAATAATATAGCCAACCTTATTAAGATAATTCTGTGCCATTAACAGTAACTTATGTAGACTGACTGTGGATGTACAGAATTCACTTATGAATAAAGAATTGAACCTTAATTTTTGGTACATGGCTTCTGCAACATCAATTTTGAAGAGTCAGGGAAATGTTTTTTTTCCCTTCTGTATTCTTGATGAATCTGTCAGTGATTCAGATAGTTATAGTATTTTCATGAGTTTGTCTGACAGTAAGGCCCCCAATTTTAATTTACATCAGGGTTCCAATTGATCACTACTTCTCTCTGTATATTTTTCAATGAATTAGTCTTCAATTCCCAAGTTTTTTAGGTTTTTAAAAAATATGAAATAGCTTTAGTCCCTGTCCTTAAATGTTTCTAAATTCACGTGCAATAAATCACTTTGATACTCGACTGTTCAGAGATTGGTCACCCAGCATATAGATGATATGGTAGCTTTTTATCTTCACTGTAACTCTCTTATATAATACCCATACATACAGAAATATACGCACACACATAGGCACACATATATACATATCACATTAAGGGGAAATTGGAAAAGAGAAATGAAAGAGGAATTCCTACGGTGAGCAATTTGGAGAAGAGAGATGAGATGCCAACAGTGGTGAAATAAAAACACAGCACAGATTCCTGCTTCTTATGAGCTTATGTTTCCATCAGGATTACTGAGGCGGCTAGTGTTCCTTTGACATTTTCTTCTAGAATACTAAAAATTTTGGAGAACAGAAAAACCCTCCAGATTGATTTAGGCAAAACAAGCAAAATGTAACCCATGAAACAGCAAAGCACCTTTTCAGGCTAAGGCAGGAGGAGTTGCTGGTGGGGATTGGGAGGAGATGCTTGGTGTAGAAGTCATTCTGTATCAATGACCCCAAAACCCAGAATCACGAATGTAAAAAGGTATCTCAGTCCAAATACGTTGTCTGTGCTAAGAAGGCTAAAAACTCCTAAAGTTACCTAAACAGAGAAGGAAACTCAATGCAACTACACTTGGATCAGATGCATTTCAAGACAACCATTTTCTCTATATAATTCTTAGAGTTTCTTATCAGAAGCCCTGTTGCTTTCCAAATCCCTCTGCTTTCTCCTTGACCTCATCCACTTCTGGGCAGGTACATGCAGGAAGAGAGAAATGGCTTGGTCAGAGGCCTAAAATGGTGCATAATTCTGTCATGAATTCATCCTAAATCAACCGAGAGCAGCAGAAGAAATGGTTGGAAAAAACCTAGAAAACACCGTCCTTTTTTTTTTTCTCACCCATGTAGTTTTGGAGCCACCAGATGGCAATGTTGTAGACCAGCGCTTAGAGCCTCCAGGTGCAGTGGAAGTGTGGAAAGGGAAGGATGTATTAAAGACAGTCCTGGAGTGTGTCAGTGTCTGGATCTCTAACTGGAAAACCAGATGCAGTGCAAAGAGTAACAATGACTTAAAGGTGGATACCTTTCCTTCCAAAGTTCATTCTGAAGCAGCCAGACGCTACAAAGCAGCTTCCATGGGGTTAGATCAGTTTAACCTCACCAGCCACATTGTCTGTGAACAGAAAGATGTTTTCAGAGTCAAGGTTTACTTGATGACTCCAGATAAAAAGACAAAACCCAATGAAACCAGTGAAACCAGTCAAAACAAGCCCTCAAGAGTTTCATATCACCACCCTCCTCCATTTAATTCTTTCCTTTGACAGCACCCTCCCACCAGCCGCCTCTCATTGCAACACATCTCCACAGTGGCAACACGTGCACACTCTCACATTCTAAAGGCAAAAGTTGCAGAATTATCAATAACCACACTGGCCAACCAAAGAAAGCTTTCATTGATTTCCTGTGTTGCAAGTTGATCCAGATAATTTCTGTGGTTTAAGGCGCTCATAAACTCACTAATTTGAAATAATCAGAACATCAGCTGAGCTAAAGTTTTCTCTCGCCCTGTGTCTAGACTCATTTAACTCAATTTCATGGAGCACAGTGGAAAGGAGGCCAAAGCTCAATGGACAGTTGGTTTTACTCTGCTCCATTGACATATGTCTTGCTCCAACCCTGGCTGTCTGTCTAGAATTAAGGTCAGAAGAGGAGTTAAGGAGCAGGGACAGAAAAGAGAGTGTAAATGGAGAAATACAAACATGCTCTAATTACTGGGGGGGCGAGGAAGAGCCCAAAACCAATCTCTGGTTTTGGTTCCAGGTAAGATGGAGAGAACACATATACACTCTCTCCCCCATTGAATGCAGCTGTACCACCTGTACAGGATGCATGAAGCATCCTTTTGAAGACTTTAAATAGTAAATAGTGGCAGGAGGGTTGGGGAAGAAGATGAAAATGTGAAGTACCACTAAATTGGCAGGGAGTTTCATATTTTAACTCCTCTCTCCCCTAGTGTGGACACATAGTAGCATAAAATCCAGAAGTGGGCATTGACCTATGGGGAGAATGCATGTCAGGAGAAACCTGGAAAAGAATGAAAACTATCCCTATACAGAAGACATGATTTTCTATGTAGAAAACCTCAAGAAATCAACAAAAAAGGCTCCTAGAAATAATGAGTTTAGAAAGTCATGGGATATAAGACAACAAGCAAAATCAGTTGTATTTATACATAGTAACAATAAACAATTGGAAACAAATTTTTTTAAAATAAACATCACTTACAAAAGCTTTAAAAAACATAAAATACTTAGATATAAATGTCATGATACCTGTATTCTATGTCTATGCCGAACACTATAAAATGCTGATGAAAGAAATCAAAGAAGATCCAAATAAATGGAGAGTAATACAATGCACATGTATTGGAAGACAACAGGGTGAAGGTGTCAATCTCAAATTCATCCATAGATAACACAATTCCAACAGTAAAAAACAAACAACCCAACTGAAAATGGGCAAAAAACTTGAACAGACACTTCACCTAAGAGGACGCATGAAGGGTAAAACAAAACACACATGCACAAAACGATAATCAATAATACCCGAAGACAGCCATTGTGGAAATGCAAAATAAAACCACACATGATGCTTCCACACACCTACTAGAATGGATAAAATAAAACATACTGACAATGCCACGTGCCAGCAAGGACACAGAGCAGCCGGAGCTCTCACACCCTGCTAGTGGGAATTCACAATAGTACAGCCACTCTAGAAAAGTTTGGCAGTTTGTATAAAGTTAAACATGTATTTACCATAGGACCCAGGAATCCTACCCCTGCATATTTTACCTTAGAGACATGAAAATTTGCATTCACATAAAAAGCTGTACATCTAATGTTTATAGCAGCTGTATTTATAATTGCCAAATCTGGAGACAATCCAAGTATCTTTCAATTAGTGAATGGCTAAACAAGCTGATTTCCATCCATGCACCGGAATGCCACCCAGCAATGGAAAGGAACAAAGTATTGATCAACACACAACCACTTGGACGAATCTCAAAGGCATTATGTGGAGTGAAAAAAGCCAGCCTCCAAAGGTTATATAGTGCATAATTCCATTTATATGATATTCTCAAAAAGACAAATCTATAGTGATTGAGTATATATCAGCCTTTGCCAAAAGTTAGGGGGTGGGGGGATGTACAAAGAGGTTCACAAAGAAGTCTTTTGGGGAGATGAAAAGGTTCTGCACTCTGTCATTACAGTAATCTATAAATGTGGTAATATTCATAGAAGTGCATACCCCTCAAAAGATTTAGCTTTAGTGCATGTTAATTTAACATTTATATGACAGACATTTTACATACATTATCTCATTTAACCCATACAACTCTCCAATTGGTTGGGTTTTATTACTCTCATGTTAAAAATGAGAAATGGGCATTTCGAATGGTTAAGTAGATAGCCAGTAAGTTGAAGGATAAAAACTTGAAAAGACAGTTGTCTGCTTTCAGAGACCATATGCCTACCTGCTATGCTACAGCTTCCCCATCATTTAATTAAAGGAGATAGGTGAGTGCTACTTAAAATATAAACTGTCTAATCACTTTTAAAACTGTATTTACAACCTAAAACTTATCTATTAAATTAGCCCTAGTAGGAGTACTTGGAAATATCTTATTAGCTGTTGGTTAGCTTTTCTGTATAGTTTTAGAAAGTCCTTCCCCAAATCCTATAATTCAGGTCTCTATCTAATTCTGATCGACCCTACCTCTGCTTATTACACATGGATAAGGCTTTTACTCTATTACATACCTTTCACAGATGAAAGGATTCATTTCTGAGGTTGTTCTATCTCGAAGCTGAAGTCTTACTCAGGCTGTAATTAAACATGGCATTGCTATTTAAACCCTCTGGTTTAAGAACAAGATGTAATAGTGGCTCAATCCTTTGAAGTAAAACACTACTGCATATGCAGTTAGTGGAGTTGTAGTGATCCATTTCTGTGTGTGGAACCCACTGGCGCAGCCCAGAGAGGACTGCCGTAGTTCTCTCCTCCAAAGGAAAAGAATAGTATATATCAAATTCCCACCATCAACTTGCCCTACATCATTCATGCCAAAAATATAAGTCTGACCCTAAAGCAAATAACTATGACATCTTCTACAATAGGCATGATCATTTTTGCCCCTTGACATGCTCACCAGGCCCTGGACCTGGCATTCCATGTCCCGGAAGTAAAACTGTCTAAAGAGAGAACACATCCAAGTTCCAGTGAATCAATCCTATATATGCCATTATAGTTGTCAATGTTGAGCCCCGTTCTAACTCACCTGTAAGAAAAAGGATGAACAGCAAGGGGCTCTGATTTAGGAATCTAAGTAAGGAGATTTGTTAAAACATACAAATTGTTCCTAACTTGCAACCCAATGAGTAAAAAGTGCCAGGGATGCATAGAAATGAACTTCCAAATATAGTTGAGTATATACTCAATTTCTTTCGCTCTACAGCCTTTCTTCTATTTGAGGGTGGGTGAACATAGGAAATTCCATCCAAGGCGACCCCTATGAGCTACAATAAGATCTTTCTGAGGAAAGAAATGAAGTGCTACTTATTTTTCCAGCACTTACTGTGGACCCTAGCATACAGTAGGTGCTCCACAAATGTGGAGGGAAGAGAAAGGAAGAGAGAGAAGGAGAACAGGGAGAAAAGAATGAAGAGAAGAGAGATCACTGGCCAGGAGGTGAGTTATCTCCCAATTATGCAGAAAGACTGAGCCTACAAAGAACAGAAGAGATTCTCCAAGAAGGCACTGGTAGTGTCTCTAATGGCTGCGCCTCTTCTCACTTTTCCAGGGAAGCATGTTTAGGAATCCTCTCACGATTACAAGGAGTTCTCAGGCACTGGTAAATGTTTCACCGACTAACTGCCTCCTCCTCTGGCAGGAATTTAAGTGAAAATAAACCCACCTCCCACCATGCCAGCCTCTGTGATTTCCTGGTTTGGTCTGCAAGCTAGATGGGTGGATAAGACAACCACCATGGAAATTTCTCACTATTTTCTGTTCCTTTTCTGCACATCCCAAATCAACGACTATAACAATGATTAGTATAAATAATCTCACTAATATGGTAATAGTGTCAATTGGGCACCTACTGCATACACGGGCACTGTGCCATGTGCTTTCTACAAGTTGTATCAGAGATAATGGGCATCCAGGCACAATTTACGTTTCCATGAAATAGGAGTCGTTTTCTTTTTTACTAGTCAACACAAGTCTTAATTCCAGGCTCAAGAGAAGCGGTGTCATGTGGAAAGAGAGCAGTATGCCCGGAGAAAGTGGAATAGTGTACTCTGATGTGTTGTTGTGTGACCCTAGCTAATATCTCCCCAGATCGGGGCCCCAGTGTCCCAGTGATCGAAAGCAGAGCTTTCAGAACTTTCATGTGCATATGAATCACTTGGGGATCTTGCTCAAAGGCATGATCTGATTCAGTAGGTCTGGCGTGGGAACTCTACATTTCTACAGGCTTCCTGTGACAGCAGTGCCGCCGTTCCTTGGGCTGCATCTTCAGTAGCAAAGATGCAGACAATCTATAAGGTATATTTGGCTCTAAAGTTCTGGACTCAGGGAAAGATTGTCTGGAGGCTGAATAACGGTCTTGGATTACAGTTTCATAAATTAAACCCACAGCAAGAGCCAGGAGGGAGGGGTGTGTCACCTTCCAGAGCCCATGAGTCAATGGGTCCCATAAGTCGATGGATCCTATGAGTGAAAGATGCCGCCAATTAACCTTCAAGAAGAAAAGTCATTGAAGAGAAAGTAGTTATGAGAATGTCATGGAATCTGCATAACTTTCAGTGATTTCCAGCCACATTCCCTGCTGTGAAAATGCAACATGTTTCAAAAGTCCTGTTTCATCCTAAAATCCTCCTTTTCCTTCCTGCCGCCCGCCCACACTGCGACACAAATCAGTTTTGGGGAAACATCCCTGTGAGGCAAACCAGAGCTCAGAGCAGGGTTGAGAGCAGGGGACTGTCAACATATGAACAGCTCAAACTCAGGCTTCTTTTTTCTTCAAATCTCGGCCTGTTATAACATTCGAGAGACTACAGCTCATTAAGAAAGAAAGAAGAAATTCTGAGCAATACTCCTCATTCAGTTCCCCAAACAGTAGCTTTCCACATTGTATGATAACACCAGCTTTACAAGGAGGTAAACACCTGAGTGAAAAACAACAACAGCAACAAACAAACAAACCTGGATTCAAGAATATTCCTGAATCATAAAATCAGTCATGCTAGCTTATTATACATCCTAGGAGTTAACTAGAAACCAGTTAATCTCTAATCTAAGAAAATAATATCGCATATCTTGCTTTAATATATTTGAGCTTTGACTGACATTTCACTTGTTCAGGAGGATTTTTTTTTTTTTTTTTTTTTTGGCTCTTTCCTGTCAAGAGACATTGGCAAAGCTGTGTGTAATCAACTTTTTCATTCCTCCTGGCAAGGACTATTAGATATTCAGACAGGAGGTGTGCAGTGCCTCTGTCATGGATTTGGTTATAGAGCATATGGATATACAGCAGTAAAACAGGAAGTTTTTAATGAGACACCTCAGCCCCCAAATGTGACCTGTTTGAATGTTGTTCAAACTCTAATGCCCCCACTGCTCTCCACTGGCATCTGCAAGGGGAAAGGAATTAAGCAACAGCACAGCGTCTTTCTGAGTCTGCAAATATCATCCCCATGTGAGGTGCATCCATTTCCCCCTCTGGAAAATGGTGATGGAAATGACCTACCTTGTTTAATCAGTGTTTATGGTACTTGATTAGCCCCTCGGGCCACAGCAGCTAGGTTTAGCTAAGAATGGAAAGTCCTCTACACGGGGCTTTTACATACCCTGCTTCTGGGAGAGATTCCGTGCGCAGCTGACAATAGCAAAGTGACTTTCACTCCCATCCGCCCAGGTAGATGGAAAATAAGGAACTAGGGGAGGGAGTTAAAAATGAACCACTGTTCCACGGGGCTCTCAGGAGAGCAGAAAAGGGAAAATGGGCCAAACAAAAGAATGTGTATTTTAAACTCATAAATAGGCCAGCAACATTGTATTCAGTCTTTATAAAGTGCTCTGGTACAAATCTGGCCACTAATATCCTCCTTGGCCTGGCCATCTCCACATTTCTTAATGCATTTTATTTTACTACTTGAAGGACATAATAGGAGGCTTTCTTAGGTAATGACTCTACATTTGAAAGGAATTATGTAATATAAGTAATTATTCTGATTGTTTACATGATGATGGCTCATTAACTCTAATCACATGGGTATTTCAGGAAAGGTTTTATGTACCGCCTTGCCCCCTGCCCCCAATAAAAATATCTCGGTAAATATTGCTGTTCTTCTAGACCCTTTGTGTGGAGATAAACTAAGTCCTCAACTTTCTTACTTGGAAACCAACTATTAAATCTTTCTAGCACCCAGATTCTATGAGTTTTAAGTCACTGCCCCACCTTTAGAAATTTACAAATCAAAACCTCATTCATTCACTCTATTTTTTTTTCCCAAGAAGCACTTATTGAGTATCAATTATTTGCCAGGGATTGTGCTATATATATGGCATACACGGGTGACCACTACCAAATAGCTCCTCCCTCATGGGGATTACACTCTGCTGGGGAAGACAAAAGTCAAACAATCAAACAAATAAATATCAATTAGCAAATGTACTAAGCACCAGTTCTATGAAAGCTTAAGATCAGGGTATGTAATCGGTTCTGTGAAAGTAGTATTTGACCTGAGGACTGAAGGATCAGGAGAGAGAACAGCATGTACAAAATCAGAGAGAACAAAATCAGAGAGAACGGCATGTACAAAACCCCTGTGGTAGGAGAGGGCACAGATTATTAATGGAATTGAAACAAGCCTTCAATCTAACTGTTGTACAGTTGCATTAATTGTACCAATGAGCACTACAGAATGTGAGAGGAGAAAGGATGTCCATTCAAGAGAGGTAGTCAGGGAAGGCTTCCTGGAGAAAATGGGACTTGGGGCTAAACTTTAAAGAAAGTGAAGATTTTAGAAAGGAAAGTATTAGGTGTTTCTGGCAGCTGGCGCAGCAAAAACAAAGGTGTGGAAGTATGATAGCATAAAGCATTTTATCTCCCTTTTATTACCTTTCTTTTAATTTATGTATATGTGAACTTGTTCGTTTGAAAATCAAAGATATACACTGCTATATTTAAAAATTGAATTTATAAAGAGAAGGACTTAAAAAGTGTCAGTTTTTCTCATACAAAAATTAACTCAAAAGGGATTACAGACTTAAGTGTAAAAGGTAAAACTATAAAACTTTTAGAAAAAAAAAAAAGAACAATTTCAGGATCTAGGGCTAGGTAAAGAGTTCTTAGACTTGACACCCAAAAAAAACAATCTACTAAAGGAAAAATTGATAAACTGAACCTCATCAAAACTGAAAGTTTTGTTCTGCAAAAGCCCATGTGAGGGGTATGAAAAGACAAGACGGAGACTTGGAGAAAATATTTGCAAACCAAATATCTAACAAAGGACTTGTATCTTGAACATATAAAGAACTCTCAAAACTTAACAACAACAACGAAAAAAAAAG